>NW_009260266.1:353101-392177 GCF_000687185.1 Egretta garzetta | reverse complement strand
CAACAGCAGCATGCCATTTTCATGACTAATTCAGTACAATACGCCAAGTGGCTGTGACAGGTACAACCATGGAAGACAAATAAAAGATTCTTCTGCTGGAAGAATTACATGAGAAATGCCTTGATGCAAACTGGAGGAGTTAAATAAAATTTTGTCCCATTTTCTTTAGAAATTTGAAGATAACAAATGCCCTTTTTTATTATGCATATTATAATACTTTAGAGAAGTAATATTCAAGTGTTCTGAAATATGGACAAATGGACAGGACAGACACATTGACTGTGTTTTTAAAAATAATTATTGACAATACCGTCCAAGCGATGCTCATGTCTAGTTTTTAAAGTGAACTAATACCGGTGGAATGCAGCATGTGACAGTTCCAAGATAGATCCTACATACCATAATAGTGCTTACATTTTTTAAACTTTCAACATCGTGTCCTATCTTTCCTCTTCATATATTTTTCTAAATATAGGTTGAGGTCTGCTAATGCTAACTTGTAATACATTTTGTTATCTGCTGAATTACAGTACTTCACCATTGCATGGCAAGGAAAAGGCAAATTTCTTTCTGACAGCTGCAGAAAAGCTTGTTTGAGTATGAAGATTAGTTGTTAAAATTGGAATCAAACTAATGCAAGTGTTTCTGAAAACGCAGAAGACAGTATAAATATTTAAATTCTTTCTGGAAACTTTTTCTAGCTAGGGCTTAAGAAGTTTAAACATGTATTTTAGTATCAGATTATCTTAATTCAGGGAAAACGTGGACATATGGAGATACATAATACTGTAACATCTGCATGTTTCCTAAGCTACATTTAATAGCGTGGTAACTTGCAAATGGCTTTAAAAAAAAAATCTTAAAAATGGTTGCCCTTATTGGAAATGTGCATTTTAAGAATTAAAGTACCATTCTGATGGCTTGTTACTGAGTTGTAGCAGCTGACTTCAAGACTCATAGTTTTTTGGTTTAGCTTTTCTGAGGACTCTTGTTTTCTTACTGGTTTTGCATTTGGAGATGAATGTTTGAATCAAAGGCCCTTAGAAGTTGCTAGGTGACTGAACTGAAAGAGTCTAACTAAATAAGAAAAGCCCTTCTGGAAGATGAACTGAAAAGGGAAGCAAACAGTATTTGTTCACCTCACTGCTGCCTCAGCACGAATAAAGAGACCTTCAAACTACACCCAAACTGTTTATTCAAAACATAAATACCTTCTTTTTTGGCATAGCCTTTGAATGACCTAACTAACCAGCAAAACATAGTATTCATATGAATTTGAGAACTTACACCTACGTAAGTTAGCTACTTATGAAAAGAAATGTATAAAATTACATTGTTCTGAAAAATTATGTTGTTACCCTTCTAGAGGTAACTCATTTTGAATGCGAGCTCAAGCAGACTATTTTTAACATTTGCCTTTAATATCCTCATCCTGGCTAAACTGGGTTATTAGGCAAATCAAGACACAAAGCCAATTGCAGAACAGGTATCTGAAAAACAAACTAGGAAGCAGTGTAAGTAAAAAAAATAAAATAACAATTAAAAAAAAAAATCACACTTAGAGGAACATTAATGGTGTTGCTCATGGACAGGGTTGCTATCCTCACCTTTGGTTAGAAGACCCATCAGGGGACAGAAGAAAGACCAGAAGGATCAAGACATTTTCTAGACCCTTTCATGAGACAATGCATGAGCCCTGTGATACGCTCACTGCTCTACCATGCCGAGCTACAGAGCACTGCAGGGGTAAAAAAATCAGTACCAACTTAGCTAAAAGCATTGCTGGACATGCAAACCCAACTTTTTATAGTCCCTACCTTCGAATTCCATACAAGAAACACACTCTGCGTGTTTTTAGGTAACTTTTGACCAAAAATTTCTCCAAAAAATTTGAACGGCTCAGACTAAAAATTATTTTTAGTTGCAGAAAGACCAAAGACATTTTTTCTTTTGTTCTTAAAAATTTAACATTTATAAAGCGTTGTAACATTGAAATGACATTTTTATGTCTTTCAGTTATCAGTCTTGACTTCAATCAAAGCTGAGGTTCAAACAGACAATTCTTACTTAAGTATGCTAAAACCTGAAACTCCATTCTGAAATAATGCGAGTTTCCCCACAAGAGCCCATTTTGAACGCTTGTGAGGTTTAACCTTTCTTCCTGCCTTGCTTTTGTTGTCATGCCATCCTTTGTTTCCAAGGTAGCAGGAGCAAACAGGAATGAGTACTGAGCCAGTCTTGTGTGTCTGGTGTGGACTCACGTTATTCCTCTAACTCCAATCTGTTCTTTCATGCAAAAATACCAGCACTGAGTTAATACAAAATTAGGATACAAGAGTCTCTTAAAATGGTAAGGGAATTTATTTCAATCATTCCTAGATGATGGCTAAAATCAAAGTCAGTGAATTAGAGAACTAACACTGAAGTAGGAAGAGCTACAGAACCAATGGCTCAAAATTTACAAAGAATAATACTGTGAAAAGTTCCGTATGGGAAAATGTGTTCCTCAGCGTTCAGGTACTTCGGTGGTGACAGCCCTGTGAATGCAATTCACTGCATGAATCCCACCGCTTCCCCCAATATTCTAAGACATCTATCGCATCTGAATTCTCCTTACTGGCAGAATACTTGCTCATTCCTGCCAGCTTTGAACAACCAACCCACTATCTCTACATATGACAAAGAAAACTGGGGCAAATAGTCAAATTTGACAGCTTGTTGGAGAAGGATAGAGGAAATCAATTAAAAGAGAGAGGGAAATATCTTCTCCTCCTCCTCTTCTATCATTCAGAAGAGCCATGCCACACTGTACGTTATGGCAACAGCCATGTTTAGTCATCTGGCACCAAAAAGCAAGGCTGAAAGGTTATTGCAAATAACACTCCTGACCCTGCCTGGCTAGATTACTTTAAATAAAAACAAAATGTTAACACAGCACTAATTTGTCTGCCAACAGCGTTCAGTTCTTTTGAGACTGGAACTTAGAAAATCTTCTGTAAAGAAGCCGACAACTAACTGGATTGCAAGTACACAGTAACTTGGCTTTGCTCTGAGGTAATTTTAGACGTTTAAATTTTAATTAATCTTGTAAAAAGCCTTTAAAAACTCTGCAGCAAGCTAAAGAGCACAGAGATAGCACCAAGTATTTATATTTTTGCCTCCGCACAGACTGGAAACAATGCAAATCGACACTTTAATTTAGCTTATCAAATCGGAGACTAAAAAGAAAAGGCACGATCAGGAAAAGGAGGGAGGCGAGAGAGAGAAGAAAAATTTGCTGATTTCTGCACACTATGTAAATGAGAAAAGTGTTTCCGAGTTCTGGCCTCCATGAAGAGCTACATATGGGGTACATGATACTGTGTAGGAAGTATTCTCAGTTTCACTTGTTTGACAAATACCATAGTATTTAATCCAAACAGTCAGTATATGGTACAAAATAATACAATCAGTTTCTGGAAACAGAATTCTTAATAAGAATCTTATGAGCAGTTGTAGGTCTTCTCCATTCCCAGATCCAATTACAAAGATGCCGTTCATGACTTTTAAGACTCCTTTTCCTGATTTTCTTTCTTCCCTTCTACACACACATCTCGCATATGACACCATCTTCACCTTTCCCGCAAGACCCTCACTGGTGGGAAATAACTGTCTGTCCTAAATTTTCATAATGAACCATCTCATATTCCCTTTACTTTCAAAACAGAATTTCAAGCACTTTTGTAATCTCCTTTTTTCCCCCTCCCTAATGAGTTTTGTAACCAAGTATTTTTATTCAGAGTTTTCTTGTAGTATTTTCTTCTCCTGTATTTAACTGTGAAAACAACTTGACACGCAGCTGGAAAGACACCATACAGAATTAAGTCATTCTAATGATGCAACGCCTTAGAATTTTGTCAGATAGAAATGTTATTAAAAAAACCGAAGTCTTCCCCCTATGTTTAGTATTTACCTAACTTCACTTTGGATGTGGTTTTGAAAAATCGTGCAGGCTGAAATGATAACCACGACACCCCATGTAGTTCGTGCTGCCTCAAGAAACAGAGTCACAGTCAACCCCAGATAAAGCTGATTCAATAGGAAGCAGAACACTAATTTTGTCTTTTCAGGTTAATATGGACAATCCCAACACTACTCGCTTTACTTAATACTAACAAGAAAACATTATGTAAGTCTGTTTAAAATATTCAAATGAAGTTTTTGTTAAATTTTTATTTAGAGCTAGAACATATGATCAGTTAGAATTACCAAACTACCTAATTAGCCATCTGCTTCTTGAAATTGTTAAATATGTATGATACACTTCTAACAAAAGAGTATTTTATCATCCCATGTAGCCTTCCCTAATCATATTAAAGCGCACGACCAATGAAGTCTTCTCTGTGCACAGAGCTGATGGGAAACCAGACATCTCAAATAACTTGCAACAATTTCTTGAAAGCCAGGAAGAAATATTAAACAAAACAACCACCCACACAAACTCAGCCTTCTGCTCAATAACAAAATGCCCCTACGCCATGGCCTACTGCTTTCATTTCATCCTTTGCTCCGCTATCACACTTCGCTATTTCTTTATTTCTTTTGATTCTTATTTCTTTTTGATTCTTGACTTAGAGCACTTGGAACACCAAATTACCCCAAATATGTATTTCCAGACATTACTTGTTGAAAGTCTCAAAATGCAACAAAAAGTTAATTTGCTTACTTCCCAGGGGTCTGTAGCCGTCTGAGAGATCCCTTTGTAGGAGACCCCCTGGAGCCTTGCATCCAGCTTGGGGGCCCTCAGCACAGGACAGATGGGGACCTGCTGGGTCAGGGCCAGAGGAAGGCACAAAAATGATCCAAGGGCTGGAACCCCTCTGTACAAGGACAGCTGAGAGAGTTGGGGTTGTTCTGCCTGAAGAAGAGAAGGCTCTAGGGACCCCTTACTGCAGCCTTTCAGTACTTAAAGGGGGCTTATAAGAAAGATGGGGACAAACTTCTCAGCAGGGCCTGTTGCAATAGGACATGGGGTAATGATTTTAAACTAAAAGAGGGCAGATTTAGACTAGGTATAAGGATATGGGTTTTTTATGTTATAATATATGTTTTACAATGAGGGTTGTGAAACACTGGCACAAGTTGCCCAAAGGGGTGGTGGATGCCCCACCCCTGGGAACACTCCAAGTCAGGTTGGCTGGGGCTCTGAGCAACCTGGTCTGGTTGAAGATGTCCCTGCTCACTGCAGGGGGGTTGGACTGGGTGACCTTTAAATGTCCCTTCCAACCCAAACCATTCTATGATTCTATGGTTATAGCTGTAGGACCAAGGCTGCAAACACAACCAAAAATCTTTTCCATGCTGGCACTACTCTGTGTGCCAACCACAGGGCTGACCAGAAACTGAAATATGTACAGTTGTTGAACCAGTTAGAGAGGAATCATAACGTATGACTAAATTTAGTCACACAACATAGGTAATATCTTAAGCATTTTCTTCAACAGCCCCCCCCCCCTTTTTTTTTTAAGAATAGCAGTATTCTGAGGAGCAAAGACTCTTATCTAAAATCTAAAGTTTCTGATCTCTTAACAAGCAAAGGACCATTAGAGCTCAGCTAAACCAGCACAACAATCCTAATGCTATTAAGCAGACAATCCAATTAAGCCATTTCCAAGTAGTGTTTGTCATTAAAGAGAGCTGTAAGTGAACAGCAAGCATGTCCATATCTGAAAATCAGTAATGGGAATTTTCTAGAAATAGTTCTGCCAAGGTTTTTAGCTCAATAAAAGGACCAAGAAGATATCATTTCAGAATATTCGTATTTTTAATATCGAGAAGTATTTGTACTCCATGATAAATAACTTCTTTATGATTTGGTCACAATCAATATGCAGCAAAAATGTGTTGACAAACATGCACATAACTTGCTTTGCCAAAATTCTGCCGATGTGTTTAACGCCAAAGAATATTATCCTCTAACACACCTAGTTCCAATACTAACTTCAACCACATTTCCAGTCGTCATACTTCCACACAGATCATTACAGTATCTACTCTGCTTCTTAAGACCATTGTTTTTTCTCTGATTTATATTTTCAAAAATGAAACCAAAAGGCGGCAGCTTTCTGAGCTCCTCATCCGACAGCCGGCTGAAAGGTTATCATTGCAGAAAGCAGCAGAAGCCACAGCACCATGTGCTTTGGGGTTTGTTGTTTGATTTTTTTAATTACTTTGGATCTAGAGTTGCTTATATGTAATAAAACAGAAAGGGTGGAAACAGAAGGAGGGGAGACACGTGTACCTGTGCAAAGTCACAGGCTAAGCAACGGCATAACCATTTCTTCACCACCAATTAACCCTACAAAGGTTAGACCAAATGTACTAAAAGAGAGATCAACCAGCAGCAAGTTTAAGTGTTGGCAGAATGATCATAGAATAACTGATACCTTATTGCTAGTTTAATGATGATGAAATGTTGATATTAATAAGTTAATAAGGATCAATAATTACATCATTATAAATATTTAATATGTAAGTGGATTAATAAGCCAAAAGTTCCTGAACTGTAATACACAAACTCCTGCTGGATGCAAGATGGAATTTTGTCTGCCCAATGCAGGGAGGCAAACAATTGGTGCTCACCTAAATTTAAAAAAAAAAAAAAAGGGGGGGGGGGGGGGGAAGCTGTGCATGAGAAAGACCATGTCTCTGCACTAGAAAAACCAGTGGTACTTTAGCTGCGGATACAGACATACACACATCACACGCCATATCAGACAATAAACACGGCCATTTCATGCTGTCTTGATTTTAAATCAGCTCAGTACTTAGGGGTAATTTGGGCAATATACATGCATTCCTTGCCAAGTAAACTTTAAAGAGCTGGGGAAGATAGGAGAGAAGGATTTCCATTTCTTGAGGCAAGATTCTGTGGAATTTTTAGTTATAAAAAAAGAAAAAACCACACCAAGCTTTTAGTCATAGATTTTTAACCATCAAGACAAAAGAAAACATAAATTGTCTTAAGTACCTCCTACCTGGAAGATGCGAACAACAGTTTCATTACTTACATTTTCTACTAATTTCAGCTTCGATGTATTGCTTCAAGTCTGTGTTCAAGAGATGGAAGGAATGCACAGCTAATTTCATTAAAGAAATAATTTTGCAAATGCAGTCTGTATTGATTAGTTAGGACATCAAAAATCCCAACTGACATTGTGCAGTATGAAAGTCAGATGAGTGGTAGCAAGGAAGCTATTTAGAAAAAGACAGGAGAGAGGGGAGAACAAGTGAATTTATCGAAATCTTGATATATTTCCAAGAAACAAACACAAGCAAAAAAACCCTGATCTTGTGCTCAAATCACATCTGCAAATTCAGCCATTTCCTGGAGCAAAAAAAGATGACTGGATCAAGTTTTAATCATAAACCTAGATGTTTTTATGGATCCGCCAAAGACAGTGCCTCCATTAAGTATTTTGAACCCAAATACTGTGCCATGAGTCACCTCATTTACAAGCAGCTAGGGCCTGTGTCTTCTATAACTCATGCACTGGAAGAGAGAAATCATGATGTTGAACACAAGGACTTTTGCACACTGAAATTTAGCGTATAAGTAAACAGCTAAGGGAGAATGTTTGCATTACACACTATGAGAAATGCTGCATATAAAAGCAGTTTTGAGAAATCCGGGTGCGGCTGCAAAAGCAGCTTACAGAGCTTGGACAGTATTTTTAAGGAAACAGCAACCTCAGTCTCCAGCCTACCTAGCTCAATATACCTGCTACAATATTTTTTTGTTGAACTCCATAGAAAGCAATGATAGCTAGTGTAAAAAGAAACACTTCTTCAGGGAGACAGTACAGAAAGACCAGAGATTTATGAAATCTGTTGCCTAAAGTTTTCAGATAATGAAATTCTCAAGAGACACCAGGAGTTTAACAGCTTTCTAAAAGTTCTGACAGTTTGCTTACACCATCTCCTAGAAAATACTATCTTTCATATGAAAACCACATTCCTAGTTAGACCCCACTGCTTAATTTCTATTAGAAACAAGTGACCAAAGGATATAATGTTCTCAACAACCCAGAAAAATACGATCACTAGGCCAACATCAAAAAACCCCCACCAGCTCAGAATTTTTCTTGAGACTAATAATGCAACACAAGCCAGGGTGGCAGTGGAAGGGAAACACGTGGGACTTGAACCCCAGAATATCACGTCATATCCCTATTTAAGCTATGAGGAAAGTCACAGCCCATAGGGCATACGAGACACGGCTAGAAGCCAGAAGAGTTTACAAGAAAACAAACTACAGCTCTGCTTAATCCACAAGACCGTTCCTGATTTCTGCAACTAGAAAGTCATAAAGAGCTACAGAAAAAAAGGTCATCATTTAGGGCAACAAAATAATGAAATAAAAATAATGCTTTTATAAAGAAAAAAATATGAAAACACCAGGTAAAGAAAACAGAAAGAATATGAGGAATTCAAATGAATTTTTAAATTTGTTCCTGCAGATAAAGAAACACAATCAGGACTAACATACATTTCTCAACTGTTTTTTCTTCCCAGGCACATCATCCAGGAAATAATATTGGCTATTTGCTTGATTATATATCCGGGTCTGTAAAGGCAATGAAGATCCTAATCATGCACCCCGGACACCTCCTCATGCAAAGGATTTCCTCAAGACCAGGCCCTGTGGTTTTGCATAGCACCCAAGGACACTGGCCGCACATGACGTTGAAATACGTGAACCTCTTCCATGTTACAGAACAGCAGTGCTGCATCATTTCCCGAACAAACCGCCACAGCTCAGCCCATGGTCCCACCAGTAACCCACACCATTAGCCTAGTTTTATTGAATGGGCAGTAGTGGGATTAGATTGGGCCAGTGTCTGGCAGCCAAGCAAGCAAGACAACCTAAGGCGTGCACATTTTGCAACAAGGGAAATTCCAACTAGATAATAGGAAAAATATTTTCAGGCTGCAGGTGGTGAAACACCCAACAACAGTGCCCTGTTGCCCAGAGAGGCCGAGAAATCTCTGTCCTTGGGGATATCCCAACTCCAACCAGACACAACCCCGAGCAAACTGACAAAACTTCAAAGCTGATCCAAGTCTGAGGTTGGCCCTGCTTTAAGCAGGACGCCAGACCAAAGGACTTCCAGAGGTCCCTTCCACCTCCATTTATTCTGCGTTTCTATTCCATACCACAGTTTCATGGAAGAGTGAAAGGCGGGGGTGGGGGGAAAGAGTTTACTCTCAAAATACTCCGCAGCTTTAAAGCAGAGTGATTCAAAAGGTCAGATTATTAGTTGGGGAAAGGAAAGAAATGTCATGTTCTACTTTCATTACCGCCCACTGTAACTTTGCAGTTGACTGATATTCACAAAGAATATGAAGAGTCAGACCAAAGCTTAAACTTGAGCTGCCGACATTGTTGCCTGTACTACTTACTTCTCTATTAATTAGAGAAGATGGCAACAGCACAAAAATACAGTTCAAGTTGTATTCTTGGGTCATTCACCCTTTTTTTTATGTATTTACTATTAAACATAATACCAGCATGTATTAGCACTGCCAACGTTAGCGTCATAAAATGTCTAGAAGTGTCAGAAAAAAAAAAAAAAACAGTGATGGGATACAGTGAGGAGTTTATACTGCTGCTGCTGATTTTAGGACAGTAGCACAGAAATGCTGTGGTACATCACCTTCACGGATATCTGCACTAAGCAAGGAGTTGATAGACCTTCGAGCAGCAAGGCCTGAGACCACTAGCAGGGAGCCTGCCTGGCTTTTGCGCAGCCATACTTACCAACTAACATGAGAATGCTGTATTTTGTCCTTATTATTGGCCTCAGTTTTAACTTTTTAATTTCTATCGTTAGTGAACAGTAGGGTAGCATGTCACCCATAAGCCACAGGCTTAAGCTGCTCTAAACCCATAAGCTGCTATAAACAGTCACACACTCAGCACTTACAAGAACCGCCAAAGCTGGAAGGTAAAAGTATCCCTACAGCACAATCACTCTGTTTGGATCAACCCAAAAAAGCGACTTCTTCTGTGAACACTGTCAAAAACTTACCTAAAGAAGGACAAGGCAATGATACTGCAACATCAACTGTATGGCAACAGCCAACTGAAGGATTTATTCTTGTTCCACATAGATTTCTACCCATTACAACTTCCACACTTAAAGTCCTGTATTGCTGACATTCCAGCCAGCAGAGTGTGGCCTGATGTAGTTTTCAAAGGCTTCAAGGCAAGGTAATTGCCTTGTTTGTTTTGTCCATGCTTCCCATCACCTTCACCACAACATTTACATTTAAGGATATTACAAGATGCAAATATATACAGTTGTAAGTCAAGCGTAACAAAGCACAAAAACATTCGCAAGCAGGACTACCTGACATACCCAGAAGGGGATACACCATATTCTTGACAGCAGAACTGCATAAAAGAAGACAGCAATTATTTTCTTTTAAAACAAATGCAAAAATTGCTTGCAATTTAAGAAAAGTACACGAGAGCATCCTCCTGTTTCTAGTTTCCCATGACGACGTCTTCAAAGAAAGGTCGTAATTGTTCTATAAAAACTGTATCAGGGAAAATTAATACATATGAAGAGTGTAAATGCAACTATAATTGATGGTGATAACTCTGTTACGAAGGAACCTGAGCAAAATACACCTTAAGACATATGTAAATGACTGCAGCTCACTAAAGGTGAATTTGGTATTGCTAAAGGTAACACGCTCAGGTGGTAGCATATTTGTTTCTGCAGAAGAGGGTAACTCTGTTCAAGCTGTAAAACCTACTTGAGAGCCTGGATAAATACTTGGCTGACTTTCCCTATGCCACCATCACTTTACTGGTAGCAGTAGTTTAAACCTTGGTACTTCTGCTATTCAGAGTCACTCCAGCGCCTCTCCTAAAGCTCAGCAAAGACTCCATGCAATTACTTCCACGTGTTCCTAACTCTCAGTGTAATTCCGTGTAAGAATGGGACTTTTCAAAGGCCTGCTGGTAGGCACGTACCAAATCTATTTGCTAGATCACAGGCACAATGTTCAGTATCTTGCGGATTTGAGTTCAATACCAAGAACTCAGCAACTCATGAAAAACTCTGTAATTCGAATAAAACAAAGAACAGGTGTTCTGGAAGTCAACAAGAAGTGAGCAAATTTAAAGAGAGATAGGATGGTGTCCCCTGAAAAAATTTCTCAAGGAAGAAAAGGTGATATATAATGGAAAATTGGCTATCATCATCCAGTGCACCTTGATGGTAACTTGCTCTACTGAAACACACCTGTATCATTAAGTCTGCTCCCACTGTAAGTACTTCTGCTAGGGCAAAAGTGTCTGGATTCAAATATTTTGGATTCTGTTACTTAGGAGCTGTTCCAAACAATGAAAAACACTTACTTCGGATAAAATGCTTTCACTTTATCTCAGTAGCTTGAAAATCCAATGCTATACTTTTCAAATTAAACAAGTATGGCAGCAATAAAAAACTGCTGAGTCCAAAGATATGTTAATATTTCTCAGAAAAGTCAAACATCAGAAGAGAAATCTACACCAAGGTTGCACGTAATGCTGATTTTAAATAGGCAACGCAATCTTAAACAATTAGAGAATATTCCCCTTCAATTAGTCAAGGAATATATGATTGCAGAACACGAAAAACTTTTAAGAACTGGTTTTGATCATCACTTAAACTTTTCTGAACTAGCTGATGATTAGTAATTATTCCAAACTCCAAATGCAACCGTGATTACACAGCTACACGCACAGCCTGAACAATGAAATGCATTGACACTCCTGACCTCCCCTACCTCAGGTTGCAGTGTTTATCTACAATACATTTTCTTATTTTCAAGTAAATCCAGTAATTTGTCCCAGTTCATTTTTCACACAGCTAAAGAAATAATGAAAAAAGATCAATCAACATGTTTGTATTCTATTACACTGACTTTGAGGTTTGAAACGCAAATGGTTCAAAATATATCAGTTCTTATTTTCTGTTTAACAAATAATGATTTCTCTCTGTATCACTAATGGAGCCTGAAATTAAAATGGATTTTCAGTTGAGCTCCTGTTCATACACTGGTGTCATCATCAATACCAGCCTCGCTCGAGGAACAAGATTTATCTCAGCTATCCATTACACGGAGGCAAGCTGCTTATAAAAAGCCCTAGGCATATTCCCAGGAGCCCCACAAACAGAACCAAACATCAGGGTTACATAAAGTTTGAGATTCTCTAGGACTTCACTCATTGGGACTGTAAACCTAAAATTAGGTCAAACTTGGAATCAAACTACCTCCAGTACTGAAAGCAATGGCTTAACGCTGTAATTAGGGTTAAGTTCTCACACAGGTTGAGTTTCTCTAAAATACCTTAAGTACGCTGTAAGCATTCAAAACCACTTGCTCAATGGAGAACCCCAGCAACTTCATCACAACCTAAGTGATGCTGTAGTTCTGCTACACATTACTGCCAAATTTTGTACTATCCTCAGACACCTTTAGTGCAGGTAAGTAAAATACAACAGCTTGCCTGGAGCTAACTGCACAAGGTATACGACTGATAAGCTTCACCTAGGAAAACAGCCTGGATCAAGGCAGTGCAGTTGCCGCTTCCTGAGACCTTGCTCTCAGTGCAGGAGAAGATACAGGGCGATTCTTTTTCAAATACATCATCATCTGAATATTTTAAAAACAGCGGAGAGTTTTGTTATTGCATCTCTAATGCATCCAATGGATGGGAGCATCTGCATCTCTCCAAATGCAGAGTTCTTGGAGAGAAAAAAAAAAAAAAAAATCCTTGAAGCAAGTTACAGGGGAAATAAGATTGGGTTAAAAAAGCTCGAGCAAACTGTTTAAATCCTATCTGTGTTTTTTTACACAAATAAGAGAGTCTTTAGACAACCAGTCTCCTCCCTCCCCCCCACCTATCAGTTAGGAATGAGAGCACTCCCTTCTTTATACCTAGGGGACGCACTCGTTTTAGGTCTATTAGGCATAAGAAAATGAAAGGACTGAAAAAAATTCAGCAAGACGACATCAAAGCCGAATTAAGGAGCACGCTGTATTCTAATGAATATAAAATAACTTCAAATATGGACTTTCAACACCTCTGTACGTGGTTTTTACAAGTTCCTGAGACACTTTTAAGGCTTCTACAAATTAAGGAAGGTACTTAATTTGCTTAGAAGACCTGAAAGAAATCAGTAAGGAGGCAAGTATATGCAGCTTTTACCTAACTACAGGACTGTAAAATTCTCTTAATAACCAGTGCAAAGAGGTCTACAGAGCAAGACAACAATGAACTAAAAGAACAGGAAAAAAACCCAGAACATACATGAAAAGAGTAAACGTTCTAAAATCATGCGGATTGTCTGGTACCATTCCCAATGGCCTGATTTGAAGAATTTAATCCAGGACATACCTCTTTCTCCAAAAGAGGTTGATTAGGTTAATGCAAGGATAGCTACGCAGCTGTTAAAGAGCATATCCTTTGAAAGCATGTTATAAAATGAAACTGATTTCACAGGGGCCAACTATTTTACTCACGTCTAACATTCTCCATCAAACTAAGCAGTTTATCATAGGATTACAAGAAGATTACTGAAATGCATCATATAAAAAACCCCTCCAAAACAGATTTTGACACAGCGACAGTCCGTAAGGAGGAAAAACATACGAAATCTGGTAAAAGCCTTAGAGCCTTTTTACTCATGCTCGAGTCTTCCTATCATCATATTTTTATATTTTCACTAATAAAGCAGCTTCTATACTTTATAATAATAGGATTTTAGTTTCAATTAATTTTTTCTATCTCACACTATCAGCACTATCAGCTCAATAAAAACTTATTAGCTGAATATAGCAAAATCCTACTTAATTAGGAACACAGGACTGAAAAGAACCTCCGAGGGTAATTGAATCCAGCTCCTTGCTCCTACTGGCAACCATGACACAATTCTTTTCGGAAGGTCATATTAAAATCACTTGGTTCCTTGGTCTGCTAATCTCTTCGGAAAGCTATTCCAGGACAACCGTCTTCCCATAGTCAGACGACCTGCAATTTTAATCCTAAACTTATTAACGACCAATACATACTCATCACGACCACTGTCACAAACGATAAGTCCTGCTGACATAAACATGTCACTAGCAGCATTTTCAGTGAAAAAGAAAAAAGTACACGGTAGAAATAAAAAGCATATCAGTGCTGAAACAAGAGACTATTTCAAATGCACAACAGTGGTCTTCAAGTACTCAATGAAAAAAATATCTTCAGTACCTGACAACCAATTCCAACAGTTACAGAGCAAACAGCAACAACAGCGGTAAACAAGCAGTATGGATGAAAGCAGGCGGCAGTACTATCAGAAAAGTAATTCCTAATTCTGAAATTGTTGCTGAAAAGAAAGAACAAAGCTTTCAGTTCCTCCATTTAAAATAATAGAGGCTAATAAGCTCTCCACGATATTTTTTTGTTGTTGTTGTTAGGATGGCAGAATCTGGTGAAAAATCTAGAGCGCATCATCTGAGACTTAAGGTTTTGCAGCAGTGTCAAGGAGACACACACCTCAGAATAACCACAGCTACAGGAACCTTTGTACTGCATACGCAGAGCGCACCATACAGAGGATTTGATTGGAAACCTCTCCGTTTATGTTTAGTTAATCAACACTTGTTGGCTCAAGTAACTATTACTTTGACCATGTAGGCTCCTACACAAATTACCAAATACTGCAAAATATACACAAAATGGCAGTGGGCACAAACACAGACACCTTCCCCTCCCTTAAAATCATGCTGCTTTAAATACCAAAACCACTGTCCCATACCTCAGCTTCTCCTGTGTAAAACTTCCCGTATTAAACACTGGTATGGATTTCTACTCACATTTAACAGTGCAAGCTATGAAGACAATAATTAAGTTTTCCAATTTAACACTGCCTGAGTCTTCTTACATCATATATTTAAAGATATTAATAGAGGCCCTAAAAATAAGCATCATACAGGACAGCCAGGAGAGATACCTAATACTCAACAAAATGCAGTCAGGGGGATGAGCACCACAGCTATTTTTAGCAAGAATAAAATTTTCTTTTATACAGGAGTTAAAAGCCTCATTAATTTTATGGGCAAATGAAAAGGTTGAAAACAAAGTACGTCGAAGGTGTTGTAACTGGCTGGTGTCTGGGGGTATACCCCACCTCCCTGGCACAGGGCATTCAAGTAGGAGAACACTAGTTCTGGTGTCACTCATTTCAAAATTTTGCTACATTTCAATTGTGAAATGTCTCGCTTCTAGGCCACCCAGCAAGAGCACCAAAGCTGAGGAGAAATTACAGTTACAATTAAAAATAAATCTAGATGTTTCTATATTCAAACATAATATAAATAACGTATCAATGTTCCACAGGGTCAGCAACAGTGGCTTATCACTAAAATCAAATGCAAAGGAAATCTTCACTTCTAAATGTTAAGGCTTCGATGTTATTTAAAATTAAAATGAAGAATCAAGAAATAAATTTATACATTTCAGAATATTAAAACATACGATATTCAGGGAAAAACACGGAAGTTTCTTCTAATGTGACTCAAGCTTGATTACATCATGATTTCAAATGAGTATTATTTCAGTCTTAAACACTATAATTACACAATAACTTGAATATAAATAAGCTCTGAAAGATTAAAAAAAGGATGAGAGATGACAGCACTTAGTTTAACCAATTTAACTTTAAAGACAACTGGTGAGTTAATTTCCTAGACTTGAGCACAGAATAAAAACTTCAGCTGTGGAATACTCTACCTGAATATAGATTATTATCTGCTATAAATGAGTATTTTGTAGCACATTTCTGAAACATTCTGAAGACAAAGTGAGCTTCAACAACACTTAGTTATGAATTTAACTACCTTGCACCTAAGCTTATGTAAGTGACTAAGGCAACAGAAAAATTAATCACAGCAGGAGCAGACCTTGGAAACTTTTCCACAGACAGATTGATAAAAATACGGAAATAAAAACCAATTTGCTTCATTCACCCCAGTGTGTAAGCCCTGCATTTCTTTCAGTTTCTTAAAATGATTCCTTTGAGATTGTTCTTTGGTAATTTTTCTTTTCCCCCCCAAACATTCTACCTATGGTCAACACAAAGCAAGCTTCAGTGTACAGCTTTTATTACCATCACTATTAAACTCAGGATAAGAATTCTTTAATTCTCATAACATTCTTGAAGTAACCTGCTTACAGGGTAACTGACAAAACAGAAAGGAAAACATTTCGTGAGAAAAAAGTCAAGCGGCAGTTCAAACAATATATCATACAGAACATACAGTCCAGTCAAATATTTAATGATTTCTAACAGCCAACACCTCTGAGAGCGTTAACAGGAGTGAAGCAACGTGTTTTAAATAACCTTTTAAATTCCTTTTATAATTTCATAAATGGAACATGTAACTCTAAAGTAATCCACTGAAATAATCCACTGACTTTTTTAACGAGGAGGAAGTACGAGATGACACACACAGTTAATGCTCATTCAGAACTATCTGCACAGAAACAAACATTCCAAATCCCAGAGAGAGATAATCTGGTACCAAGATGAGACTGGCAGTATCGACAGTACCTAGTTAATTATTTCTAAAGAGTAATAATTAATGTCTGGAGGAAGTAGAGTGATTTGCTCCAGATCTTCCTATGCAAGATACTCAAAGTCTTACCACTTAAAACATGAAGTATGTTTCCCTTGGCAGAGGTGCTCTACGGGGAAGAGTGAGAAATTCTCCTTACAAGCTAAAAATGGCATGCCTCTAAAATGTCAGCTACCAAATGTTTAAAGTATTTTATTTAAATAAGAGAAACAAAATAGATTGCAAGTATAATGCTCATTTTTCAGATTTTTATCCATTCTTAAAGGAATAAAGGCAACTGAGGGCTGGGGGCAACAGTGCTCAAACTGCCATAAGCAGTGCTAAGAACTGGTGTTTCAGATCCAGGCCTGACAGATCCCGAGCACCTTTGGGTACCCCCGGCACAGCAACCCACAGAGCAAGGTCCAGTGTGGACTGGCTGCCAGGCAGCTACGCAGCTTCCCAGGCAGGTTCTACAGCTTGCTGAATGCTCTGCTGCCAGCGCCGCGCCGCCAGCGATACCTACGCTACCTGATAAGGTCAGACTGCACCTACACAAGCCGCGATCCCCGCAGGAAACGCAGCGCTTACGCACACGTGCCTCTCCCAGCCTCGGCGCTCCACTGCAAAACAGGAAATAACAGCATTTCATCAGTCGGGCTTGAAGGGATTCGGAAGCTTGGGGGTTCTTTCCTATCACATTGATCCTCTATTGCTATAAAGTATTTCAGATACATCTAGCACATACAGCAACTAAACTCCAGTTGTTATACAGCACCGGGTCGCGGAATCCCTTACTCTGATAAACAAACGTAACACACTGCCATTCAGGTGCGTTGAACTTAAACCATGTGCCAATACACTAAATGCCCCACGAGGAGTGCCAGAGCCTTCCTACACTGCACACCATAAAAGTTGCTCTTCCTTGTAAGATCTGAGTAAATAAAAGGTTGCAATGTCACAATCGGCAGGGTAGGGGTTTTAGGTTATTTTTAGCCCGGACCAGCTGACTGGTGTAGTTCAGAGTGCCATTTGTTGAGAGTAATAAAAGAAAATTAATCTGATAGTGAAGTAAGGAAAAAGGATGGAGGTCACATGGAATTTCACTATGAATTGATTTCTCATTATAATATTAAATGACTACACTTAGCATTTAAAGAATCAAAAAATTGTTTCAGAATACATTTCTAAAGTATTTTTTGTGCATGCTAAAATGACGGCTAGTGGCAAAGCAAAATAATAGAAGCAGCAGGTCCTGTCATTTACTAATTGCATTTTTGCTGCAAGTACTCTCGTACAAGGCTTTAATGAAATTAAATAGCACAAACTACTTTTCACTTATAGCTAATAATAAAATATGAGTAACTGAAGAAAAAATAGTGGTCTTCCTAAAGACTCAACAGGAACTAGAAGGAAATACTTCATTTCAAATAAAATCTGAATAGCGAAAAAGCAGTGAAATACAAAACTGAACCCGTTCAAAACACATGCAAAACAACATCCTGTGATGTTTTAGTTTCTTGGAATACATTCCTTCTCCGAGTTTGACATTCAAAATGTTCTAAAGACACAGAAGACCTGTAGCAAAGTGTAAACGCAGGGAAGCGTACGCTCCAGGAGCCGGTGCCTGCTCTCCGGAGAAGGGATGCCCAGGCAGGTTCCCCGCTCTCCTCTTCACCCACTCGCCCTCGGCCAAGGCTCCTCCTGTTCTCTCTGCTCCGCTTCCTGCTTCTCGTTTCCTTCTCCTACGTTTTCACATGAATAACCGTCATGATGGCATAAGCCCAGGGCAGGTAAACCCTTGCCAGGCACAAATCCCTTCCAGGATGGGAGAGAAGAGAACTAGCTCACACAAGGATGAGCCCAGATGTGGGAACTCTCTGGGCTCTAGAGGCAGGGCAGGGCAAGCCAGGACATTTCAGGCTGAACTCCTCTGCCCCACGGCTCCAGGCTCCAGCACGGCCCTGCAAGGAAGCAGGCGGGTACGCAAGCATTTGCCTTCTCCAGGATAAGTTATGCACTCTCCCTCCAGCTGGAGAGCTGCTAAACTAGAAAGAATCTGACTCAAATTGAGGTCAAAGAAGGAGCTGAAAACAAGAGAGGTGTTCCAGGATGAAAGAAACAATGTCAGTAAGAAAATACTTCGAGAACTGAGAAGGTTTATAACTATGTTATATGCTGTATTTTTAATACATCTCTGTTTCATTCCATCAGTTTCAAATAAGGAAACATCCCAAAGATGGTGATAGCATGCTGAATTTGTTGCTATCTGCAGAAATTAGTTACTATAAATAGTTTTTTCCAGGCTTTTTAAGATGCAGCTGTACCATGTTTCCACCAGAATCAAAATCGCTAAGACATCGATTTACGGCATCGTTGCCTGTTCCACAAAGGTTGTGGCAGTACCCCACCACCACCCCCTTTTTTTCTGAAGACACCCTGGTCACACATTTTAATCTTCTTATCTTTAAAGACGGAACACCATCTGCAACAAGCTTTTAAAACGTTTCTTCTCTACAAACAGAATCCAGCGATGATAACAAGATTCTGTTAGTATGACTGGCTAAAATCCTGCCGTGTTAATCATGGCCCCAAACCAGTGCCATGGCCTACAAAGAGGACTCTAAATTTCAGCACTACAGCACAAACCATGCTCTAACCTTAACATAGTGGTGTCCCTGCTCCCCGCAGGGGGGTTGGACTAGATGACCTCTAGGGGTTCCTTCCAACCCAAAACATTCTATGATTCTATGATATATTCACCTCTTCAGCCCTTACCCATAACCTTTCAGCTGCCAACAGCCACTTAAAGCCAAGGCAGTAGGCACTATCAGTATCCATAATAATTTGCAAAAACTCTCAGACCGGCATGGATTTCCCAAATTAAATCTTGTAACGGACTAAAACAGAGGAAGCAGTGCACTGACTTTCCAACCTAAATACATAAAATCTTTTAACTATGAAATCAAAATTTAAATTCACACCTGTCAAGCAAGTGATAAAATGACAAGACTGGAGCAGTGACAAGCTTGGGTCTGGCACGGGCAGGGTTGTTGCAGTTTACAGAAACTCATCACAGAACTGAATTAATGCCAGCTAAATGGATGATCTTAGGAACAGATTACCCGGGAGCAAACAGCCATTGAGAAAGGCATCCATTATACATTTGTTCTCATTTAAACAACCCTTGAGTCATGAAGTGTCCTACAGAAGGCAAAAGAGGTTTAGAAGAGACTACGCTTCCCCATCAGAAAACACCCATTCCTCAGGTATAACAAGTTATAAAAGGAATTCCTCACTGAAAGCCCAACTTAACTGACTCTGCTTCTAGACAATGACCTCCTCTATAATACTCTGCTTGAAAAACCACAGCTTCCCACCAGCCGAAAAACCCCACACCTTATTCTGCAGAATAAAGAGCAAGGGGAAACACAGGAGAAGCTCTGATGAAGCAGCCCGGTACAGAGTGCTGCATCTCTGCTCTGAATTGCACTGTTCCGTTCTTAGATTGACTCATCCCTTTAATATTCAAACTCTTTAGGACAAGGATTCTTGTAAAGCATAAATACATCTTTGCACAGGACTGTACAGAAATGATGAAAAAGAAAAAGTCCTGTCTTACATATGTGTCTCATGTCCTCAATTCTGACACAATCTGTGTAACCTAAGCACTGCTGAATATCATTGTTTTACGGGTGGAGACAATATTAGTCGAACACAGAAATGGGACTCAATGCAATTACACCTTTAATGTTTTGGAGAGCCTTAAATCAAGGACAGAAATGCAGTGTTACTGTCTACAGACAACATTTAGAAAAACCAGACATTTTTAGCTCAGAGTGCCATAAGCATGCTATGATCTGCAAGTCCATGTGTGCAAAGAAAGCCTAAGGGTATGCATACACAGGTAATAAGCAAAACCAGAACATCTGGATCTCTGATAAACTTCTGCCTCAAACGTATCAGTAAGCAGTAAGTAAAAAGTTATGTTATCAGAGATCTTGGTATTTTCTCAGGAGACGGCATGAAGATTTTTTTAACCCTAAAATAAAACAGCATCTTTACAAATGGCTCTGTTCATAAAACCAGTCTGGAACACAGGTGCAATATTAAGAAACACAGGGGTTTAGTGCATTCTTCTAGAGAAAGCTCAGAGTTTCCCATCAACAGGAAAAAAAAAAAACCCAAAACATTTTGGGCACAGCTGTTTTGAAGCTGAGAAAATGTTGACATTTGAAATGGTTCAATAGAATCTTTGTGTAAACTGGTCTCACAAGATAACTTAATAAATAACATATACAGAGAGAGGTTTCCACATCCCAACTCGACTTGAAAGCAATTCACATTTTCAAACCAGCACTGACTAATTTTAGAGCTATTATGCAGATACTATGCGTGTTAAATAATAACCAGTGTTCTCTCTCTCTCTCCTAAAACCGAAGTCCAAAATACGCATTAGCAAAAAGATTTTTTTCTATTTTCAGTCTGAAATTTTTGAAGGATTCATTACCAAGAGGGCTGAAAGAAACTTGACGTTTTATCCTGTGTTAACAAGTAATGCAGAACTCATTATCTTCCTTCAGGGCTTCCGCTTCAAGTGCCACATCAATGCTTTGCGAAGTTCTGGTGCTGTAATTGCCACTACACTTTGGAGGACAGCTAAGTGAGGCTTGCAGCACTCGTGCAGGGAGAGCGTGAGATGGCGAGGGAGGGAGCAGGCTGGGAGCCGTTGCATCAGGGCTAGGCAATAGGCAACTTCAGAATTAGGACATGCTGTTACAAAACACAGTAGGACATCAATTTCTAAGAGCAGACATGTGGCCTTGAAAAGCATTCTCATGGCAACATGGATTATGCCATTAAAACAAATTAATAAAATATCAAAGTTGAGGGCTAAGCAAATGTTAAAGGGTTGATTCATAGCCCTAATGCTTTCCTTTTGAATGCAGAAATTAAGACAGCATTCCTTCAACAATAAGGAGGCAACATACCTAGTGAAGTCGAGACTAAATCTGGAATTATAAGCAACTAAGCCCTGTAAATTGCAGCTCTCAGAAAGCCACATATGCATTAGGGCTACGGCCCACCAACTTGCACAGGCAGATTTCAAACTGACAGAAAACCTGAACAAACTACAGAATGCATTCACGCAACAGTCAGAGAAACAAAACAGTTGGAGAGGAGCCACACGAACCCAACTCCAACTAGGTCTGCTCGGCTTTCTGAAAAGAGCTCATTCACATGGTCCACACTTCGTTGTTCAGCACAGCTGTTTCTAAAGCCACTCCCCATTCTAGTAACGTTTTTTCCCATCCTATTTCACAAAAGACTTCAACATATTTCCAACAGATGCGTTTTGTACTCCAGTAATTTAGTGATATTTCCTGATGACTGGTTAACACAAAAGCTGTAGCTGGTTGATCCAAAGATTGCATCTGTTACCCTGCATCTCACCATCAGGTCAGAATGAATTTCCAACTGCAGAAAGAGATACCACAGAAGAATAAATTACTCTGTTTTCAAGCCTCAACCCAGGGCTAAATAATATGCCTATGCAGTAAGAGCTAGAATTAAGGGTTCTATTTTTTCAAAATAGGCTGTAACAGGGAAAAAAAACACCACCAACAAAAAAATCCATAAACATTTTCTTACCAGTATTACAGATAGCACAGCAGAAAATACCTCTTGATCATTTTCTCAAGCAAGATCATTCTCTTGCCCATCACCCATTCGGTTTCTGTCATCCTCTTAATTTAATTAACTGTGTACAGCAAAATAACCTGAACGGAAGAACTCATTTGCTCTAAAACTCAGTAGTAACTACAGACAGAACTTGGCTCAAGGAGCAGGTTTCTCCTACCACAGGACGCATACCCACAGCCATCACCTGAGCTTCCTTATACACAACAGGAATGTTACATATCAAGTGATGAGGACTTATCTGCTGAGAACAAGCTTTAAGTGTATCATCTGCTGCTCCACTGATAACTACATTCTGAAATAAGAGGGAGAAAATGAAAAGAATCATCTCCATATCATCAAGCCTGGCAGAACTCAACTTGCTGAGAAATAGAGAGCGCTGTAGGCTTTTCCTAACAGGATCAACATCGTGTAGCATGGTAAAATCATCCAAATTATTTCACATAATGTATTTATGTATTATACATCCACAGGGGATGAAGCCATTCTCCAAGTTACCTAGGAAGTAAGGGTTGCATCTTCTCACTGTGGCTTCTTAATTACTGTTATGAGAGATGTGCATATAATGAGATTGTTTTCACATGGTCTGTAAGTTGGCCACTCTCTCCTGATAAGGTATATATTATATCCAATGAATGTTTCGGGTGTCGTTTATAGCTCTGTCCTTACATACAGCCATAACGAGCGTAAATTAAATTATTATCAGCTATTTATATGACAAGATTTTAATGTAAAATTCTAAGAGATATTATCATGCTATTAAATTTAAATTTCAATACCAACCTCAAGCAAATAATTTCCACTTCAAAAGAATACATATGGAAAGTGATAGGATAATACGTGCACATATCAGCACACCTAGTGTCTCCCTAAGCTACTAAACCTTCTGTATCAAGGGCATCTCACTTTACTAAATGTTAATGCAGAATTCTGCATAATGTGAGGCTTCAGTTCCTCAGAGGATCTCTGCACTGCAAATAAAAATAAGTATTAAAGCCTATACTATTAACTACAGATTAAGGTCAGATCCCAATACTTGTTCCATATAAAACAACGTAACAGACAGACGTTCATTGATCGCGATACTGATCCATTCATACAAAGCAGCTTGGAAGATCCAGGCTTACAAATATTCAGAACGTTTATTAGCTCAACATGAATACAACTCTACACTCTTACAAAGAGTAGCCCTGCCTGCAGAACTCATAGGAACTGTGTTTTGGAAGTTC
Organism: Egretta garzetta; assembly: GCF_000687185.1. Lineage (NCBI taxonomy): Eukaryota > Metazoa > Chordata > Aves > Pelecaniformes > Ardeidae > Egretta > Egretta garzetta. The sequence goes on along the minus strand of NW_009260266.1, from coordinate 368,607 downwards.
TGGAAATACATCAGTTATGCTGCCTGCTGGCCAGCCTAGATTCCATTCTCTACACTTCACAACTGATGGTTCTAAAATTAACCCTACAGATTTTATCACCGATTTCCTTTTCATTTTGCCATGTTAAATGTCAAATGATCCATATGTCTGACACTGCCCTTTTAATTATTACAACAAAAGCTTAAAGATTATACCACACCCATCCCGCTGCCTCTTCAAAGCAAGGCTCAATAAAACACAGGCCATGGTAAGAATTCAAAGGTCAATATTTGCATACGTTGAATAAAAGCCAAGAAAGAGCAAGATTTATTAAAAATTTAATTCTACAGTAAGTTCTACAATCAGTACTCTTTCTAATGTATTGATTTAAATTACAAAATAAGCTCCACGGATAGCGTTTAGGACTTCATTAAAATTTACTGAGCATATTTATCAATGCTTTTTGCAGAAAGCTTGTTATAAAAACTGCATAAACCCAATTAGACCTCCCTAATAGATTAATGATATATGATGAAGTCTTTTATTCCCTTCATCAATCTTCAGCTACACATTTACTTAAGTAATCAATACTCCAAAATTACGATGTGTCCATAAATTCATGGTCTTGCATCAATGAATTTGTTCACTCAATATCTTCTAACACAAAGCCTCAGTCACTGTCAGTCACATGAGCCTAACCACCCACATTTTATTGTTCTGCTATCAGGATTCAAAAGCTCTTAAGATGACAGTAGCAGAAAAAGCCTTGGGACTTTATATACCCATTATGGTGACTGGGTTGTTTAAAAATCAAGAGCTGTAGTTGCAGCATATGATTTTTATATATATATACATATATATATATACACACACACACACACACACGCGCGCGCATATATATGCACGCCGCCACCACCACACACCCAGAGAGAAATTTAAGGCACGGGCAAGAAACAAAAGAATCTGAAGTCAAAGTCCTTCTACAGAAACCAGGAAAGGGGTACAACGGTGACAAAGGTTCATCTTCCTTCTTCCCAATATAGAAACGGATCTGTTATCAAACCTTTTACAGTGTTATTATTACATTTTCTATTCTATTTATAGAAAAAAGAAACCTGGACCAGGACATGGCATATTGAGCAAAAGTCCAAGCCAAGCCTATCTGCTTGGTTACACCTGTCCCAGATACTAAAGCAGTCCCAGGCTTCCCGGGTATCTTGTTTGATGGACTTTGAGGAGCAGTCCTGAAACTAAGCATCCAAACCCATAGGAACTGTAATGTTTTCTATGCAAATGTAAAACATTTGCTGCCACAAAATGATGATGCAGCATATACTAAATTATGAATAAGATATAAGCCTTAAATATTTGTAACATAACGTATTTATAGTCTAAAAAGAAAGTGACACCTGGCCTTGTACCAGGTTTAACATACAGCACAATTCTGGTTTTGAAAGGTGTTCAAAGAAACCCAAGCTCAATTAAATGAATAGAACTTCATACAAACATGACAACTAAACTGTTCCTCATTACACAGCATCAGGAAGCTGACACAAGACTTCAGTTTTGCAGAGATCTTAGACATAAGCTTTGCTGACTTCTACACATACATCAACAAGGGCAGGCCTCAGTTTTACAGCCTACAGGATTTATCAGGCACACTTGGATATCTAAGGCAGAACAAAACACTTAAAAGTACTACTCGGTGAAACAACTGGCAATAGCATACAGAACACCAGAGCGTAAAATCATCTAATGCAGTAGCATGCTGTGCAGTTGGCATAATGACTGTACGATCTATTAGGAGACAATACCACTTCTAAGAAAAATGTATAAAACATATCCACCACGTGCACTTTAAAATCCTCTTCAGCAACCACGCTGTTTTTCATCACTCTTTTTTAGGGGTAAGTCGGGGATATTTCTGCACAGGCCATTCAGAAACTAACACTACAGAACCTATACTATTTATACCAACATATATGTCAGATTTAGACAATGAAATAGCAACAGAAAGAAATAAATTACCATGAAAAATCACCACCTTTTTTCCCACTGATACACTGGGATAGGAATGTTTTTCACGTTTAACAAAATGCACTTTTATTCCCCAGGGTCTTCAGACACTTTCAACAGTTGGCGTTCATTTGTCATGGGCATCCAACACAACGGAGACACCACAAGAAGCAGTTTAACTAAGCTGCACAACTACATTTATTGAGCCTTTACTGCATTTTGAAGGCTCACACCTGAGGATCTCTCACTAACATCAAAAGGAATTCTGAGCAATAGCTAGGCATCAAAAGATTTGAAACAGAATATAAACAAAATTGTTTTCCCCCCTTCTTTCTGTAATCTTGCAACATTTGTCTCAACGGGCCTATCCATATCCAGAACTGAAAAATACCCATGCACCGGAGCATACCTATTGCTTTCAACCGTGTTCGCATCCGCTCGCGTTAACAGAGAAGTTCCATTTTATAAAAATACATCCAACAGATGTAATTTGTAAAAGCCGATGACAAGAAAGGAAGATATAAAACTGACATACTTGGAATGCTCTCAGATTTGATTCATTTAAAGTAAAAGTTAGCAAACAAGGTAAGAGCGATCCAAAATCTGACTAATTATAGGGCACATCACAAATTCAATCAACTAACCTGCTATGATGGAAAAACTTGGGAAAAAAAAATATATATATACACCCTTACAGTCAATTCTGTTGCATTAGTCTATTTCTGTATTTATTGTAACGTGAATATTTTTTAACAATTCCTCTGAGTGAAACAAATTCAGGGAATTGTTAGGTTGAAATCCATTTATTTTATGAAATTCTGGAATAGAAGAAAATGGAGATGCCAAGAACCCGTCCTCAACTAGCAGGACAGCATCATCTTCAGCCACACAAAAATTCTCTCTGGGTCAAAGCTTGTGTGCAAAAAATGTGAAACTATTTCAGGTAACAGGTACGCTTCTCAGCCCAGGGAGCCAGCAGATGCCGCGGAAGCACACCCCATGTGAGGCGGAAGCAGAAAGAATGACGCTGCAGAGGCAGACTTTACCAAGCAAGAGCAGTTACGAGAGGGATGGCTTTGCACTTTCCCAAAGTTTGCTGCATTTATCTGCAGAGAAAAGCGGTAAGAATGCAGATCATGATTACTAACAATAACATCTTAGGAAACGAAGAAACTTTTCAAATCAACCCACTAAAGCACCAACGTGCACTTTCCATAAGATAAGGCTTCTTTCTGCACTCTTTGCCAGAACAGAAGGAATTTTTATTTAACATTAATGATCAATTTCTTGAGGACAAGAATACTTTGAAGTGGATTCTGGCTCATGCCCTGGTCAGTAAAAAACAAAATAAAAACCCAACGCAGACTAGAAATTGAAAGAAGATAAACTGTTCTTCCAACTCATCCTCGTACATGAATAATGTTTTGTTTACTGAGGAACTAAAATAACACATTTAGCACGCATTCCAGAGAAGTTAAAAATGCCATTAATTTTAAATGAAGCGAGTGAAGTATCTGCGCTTTGGCAAGAGAGTTACATTGGGAATAACGTTCAACACTCTTCAAAATGACAATTTCTATCTTCAGTCTGTACCTTGTAATAGGTACTCCTCCCACATTTCATAGTAAAATAAGGAAGGACAGTATCTGATGCACTTTTTTGAGTCACTAGTCTTTTTTCAATATGTACTAAGTAGACACACTCATGTACATTATTACTGGTTTTGAAATCCAAGCATACAGAACCCCAGTTTCTAAGTATCTGGTTCTTGCAAATTTAAAATGGGAAAACGGTTAATTAAATTTATACCAATACTCATTACGCTATCATTTTAAGGATCATCTGGAGGGGAAGAAAAAAAAAACAAAAAAAACCCCCCACTAAATTTCAGAAACACAATCTTCATAAAGTTTTGCTCCAGAATAAAAATTGCAACTTCCAAATGCAATTACAAGCTTCATTCATCTGTATGCAAATGCTTGCAAGGTATACAATACTAACGTAATACTTTATGCAATTCTTTTGATTGAAGCTAAAAAAAAAAAAGGGGCAACGGCTGCAATTCTTGTGAAAAATTACAATTTTTTCTTCTGAATATGGGCTATTTTCTTAGCAAAAAAGAAAATGACTTGACAATTATTACACAAGGTAAATAAAGCCTTGAATGTGCCATACGAGCCATTTGTGTTGATCGTGGTCCATTCGTAAATAGTCCTGCCTGTGTCAAAACCTATATATGTGATTGTAAGTGAAGAGCAAATGTTTTTCCAAATCTTGACTGGCCATTGTATAAAGCCAAGTATTAACTGGAATTTTGCAGCTTAATTTTAAAAACTGAAAAGTAGCAAATTAAGAGTAATAATGACCACATTTTTTTATGTTTCTGGACAAGCTTGCATTTTTAGTTGAAAAAAAGAGCATTTCTGCATCAGTCTAAATAAATTATAAAAAAAAAGACATTTCCTAAACAATAGGGGACAGAAAAATAATAATTCCAGTAAGTTTCTATATTTATAGGGACGTATTCCAGACTTCTAATAAAGCTCATTTGATTAAAAGATTTTAATTAATAAAGACAGTAATGTGATTTCCAAATCTAAATGAAGGCACTAGAAGATATTCTGAAAAAAGCCTATGTGCCTACAGTACTTTACAGTCTAAGTTATATTAATTGCAGAAAGGAACAAAAAAAAATCATGCAAATCAAATTATAATTAAGAGATCAGAGTAAATGACAATGAAATCCACAGAAAAATACGTATGCACATGTTCGGTTGCCTGGCTTACAAGGCAACTTATGAATCACATTTAGGGAAGGCAGTATTCATAAATAGCTGCAACTGAAAAATTAACAGCTGATAACCAACTCCCCAGCACTCCCTGCCTCTACAAGTCTTCAAAAAGCACTGCTGAAATCCGTTAGAATTATAACGTTCAGCATCTACAAGAATTTAAAAACACTTGAAGGGTAGTTCCTGTTACTAATTACTCACAAGAGAGTCCTTCACTCTTAGACTTTCTGCTTTCTTCTGCAGATGTAAAAGCTGAGGAACTGAGCCTGAAGTATTTATTAACTAGCTTATTATTTTTACTTTTCACCCTGAAGAGAAACAACGCACCCAACCAAACATAAAAGAAATCATTATCAACGCATCCCAACAGGGAAATCTGCTTTCTTCATCCTTCTGCAACTTTCTTTCCAACTTTTCATTAAATTCCACTCATGGCATAAGTCACTTCCAGCCCCAAAATCTTGTATAAAATTAACACCATATGTGGCTGCATATCAGCAGTCGACGTGCAGCGTTACACCAAAGCAGAGGGGAAAATAAAGAATATGCCAAACTTTATCTTGCCCAGGACTCAAACTGGTTTATCTGTCAACTCGGAATGAGCTATCACTCCCACATGTTTAATTAGAAGCTGAAGAGCTTTGCAGAATTACATCCAGGGCACTGGAACAGTCAGTTTCTTTTAACTGGAACACACTGCTGGGATATCTGATTCAAGTAAACAAAACTTAATGTTACAAGTGTGGGAAGGATGAAGATGGTTTTGCCCTTGAAATTTAAGACAAGAAAAAAAAAACTTTTGCTGCAAAATGAGATTTAATTATGATCCAGTTTTGACAAGCACAATATCACCAGGGAAGTTTTCTAGAAAAACAGGAGTACAGCGGCATAGTTCTCTATTTTACGGTCATGTTCTGTGTTGAGTCAATTGTATATTTAGTGAATTGTGTATTGTGTATCTGTTCAATATACAGAATTTTTTTTGTGATGCACATGATTGTAGCAACAGAGAACCTCATCAACATGAACATATGTATCTTCCCTCTTCTGACCAAGACATCCCATTGTCCACTCTACAGAGCAATGATGCTCAGAGACAACACATCCCCTTTCCCGCACAGAAAACAATCGCTGAAGGCATAACCAATATGTCTACGTTACCAAGCAATGCTCCAACAGGAACAGATTTGCAGAGGAAAACAGCGCTAAGAAGTCAACAGCCATCCAGTCCCCATTTCAGGGGGTTTGTGCTGCATTAGCTGCAGGGTGATCCATGAACCCTTCAGCACCTGGAGGACAGTGAACATGCTGCCGTAACGCCGCTCTGTCTGGTATCGCCCAAAGGAAATCCACTTGGCATGCCCCAGGGCCACCCAGCAACACAAACTGTGAACGCAGGGACGACTGGGATAGACATTTCCAGTGGGCTTTCCTGATCTGAACCAACACTGATGTATTTGCATTCATTAAGACTCAGGAGTTTCATCTGCACATCAATGCTGTTTGCAGTAAAAACTTGGAATATGGGTAATTTTTCAAAGATCTCTCAAGGTTCAACTGTGGGGATAGGATCAAAATCTCAACTGAGAAGGCTGTGGGGAGACCTGACTGCAGCCTTTCAGTACTTAAAGGAGGCCTATAGGAAAGATGGGGACAATCTTTTTAGTAGGGGCCAGCTGTGACAGGACAAGGGGTGATGGTTTTAAACTGAAGCAGGGGAGGTTTAGACTGGATACAAGGAAGAAATTCTTTACAATGAGGGTGGTGAAACACTGGAACAGGCTGCCCAGAGAGGGGGTGGAGGCCCCATCCCTGGGAACATTCCAGGCCAGGTCGGCTGGGGCTGTGCGCAACCTGATGTGGTTCAAGGTGTCCCTGCTCCTGCAGGGGGGTTGGGCTGGGTGACCTCCAGGGGTCCCTTCCCACCCAAACCATTCCATGATTCTACACTGGTACCAGGCAATCAACAGGCTTGTACTTCCTTATAGTACGGCATGTATGTCGCAAGGGGGAGGAAAGGGACAGCCAAAGGAGGGGAAGAATAAATAAATGAAAGCTGACAAGACAAATGCACAACAAGCATCTTATCTGCATGTTTATAATCTGTATGTCAGGTTATCTGCAGATCATTAGAATTACTGTCCTGTGAGGAGTCCATAGATACATAGTCCACAGATTAGGCTGAGGGCAAAAGGCCAACGGAGAGGACAAAGCTGGCTAGAGGAATCACGGAAACTGCGCACCGACAATTTATCCTCCCGGGTGGGTTTTTTGGTTTGTTCTTTTTTGTTGTTGTCGGGGGGTATGTGTATGTGTTTGGGGGTTGCTCTAGGTCTTCCATTTTTTAATCAGATACCTCCAAGTTAGATGCATGAAAATACGTGAACGAGACAGCTGCCTTAAGTATAGCTGTACTAAGTTTCCATTTCAGAAGATTTCATGCTGACCGTAGAGTTACATAGAAAGCATCAGTCACAGACTTCGTGACTTCCGTGGAACTCATTTGTCAATCTCAGGCTTATAGAAACGTTAATTAACATAAACTCTGGCACATGACTAATAAGTAATATAAAAAGCACAAAGGAAAACACACACATTATTCAAACTGTGGTCTGTAACGTTCGATCTCGCTGCAAAAAAAATATAACTATGCAAGAGAAGCAGTTCTGGCATAGAGAGGGGAACTTACTTTGTATCTTATCCACCCTTTGGCAGGGACATTTCTGAGTAAGAAGGACAGAAAATGTTTTTGTGAGAAGCAACACAGCAATGAAATAGGTTTTTCTTCGGTTGTTTTTTTTCAGTTACAAGGGAAAATGAAGATAGTAAAACGAACAAGAGACTGGTGGTAGGGGAAACACAGCTATCGGGATGGACAACCAAGAACTAAACCTCTACCAGGATGGAAAATCAAGAACTAAACCTGGATTTATACAAAAGGAAGAATTAATTGTGCTGCTTCCTCTATAAACCACGTTATAACAGAAGGGGGGATTAATAAAAACTAAGTGTCAGACAGGTCACAGGGGTTCAGGGGTTTCATTGGTTCAAATCTTCAGATCACAGACACAGCTTTAAAATTAGTTTCTCAACCACCTCTCTACAGAGACCTTTAATATAATATTTTTAATGAAAGTACACGATTTAAAAAGGAGGAGGCATCAGCGGGTTCTTTGGTCTTTTCATTGTAGAAGAGAGGTCAAGAACTAGCAGAAAAAAACTTAAACAATGAAGAGGAAATGAAGTGCTGGTCTAACGTGCCAATGTAATGGTATTTGCAAGGACAGTAAAAAAAGAATAAAAAGCCAACTGTATCCATTTTTAGTGAAGGAGTTACTACAGATTTCTAACTAACCTAGAGCCAGCAGCGTTGGAAGCATACCTAGGATGACACAAGCTATTCCAAAAAGCTTACCACATCAACCTAAGATAAAATTCAACATTCAGGGAAAAAAGTCTGAAAATAAATTGAGGGAAGATAGGGAAAAAAGTGGAAAGAGCAATAGCTGCGCAGGTTAGCTAAACAAAATAATTTGCTTTAAGTGATTTCTCTAATTTTTATTTACATGAATTAGAAAACAAATGTGAAACTCTTCCTTAGCTAGTTATTATCCTCAAGCCAAGTGTATTTCAAAGCTGCACTATAGCAGAATATTGCACTTCCATTGACACAGCAGAAACCATGTAAAAGAGGGAAAACCTGGAGTTAATAACTATAAATTTTGACCTTTGGGGAGAGAACTAACAATCAGGAACATGAGTTGATTGCATTTATATTACTGTAACTAAAAATACTTTCACCTCGAGGAACTTGCTGAGCCTTCAGCGCTGAACTTAAAACAACCACTAAACATATATAAATACATAAATACATGCTCTTCAACATATGTTCTTGACATCTTGGTGAGTCACTATTTGTGTGCTTTGTTCACCAGAAAAACTTCTCTTACAAATCAAACAGAATGCAACAAATATAGGTTATACTCGGAGTATAACAGTTAGTATGAAAAGAAGGATGAAGCCAAAATTCAACTTGAAAGCTTGCTTAATTTGAAAGCTGCTTTCTTAAAAGAAGAACTTCCACACTGTGCCAGATTGGAAAATGTTTTAAATTAGTTCTTTTTTTACCTCCCTCTTGCAGTATTTCCAGGTGCATGTCAGAGACAAGCGTTCAGCATTACAGACGGCTTGCTGTCCTGCTTGACAATGTAAGAAAACAAAGCAAAGCCGTAACTCCCTTAAACAATCGTACCATCATATTTTCCCTACCACAATCACCAGAAAACAGCAAAAACAAAACAGCAGAGTTTCAAAAGCACCGTATTTTACAATAGTTCACATATATATAAATCCACAATAAAACACAAATATCAAACAGCAAAACACTTCCTAATAACAGGAGGCAGTAAAAATATATTCCTTAGGAGAAAGCTAATCGAGCTGAACTCTTTCAAGTTCATTTTCAAATTCACACATTACCAAAGACAGGCCCAGACTTTTCCCACCGCTACTTCTTGACCCCTAACTCTCTCTGAAAAACTTATTTCCAATAATGCAACAGAATTCTGCAGCCTCTCCATGAAACGATGTATCTCAAGTCCTAGCTGTAAACCTAAGTAGCCATTCCAAGTATCTATTTGCAAGTATATACAGTAGCTAGCCACATTAGAATACATGCATTAAGACAGACAAACTGCTTCGGATGTGGACTGTCTCTTCCTAAGCATTTGCGCAGAAATAATGCAATTGCACCCTGAACCTCTGCAGCATTAAGGGCATTAAAAGACATACCAAAATTGAATTTATTGTCTTTCGCAAATTCGTAGGGATCCCATAAAAATCAGGGCGGGGAGAATTTCGCAAAGCTTTTTAATGAAATAAATGAAAATATTTCTCTGCAATTCCAAAGAACTCACTTAAAAGTTTTTACGTAATGCCGAAGCTGAACACTACAGCAGAAATACATAAGCACAGAAATCAGAAGACAAAAATGATTACATACAATCAAAAACATGTTCCAAGGCTCAAAGCATGCCCAATGAAAGAAGGTCAAAAAAAAAAAAAAAAGATCATCACAGTATAGCATTAAGTTTTAATTTAAATTATATATAAATTTAAACATAAATAAAAATTCTTTCTTTTGAGGGCATTTTTAAAAATAAAGTGAGAACTGCATTTTGTGTGACACTTTTCTACAGGAAGTTTTAAAAAGATATAAAAGCATATTGTGTTAGCAGCAATGTTTAATACTGCATAAACACTGAGTTAGGACTTTAATTAAAAAGAATTACTAACACAAATATTCAGAGAGTAATTGCAGTTTTTTAAGAGCAGAAGCATCATCTGAGTTTGGTGCATTACTGTTACGGACCCTTCCCTTCCCCTTGGTAACAAAGGCCAGAGGAATTTAGAACAACTTTGGAAATAATAAACCCACCCAACTCTGAAACCCGCCTGACATCAATTTTCTGTCTAGCAGGAGATTTTACAACACTCTTGAAAACAGGGCTAAGAAAGTTTCTTGTAATGGAAACTCTGACAGACCAAGAACTGTAGTTATGCGAAGGAGCTATCACTGTAATAGTCTTTCCTTTCCTTCCTGTCATACTGAAATTTCCATTTTATTCTTCATTTGTCATTCTTTTCTGTAAAGGTAGTCGCTTAATTAAAGAAACTAAGGGGATTTTTGCAACCTACCTTCTAGTTTCACACTTTTTTTTTTTTTTTTAAATTTTTCATGTTCTCACTGATTTGTCTTTTCAGCCTTAGCTGGTGACTTTACATGGAAGCTTCAGACAGTTGAACTGAAAAATGTGGGTTCAGCTGCTTAAATTTATAATGGAAGTTTTATTTCCCAAGACTATTACTGCAAGAGTATGAACTCTTTGATTTTGATTACAATCAAATTTAATGAATGACAGGAAAAAAAAAAAAACAACCCACTACTTAAACTTATTAGTGTACCAACAAAAACTTGCTACAAAGTATCTAAAATTTGAATATTTCTTTGAGTTTTCGACTGTGTAAGAATACAGACAAGCACATCGAATACAACAGTCTTCATCAAAGAAAAACTGCAGGATCTTGCTCTGACACATACAAAAGTCAGGTTTGAACTCATTTAGACTCTTGAAAATTATCACTTCCGAAGCATTTAAAAATAAATCAAGCTGCTCTATTGCTATGACTCCTGGTTGTATTCACGCATGGCGCTTGGAGGAAGATGAGACTGAATTCAGATTTGCAGCTAGCTTTATAAAGATGAATCCTCACCAGACAAAACGATTCCTAGCTAACTAGAATTATGATGGTAGAAGGAATTCTGGCCACAGAATACTGGAAATGAACTGCCATACCAAATTGGATCTGTGGCTCAGATCAGTGGATCGCGGCCAATTTGAGCCACTAGCTGCCTGCCTGGAAGACGGGAGAAAATCGACCCTGTGCAAACTGTGAAGCTTAAGACAGATAACGATAATTTAAATGCAGCCCCAATTATTTTCTGTATATGAATGGAAATCTCTAATGAACATTAAAGAATGCCTTAGCTAGGAACCACTGAGCTATCCTAAATGGGATCCAGGAAATGCCATTCCACTACTGACTGAGGACTATAGCACCATGCTGGACATGATGAGTAGCAAAAAACTGGAGAATATCTACAGAATCCAGAATTAACATCTTGGGACACAGAGGAATTTGTATACAATATTCATAGTAAAACCACGGTTGCATGCTTACCTTGAGGCACGCAACATTTTCACTACATGCGTCTCTCTGCAAGCTTCTACTTGCAGAAAGAAAAAGATTTATTGCAACATCTTTAAAAGGCATCATTCTTTTACATTCAGTTTCTCAAAGGTTTAATTTCAAGAAGTATCAACTAACATCAACTTTCACAAAAATACCACAGAATCCATCATTTCACCAACTACTATGTAAAAGCACCATTCAGGATAGTCAAATATGCTCTAAAGCATTAGCAAATAACCATTAAAAAATGTAATGAAAGAAACAACCAAAAGGCTAGCTAATGAGTACACAGTGTACATCTGCAGGTGAAACGATGGAGAAGAAGGTGGGGGAAGAGAGAGGGACAACAAAAAGCCTTATCCTAATTAGGTAAACGTATGACCTAGAAAAAAAAAACCAACCCTAGTTGGGCGTGGTTATTTTATGATTAAACGCTAAATAACGATAAGAATTTGGCAAAAATACAGCATATGTGAGAATACAGCATATCATGTTCGGGCTTTCATGTATATAGCTATCTTCCATTACAGCAGCTTTCAATTTCTCAAGGTTAGCAGAATTTATTAAATCGGTGATTCTGTAGGGGTGGATTTTTTTGTAACGAAGTATTGCATAAGACAGAAAAACGCTGCCTGTCCTAAAATATAGTTCAAACCAAAGGTCCTCCTAAACATACAGTGTATGAAAATTAAAAACAGGGAGTTTGGGTTATGAAAAGAAGCCATATGACTAAAAAGTGAATCCATTTTCCAAAACGCCCACACAGACAAGAGCTTCTGATGTGAAATTGGTCTCTGCAAAAGCTAAATTGCACAGATTATTTTCATGAAAAGTTAGAAGCTGCACTACATGCAGATTATATGACATTTACTGTGATGAGATTTAAAAACCCCCACTTTCTGTGTTATTGCAGTATGAACAATTACTTGATTGTTCAATGTATATGATATAAATACCAATAGTTATTTGATTGAATAATTGTCTTCCTTTAGAATTTACATAGGCAGAGATGCTCGCTTAGTTTTTCCAGGCTTGTTTCCTTCTTCCTGCAGGCAAGTTTTGGCTGCCTTCAAAGTAAGATGCAACAACGCGCGCTAGCCAACAAAGCATTTGTGGCTTACCTTGGCACTGAAATCCTTGTTTCCCAAATCCCCTGCATAAAAAAAAAGAAAAAAAAAAGTCTTGGTATGTTTAGTTGTAATTTCTTCTCAATGATCTATAAGAACATAAAAATAACTTCATACTAGATTACTTCTGATTTTGCTAATACAGCAACAGATTTTAAAATACACAACACAGAACAGCCCACCCGTTTCAGAGCAGAGAACAATAGCTGTCACCAGCTATGTAATTTCAGCTTCTGGCAACAATTTTTTTATTATTATTATTTTACAAGCTATCTTGGATCTACAATTATCATCATCTGTGATTACTGCATAATATTTCAACTCATTTAATGTCACATGTATACTTAACAGCAATGTAAAATATTCCAAGTTCTAGCACAGGCGTATAAAACAAACCAGACTTAGTTTTTCATCCAAATTTTAGGATTTGCGTGCCAACGCTGCTACGCGCCTCGGCTAGACAGTAGTCATTTGTTGTATGGAAAGGAGGCAGGTTAAAGGTTTTGCTTGTTTCAATATAAACGAGGAGACAGGCCCCTTGGTTTTGTACTGATTGTTCTTCCAGCTTCCTGGCTTCATTTCCATAACAAAATACAAATGTGCGTGTCAATCCTTCACCAGTGAATACAGGGCCACACAGGCCTTCTCCGTGGTGTCCAGAGTCCCAACATATATTATACCTCTGGCAAATTGCGCTGTCGTTGGTTTTATTTATTTGTTTATCTTGAAACAATCAACATTCTCTTTCCGCAAAAATAAATGTTTTGAGTATCCTCCCTGTAAACATTTCTCTGCATTTTCCCTCTTTTCATCTGGAGAGCTGGAGACAATGCTACAAGACAAATGAACCAAAGCCATGAACTGTAGAAGCCAGCCAGTAGGCTGCACACAATTAACAACATGAAGTTTAATTATGAAGTTTGTGGAGATTTTTTTTTTTTTTTAAATTATGTCAATTTTGCCACTTTATTTATTTATTTAGAGATGGGACAAAACCTTTAATACACCATTACTTCATGTGGAAACAGAAATTTCGAGCACTTCCATAAATTTCTACGCAACAGTCTCTACCTGTTGTTGTTATAAATAGGCCTAAACCGAGAGAAATAGAAGAAATATAAAATTGTTTGTTTACTTGGCAGCATATGTGACTGCACTATGCTGTCATTCTGCTGCTGCTCTCTCGTCTTCACAAAAGTAAAAAGCATGTGCTGGAAGCGTGCAAATGCAACTGCAGGAAAGCTGACAGCAGGACTAAGAACATGAAACAGACTTTAGATAATTTTTCATCCTTTTAAACAAGACTTACTTGTAAAGAACATTCCTGTATTATCTACTCTAAAAGCACAGTCATTCGTCAGCATTTGAGCGGAATTCATCTACTAACCAGCTGCAGTCCACTCTGCTCCCTCATCTATTTGAAGTAAAAGGTCTTAAAAAAAAAAAAATACCAACACTTAAGAAACAAAGCAGATAGGTGGAAGTTGTTTAAGAAGATAAGGAGGCACTAAGCGATTTCAGTAAATACTACCTGGTCAGACCTAACCTAAGAAAACAAATCTATTTCGTAGTTCATTGAAAGGTAGTATTTAGTATTTACTATTTACTATTCTTTATACCTTAAAACATGTTTATTGCTAAGTGTCACACAGGAAACAGACAAAGCAATTTTTACAGGCTATGATGCAAGAATTGCCCATCTTCATATGAGGAAATTAAAGTTTTTGAGTTGTCACATACTCATTTGATGAATGTTAGGAGCTTCCTTACACTCCCTGGCAAGATGAGATAGGAGAGCACAGCTCCTCTTCCCACCCGCCAGCTACAGGACACCCCTCCACATCCATCCTGTCAGCAGGTGCCTTTTCTCATGACAGTATTCCACTTTGTTTTTCAGTTGTGCTAGTTACCTGCACAAACACAGTCTGACAACAGCCCTGCAGCATTCTTTCACACCTCCCAATTCATTCTGCTGTAGATTACCTTTTGAACCAGTTTGTGGAGGTGTCTCACTTTTACAGTACTAAACCACGCTTTTTTTTTTTCCAAATAGGAAAAAAGAATTAAAAAAAAAGAAAACCACTCAAGAGTTGACTTGTTTCTCCTTATTTCTTCTGCAGTCCACCCATCTCAGCTTTCCTCCCGTTCCCCCCTTACGCTGCAAATATATTCCAATCATTTCTGGAGCAACCCCAGCCTTTTCTGCAGCATGCAAACAGAGGAGAACTCAAGAAGGAAGGCAAAGGTCTGTGCCCAGACGCGTAAGCGCAGATGAAAAGAGCAAGACACCTGCCACAGACACAGAGCCAGCTGGGTGCAGACCCGTTTAGATCTTTTGCAACTTCAGCTAAAATACATCACAGCTCTCGTTTTCAGCAACAAAACCGGCGGTGAAAACTCCAGCAGCAGAGCAAGGCTGAAACTAAGCCACATCTCAGGTAAAGGAGAGGAAGCAAAACTTGCTTCCATCGCACGCCCGCCGACTGCACCGGCTGGGCCTGCCCAGAAGAGGGCACGGCAGGAACTGGTAAGTGTTTTTCCCTCATAGCTTAGTAATGAGGGTGTTGGTAGGAAGTTTTCCTCCCTTCCTCCCCTCTCTCTCGCAGGAGCCCTTCTCTTAAAAAGCCGCTCCCTCCCCCGAACGGGCGCAGGCAGCAGCAGTCACCCCGCGTTCCCCATCTCCCTGCCCTCCCCCGGCAGCAGGAGGAGACAGAGCAGGCACCGATCACAAAGTTAAAGGCAGGGCTGCAGAAGTTGGTGCCACACAGCAACACCCGCACTCGGGAGACGGAAACCCCATCCGTTCCCACCGCTGCAGCGGCCGGGCGGGGCGGGCGCC
>NW_009260266.1:351655-351984 GCF_000687185.1 Egretta garzetta | reverse complement strand
CGCACACACACGCACCCGCACACACACGCACCAGGTCCTCGCGCACACACACGCACCGGGTCCTCTCTCACACGCACGCACACACACACACACGCACCGGGTCCTCTCTCTCACACACACACGCACCGAGTCCTCTCTCTCACACACACACACACACACACAGAGGCACAGGCTCCTCTCACACACGCACACACACATGCACCGGCTCCTCATACACATACACTCCCCACACCGGCTCTTCTCACACACACACACCCCTGACTCCTCTCACACCCCCCACCCCGGCTCCTCATACACACACACCCCACACACCGGCTCCTCATACACAC
>NW_009260266.1:348926-350504 GCF_000687185.1 Egretta garzetta | reverse complement strand
CATCGCAGGGAGCACGGCTAACCTATACCCAACTGCTCGCTGCCGCTTTCGCAGCCCGCGCTTCCTGTGCCTACCGTGAGAGATGTTATTCCACCACCACAACAAACAAAGGTGGAGCCCAGCCGCTCTCCTTCACGAACCTTTCCCCTTCCTGCAACCCAGAAACCCAACAGCGTACGTGCGGATGCTGGTTGAGGCCGCGCTGAACGACTGCACATCACCCAACACCCACTGGCCAGGCGACAAACACAAGAGAAGAGCGGCCTCCCTGCCTTGCCCCGCTGCGGCATGTCATGTAATCTTTATTTTACCACACGATATCCTCAACAAAAAGCGTACAGCAAGACGGTTACACTAATTAATGCATCCAACATACACAAAATACTTTCACTCTGCTTTTACGCCGCACGCTGACGGTGTAAGAAAGTGTTCTGCAAAAGAAAGGAACCGCTCGCCTTCACTTATCCACGTTACACGCAAAATGTTCGCAGGTCCCTGGGCATAGCAACGTTACCTGCCCATGGCATAGGTACCCGCTCGCATACTGCAACCCATGCAGCACCTCCTCCATACATTTGGACAAACACCACCTAAAGCGTGACTGCCTGTGCGTAAAAACACTACAATACGGGCTAAACAAAAAAACCCCAAGTCCTAATCATAATTTTTTTCTAAATAAATGTTATTCCCATGGCTACAAATGTTCACACAGGGGAAATGGATGCTTATTCAAAGTTCTGCTACCCCAAAATACCTACCTACTCCTAAGTCTCTCAGTGTAAGCCTGTGTGGTACGTTTTATTTCACAAGAAGGAAAGCCAGCTCATTAACTCAAATTAAGTCTTATTTGCTGACGGGAAAAGCGCACACGTGCACTTACCACAGAGCAGAGATAACTTGTTACACGCCATCTTATTCTTAATTTTAAACATTAAAGTTTCTGGGTGCAGCCTGGTGGAACTGGTGCGTCCCTGGCATTTCATCAAATAACTGATGACAGAGATAACCCCACTTTTTTTCTAGACTTACAGAATCAAGCCAGGCGCCCTATACGCTGTTTCCATATGCCCTCGCTTCATGCGCTTTTATTGTGCAAGCGACTGCTTTCACATTTGATCTAAAATCCAATAAAATGTAAAGATTTTAAATTTGGTTTCTACCTATTCTACACGTTTCAAATCCCTTATTCCACTTCAGAGGGAATAGATTTTTCTTGCCTTAATTAACTTATGCCAAAGCATGAAGAGCACTAAGAAACATTTTGTACTCTCATTAAGTGTTCTATGAAGAAATATGGAAAGCATTTATTTCTATTCCTTTAGCGCTGTGCTGCAAACATAGCTACCGACACCAGAGCTTCGGACTGAATCAGACGCAACCCTCGCTGCGTCAGATTCGGGGCAATCCGTACGTTTGGGTGTTCCTCAAAACCTCACAAACCTGCCGAATCATTTTGGATTCCCGTTTCTATCCTGGGAGTGACTCTGGTCAAGATTCACTCACCGAAACGGCGGCGAGTGCCTTGGGCTCTTTGCGCCAGGCCCCAAGGAAGAGCCAGACCACACCAGCCGGGACACT
>NW_009260266.1:328135-348156 GCF_000687185.1 Egretta garzetta | reverse complement strand
AGCCAGACCACACCAGCCGGGACGCTACGAGACCGCGTTAGGAGCGTTTTGCTCTGTCTCTGGAAAGCAATCATTTTACCTCAAACAGATTAATTATTTGTGCGGGAACTCGCCCTTCCTCTGCCGCCTCCTGGAGGGAAGATGTCTGCCACCCCTTCCTGCGCCCGCATTTCCCACCAGCAGCCAGTGACTTGCTCTTCTGCTTAGGGTAGTGTTTGCAATTTGTTTCTGATTCAGGCCATCTGGACAAGGAGTCGGCATTATCGTTGTTTGTGTTCAGGCATATACATGGTTATTAAATCAGCGTACCAGCTTCTCCAGTCTCCTGGCAAGCAGCTCCAGAATTCCTGACTCCAAAGCACCATTTACGGGGTCTTCTGATAACGAATTTACTCCTGTATGAATATTTAGATAATATCCTAGAGAGTCCGTCCCTGATAGAAGTTCCCGTCAGGTGGTTTATGAGTTTTTCTCTGAATAACGTGATTATTGCTGTAACGAGCACAACTTCTCAAGTCCTTCCTATATTTGCATTAATACCACCCTGGGTCTGCAAGTGCAAGCATCCATGTCCATGCCGAAAGAGGTTTCTCGGAGTCATTCTGCCACCTGTGAAATGCCTTCTCTTTTCACTCATCTGCTGCATCAGCACGCTACTGCCTGTATCATTTGGGGATCAAAAAGCAATTTAAAAAGTGCCTCCTTCCTAAAGAAAAAGCATCCGGATTGTTCTGTCCCTACCCCCATGGGCTGCATCAGATCGACTCAAAGGCAAAGCCAGGGAGAGCACCTTCATCAGCTGCTGGGGCAATTGCGGCTACTTTATGATTTCCTGCTTGTGAGAAATATTCAACAAACAGGAATCACTTCCTGCTTGAGACCTATAAGGAAGTTCACAACCTAATTTCTCCTCACATTTCAAAGTGAATTACAACCACTTCCTTTTCTAGAGAGTTATCAGAACAAGTAGCTGCTTTCCAAATCCCTTTTAGGAAGGATGACCTGGTCATTGCAAACCCGCTGTTGAAAAATGATTTGCTTCACCCAGTCTCATCTTCCAAGGGAATTTCCATGCCACCAGCTTATGAGACATCTCTACCAGCAACGACTGTGGAATAATTGCTTGCCATAACCAAGTAAAAAGCAGTTATCAGTTTCCACTCACACCTGCCCTTCAGAGTCGAATTTCAGAAGTCGGGTTTTCCTAATTTATTTTTTGCACACAACACATTCTTTGTTTGAAATCCCCTGTGGAGTTCAGTTTTGAAGCTCCCTTCGGTAAGTGTGTTTGCAGCAGCCATTGACGATGAGATGGCCACTACTCCTGTGGTTCTCCCAGACCCTACCTCCCATTCATCAACGCAACTGTTTATTGTTCTTACCCAGACACTTTGGCAACAATGTGACCTAAATGTTTCCAAAAATAAGAAAAAGGTAGGAAGTGGTAGCATAAACAAACACACCAGTGTGAGTGTTTGTGTGTCTGTTACCCCCCTGGCAGCAGAAATATTTTGTATTTCCCTGTCTCGACACTGGATTCTGCCTCTTCCTCTGCCTTTCTGCATCTGTGCGCTCCTGGGCTGCCCGTGCCTTTCTGTATTTACACAAATTCTCTTCTCTGCCCTTTTCCCCTCCAAGTTACTCAGATTGCAGCTTGGGAAATCCTGGGTCATTAGACAGATTTTATCATTAAATTATTCCATGTGACAGGCAGCTTGTTTACACGTGCTAGTACCAATGTGAACGTCTGAACGTCTGTATTAAAACACAGTCAAAAAGAAGCCTAAGTACAGTAAAAAAAAGTCCTATGAGAGATGAAATGTCATGGAAAAAATCTCTCTGAAAAAATCTGGGAGGAAAAAAAATGGCATATCATAATAATTAATCATTTGCCAAGGATGAAATTACAGTTCCTTGATACATCCTAATCAGCAAAATCCTGCTTCCCTTTGCGACGTGGAAACGATGCCATTATTTCAACTTGCGTTTCCATCTAAGTGGTGCAAACCCCATTCCCCGTGCAGGTAGCTCGTAGCTGCCTGCGAATTATCCCCACGGCAGCTCTCCACAGAACTGGAAATTAATGGCTGATGATATCCGGAATGTTGAGCGTAAAAGACATTTTTTTCCATCAGCGTTCTCATCAGCATATTGAGTGACAACCTCCTGTTTTCTTTTCTCATCTCGCGGGCGCATTAGGAGCACGCTAAAGCATCTCCTTGTTGTAGAGCTGAAGCGGAGCTTGATGCTGTTATACACCGAAACGCGATGGGGGTCCTTTGGGACGCTTCACGGGTTTTGCCTCTTCCTAGATTGTATAAATAAAAATTTCTGCCTCGGCTGGAGTATTTGCTATCACTGTTGTCTTGCAGATTTTCTCCTTCCCACCAGCAGTCACTCTGGAAAATTCTGAATCTCTCTTCCAAAAAGTAATTCGCATTCTTTTGAGTACATCAGAACAATTCTCTTGTGTAGGCAAATTTTCAGTCTTCAACTGTACACACAAAAAAAGGCCGAAAGACTCAGACTTTGAAACACAAACAAAGCACTCAAACGATGCGGAGGAAAGAACAAACCTCTCTTGTACCAACTAAACAAGAGAGCCTCTATTAATTATTTAGAGCAGCATGGCACGCAGGTTTGTAAGAAAGAAAGTAGGTGGGGTTTGCAATGGGCAACTGACCCCAGGAATTCCTCGCCAGGAAGAACCAAATGCCAGAAGCCAGCGCTGGCACAGGACGCTTACACGGGTCAGGGGAGCGAGAAAGCCTGCGAGACACAAACCCTGGGCGCTCCTGAACACAGACCACAGCCGGCCTGGAAAATTCCCTACAGGGAAAATGCTCAGAAACCGAGAGATTCTTAGGAGGAGGCACAGTATCTGCTCGCCCTGTTCTCAGTTCTTCTCAGGTGTGCCCCTGTGGCCGCTGTTAGAGGCGAAACACTCGCTTGGACGGGCCCTGCCTGAGCCAGCACCACCACTCTGACGGCCTTCCAGCCTTCCTTTTCTTCTTTAACTAAAGAAAAAATATTTACTGTACCACTGCCAGCTGACAAAAAGTTACCCTCGAACCCCAGGTTTTTTCCAGTCTTTTTAAATTAAAAGTGTAAGCTGTACATGTAGGATTTGAGTTTGGAGGCAAAAGGAACTCTGCAGGTATCTCTGTATGCGAGCCCTTCAGGAGCAGGGTACGTCCATCAAAAACAGGTTAGGAAAGCAGCATCGCTGCACGGTCCTGTGCCTTTTCCCAGTACTCTGCTGGAACCTCCAGTGTGCTTTTCTGGCACTACACTGGTACCAAAAGCAAACTGCTTTACACTGCTTGATTGCTGGAAAACATCCGCTTCGGAATATCAGCACGTCTGGCACCAGACAGCTCCTGGTCTATCAGGACTCTGCTTACAGTTTCCTTATGCTAGTGATGGGCCACGTGATGTCATCTCGCCCACGCTGAAGTCAAAGGGAAATTTCCCACTGTTCCCATGTGAACAGAAAGGTGTGGCATTTTAGTTTATTTGTTTATATTTTTATTTTTAAATATATTTCATTTACCATATTCCCACAAATCTTCTGTTGAAAGGGACGATAATTTTGCAGGAGTAAGCCGAGTAGGATTTTGCCGTGTGAAGCTGAGGTGCAAATAGATATTACATGTATCATCCTTCCAATTATTATTCTTGACAGCTGAATAAAATCTATCATGTGTACAAGAAATGGTAACTTTTGTGTTGCGTTTTGTTTATTCTAGAGAATCAATGCCAGAGGAAAACAAAGTCGTATCAGCTGGACTATATATTCTTTTTCAGTGCCACCATGATATTGTGGCAGGTTGATGTAGCGAAAGCAGAATACCATTGTCAGGGGTATGATTTCCAATTATACCACCTCCGTCTGTGCTCCACACAAGTGTTTACACAGAAACACTAATAATTGAAATGACAAGAGTTTGGCTGGACAAACACAGCTTTAAAGTATTTGTTTAATTTAGAAGAACTGAAAAGAGAAAACGGTGACGCACAAAACAAGCTGACCTTAATTTCAGAAAACCACTTCAAACCCCCAAAGTGACAGCCAGCTGAAAAATGAAGTGTGGAAAACCTCTTGGCCACGGAGACAGAACCCGAGCAAGGATTCTGTTTGTGAGCATTTGACATTCACTCAACTCCCCGCTGGAATTTTCATTTCCAAAAAAACCCCAGAAACTGTCCTTTAACGGCAGTAGAGACTATTTTTGGTGTTTTAATCTAGTATTGTGGATTAAAGACTGAAAAGATTAGCAGACTAATACATATCATAACAAGGGAACATCTCCTTAGGTTGCATTAAGTGTCTCATGCTACCATTCAGTTTCACAAGGCATGGTGACCTTAATAGCTCCAAATTGCAATTTGTGTGAAAATAAAATGGCTGCAGATGCTCCTTCAACATGGAAGAAAAAATAAAATTCAGTAAAAATAATTCAGAAAAAATAATTTTAAGGAATAACAATTCTTAACAATAATTTTAAGGATTAGACATCTCACTCACAATGCTGCTAAGTCAAAAAAAAAAACCAACCCCCAGGGCCATCCCATATGTGGGTTCCGGTGGGTTTTGTTCCAGGTGCATTATGTCAAGTCTGTGATACAAATTCTACAGTGGACTAATATTCAACTTGGCTGTACTCTGATGTCCGTGGAACCTACAATGACCCTCTTGTTAATGACCACATGCTTAGGTGACATGAGGGAGAAAAACGAGAGAACTTTCCCCCTTGAAATTAAAATAAATAAATAAATAAACAAAACGCGGAGCAAGCATATGGACATATGTGCTTTCTGCACATTTTCAACTTGTACCATAAATACTGCACACTCCATAAAACACTCATGACCTGATCTCTCCAAAACATCTGGACATCTTCTCTTTTCAGAACTTAAATTTATGAGAATGTCACTGGTATCAGTTCCGGCGACATTGGAATGATTGCAATTTTATTTCATTCTGTTGCCAAAATGCTGGCAGCATCTTTGTGTCTCCACATGCAATGAATAAAGGAAACTGACCCCTGACATATATTTTTGTTATTGTTAAATAAAATTACAAAATAAATGCAAAACTCCAAGAAAAATATGGCCAGATGATGATGCAGCAGATTACAACATTAGAATCAAAATTTTGAGAGCTACACACACATGTGGAGATTGTCAAAGCAGCCGAGTGGCCTTCTGGAAACCAAAAGAAGTAACTACACTTTCCAAAGAACCCAATACACCAAAATTTTACTTTAATAAAGTGAGCACTTTTAAAAGCATGGCCTTCATTTAGTTGTCTAAATAGAATTTGAGCCCTTCTGAAAATCCGATTCCAGTTACTGATACTGGCCCCTTCAGAATCTGCTTCCTCTTAGGAAGGCTTCACCCTGGATTTATTGCTGGAGATTAGAGGCTGTCACAAAGCGAAATTAGTTTATTGATATCTTCCTCCTCTCTAATGGTCCGCACGACAAAGGTACCATACTTTGTGGTACAATACGAGTCTGTTAACAGGATCCAGATGCAGAATAATGCGATGTCACGAGCATCAGACATGGCCCACACCAACAGAGGCGTACGAGGAAGCTCCAACAGCTGCACGATTTTCTAGCAAAATGTCGAGCTCAAGGCAAACTGATCTTCCCTATTCCATCAGCCCTAAACTCACCCACTCGTGTTCAAATAGTCAAGGACACTCTTAAAAATCAGCTTGTAAAAGTCAATGGCCCTCCCTCTGGATCAATGTCTTGTGAAACTTTCAGTTCCGAGACTCCATTTTTAGCTTTTTCAGACTTGGCAGTCAACAGTGAAGTTGAGAATTTCCCTTTTTGGAGTAAATGTGCTAAGAATACCAGATTAGAAATATATGAGGAAAAATTATAGTCAACTATTTGTGTTGATTAATAAAGATTGGAGAAAAAAATCCTAATCTTGTGATTTTGTTAGTTGTATATGAATTGATTCAGATAACAGACAAACCCACTGATAAAATCCCATGAGAAAGCCCTAAATGAAGCCAACGAGAAGGGTCCACCTGGCTTGTGAAGGTTTCGGTTTAGACCACAGGGGAGACCAGCATCCCCTTTTTGATTACACTGTACAGGAGCTGAATCACAGAGAAGGTAAATGTATTCATCTGGAACACTCTGGACTTCTGCCCAGAGAGAATTTAACAGATGATATCCCTGGGTTAATAGAGATCATAGGATCTATCGAGATTGAAGCCGTCGATTTATTAGGTGATACCAACAGATGCCTCCGACACAGCCAAAGCGCATCGATTCCAGGCTGCTTTTAGATACATGCTCTTTGGAATTGAGTTTTTAATATGCATGAACATACCAAACGGCTTCTTGATTATTGATCCCCTTATCCGTCATTTGGGAAAACTAAAGAATGGCAGTAAACAAATCTGGTGGTAGCTGGGCTTCCCGATAGTATTACAGCAATGTGCCAAGGGAGGGACTGGCAATTTAAGAGTGTTCTTGTTTAGCCAGAGAAATCCTTTATCAGGAGGGATGGAGTCATCCTAGGATGAAAACTAGCGCGGATTGCTCCGCTGGATCAGAGAGTGGGAAAACGCTAATGGCATTTCTGATGTATATAAATATATTAAAAAAAATTTAAAAACCAAGGCCAGATGCTGCCCTCATGGAAGCTTGTGGCATCTGGCTTAACAGAAATCTGTGGCATCTGGCTTAACAGAAAGCAGAACAATAATGATGAAGGGATTCTTGAAAACTTTGTTTCAAGCTTGATAGGGGAAGAGAAACAGTGGGGGGTGGTCTTGGAGAGCACCCTGTCTTTTCTGACCTCTCTCTTTTGGTGGCTGACCGGCCTCTTCCTTGAATGTGGCTGTGTATCTCTACACCTGCGCCAAGGGAAAAGGCAAAAAGGTGGGACAAGGTGAAAAAAGGGAGAAGGTCTGTGGCTCCATACTGTGCTTTTATGTTGACATCTCAGAAATTGTCCCTTGCAGATCTGTTCACTGCGGATTCAAACTCTCATAGAGAATAATTTGCCCCTGAGGCTTCATAATTGAACATCCCCAAGGAGGAAATTGAACACAGGATTTTTTAGACAGAGTTTTGATGAATTTATCAGAGGAACAGACTGTTTCTCAATATTTGGGTCACAGTAGAGCTGTGAGAGAGATTCTCCGGATTTTCCATGCAGGAAACAAGAAGGCAAAGAGGAAGAAGTCGCTTTAAAATGCTCTCTGGTTTTGTACACTGTGAATTTAATGTATGTGAAAACTGGAACACCTTCATGCTCTGCGAGAGAATACAGGCCTGCTATCGCCTGGAAAACTTGTCAGTGCCAGCCCTCTGACATTTCAGCCTCATACAGAATCGGGGATTTTAATGCTACACTTCCAGTAAACTGGTGGGTGCTTAAAGCAATTTTAAGGTCTAGTGCTAAAGTTATAATTATTTTTCTAAATTCAGAAAAAAAACACTGTGGAAGATCAGTGGTAACTGGAACCGCAGTTTAGAATGATATAAACGCTGGTTACTTTTATGTCCCTGAGACATTCTTTCAGGTCAATAACAGTTACTGTGTGCTTACTTCCAGCATCTGCAAACACAGGAAACATAAACTTTCACTGGAAAATAATTCACTGGAAATGGACCTTGGCTTCTGGTTGGCTGAATATTTTGCTAATAATGAATATAAACATCTCAATTGTCTATACAGCTGTACATTAAAGACGAAATGCAACTCATAGTTAGGAAGTAGGAATCGTTTCGACTTGTCCAGAACTGAATGCAATTATATTTCTTTAAGGCTAAAAATGATGCCCTTTACCTTCTTATTTTTTATTTCTTATCTTTTCAGTGCAATGAAGCACTCACTTCAATATTGGATGTATTGAGAAGAGGCGATAAAAGTGTTTGTGCAGTGCATAAATGAACTTTGAACAAATATTAATAGAACTATCTTGGCAATACGGAGGGCCACGATTGGACCCGTGACTTAGCACCTGCTCCCGCAGAGGAACACGGACACATCCGTTAGCCGCCTGACTGTCACCTCTCCACGCCGCCAACATGAAAACCCGGTGACTGGCACGTGAAACAAAAGGAACAGCACGAAGGAAGCTGGAATCTGAGTATCTTATCCCTGCCGGAAAAGGCTGAGGTTGCTGGTCCAAGTACCGTCCCAAGGCCAGCTTTCATGCCAGACAGAGTGCCTCAGCAAGCAGATGCTGGCATGCCAGGGAGGACTGCATTCAGGCTTCTCTTCAATATTCTACCTCAGTGTCCCTAATCAATACGTTCCTGATGATTCGAGAAACATCTGCATTTTCTGGTTGAAGAGCAGTCATAAAATCTTAAGAACGGTGGGTAATGCAGACCCAACGCTCACTGTCCGGAAGGACAGACTGCCAGGAAGCCTGGGGCAGGATCAGAGGTGTGATATATCCTACAATAGCAGGAAAATTACAGCATCAACTAGAGAAGCAGACAGACAGATCAGAGGAAGGACACCAGGTCTGGCTTATTAGCTGAGTGAACTGTTACCTCGCACTGACCCTCAGCCTGTCTAGGTCTGCAAACTTTCTGCATATATCACTAGGAGAGACCAATTCCTGCCTGAAAGTCTCTGCCTACCTTCTTATTATCCTGTGTCCCGATTATTACAATGTCTTTTCCTGTTTTCATGACAGCTCCAGCTGACCCCTGGTGCCAATGAAGGATGCTGCTGCGTGGCCTGTTTTTCATCATCATTTTTCTTTTAGCATCCCTCTACTATTTTTTTCCTCCTTCCCTTCCTTATGCCATTTTTACCCTCACTTTTAAGGCCTTTGCTGGCTTATCCTCTTCCTCTCTCTTCTTCCTTACCGAAACCAGCAATGCTGGTGCCCATCATTTAATCGCCATCTTTTCAACAGTGGACTTTTGATCTTTGCTATGCTGCCCTTCACATTTGGGGCAGCACCACTTCCGCAAAGCCAGTTTGTTCACATCCCTCCTGCATAGTCTCCTTTTGGGTTATGCTGGCACAAACCCGGTAACGATTAAGACTGCTGTGCTACTGATACCCTGCACATCACGCTAGCCGCTGTCATCCCAGGGTGTTCTTGCACTGCTCTCTCTGCTTGCAGCTGCCATTTCTTCCTTTAGAATAAAACAGTATTTGTGGTAGAGACCATCAGTCTGCTCTGTATTTATACGGTCACTAACGAAACAAAGTTCCACTTCATGATAGGGTTTATAGGAGTTCTGGTAATAAATAGCACACGTGCTAAAGGAGCGGCTTGGATTTGGTGGAAAATCAGATTATACATGTAATTGCATACTATCACCCAGTATAGAAGGAACCAGGTTGGTTTGCTCATGCTCTGCTGAAGGGAATCCATACAATAACGATCACGTCTTCTCCAGTTACTGGAAAAGACACAGGTATTTGTAACACACATTCTAACGCTTCTTACTGCGGAGAAATGAGTTTTCAAAAAGAATCACAATATTGGCAGTTGTTATGGGCAACGCATGCCTAAATATTCTTTCCTCTTCCAGTTTCACATGCAATTATTCACTTTTACTTTCAATTTTAAAAGCAGTAAAGTTACCACACACAAAATCTATGGAAAAAATAATGTGCACATAATTTAAGCCATTTTTTTTTCCTGCTTCTTAAAGGAGTACAGAAAACTTTTTCAGTTGAAGTTTCTCCCTGTAGGCTACATGGTAGAGTACATTCTGCCATCTGCTGAGCACAGAGAGAAACGCTCACAGGGCCAGCATTGAAATGGAGAAAATTGTGCCCGTCTATTCCTGTGCTATTTTAAACACAGGAAAGAATGTAATCAAAATAGCAGGCAGGTCTACGGAATAATTGTGATTTTTAATTTTGCAGAGAAAGAGAAGAGGAAGAAGCAGACTGGGACAAATGGAAAAATAATCAGACGTAAATACAGAAAATGAAGTCAATTTTGTTCTGTTGATTTAGCAGTGGTACTTTGCCCTTTGGCACTGTGTGTTTGGTAAACATTTTGAGCAGGACTTTCACAGCATTTTCTTTCTGAGGAGAATAGCATGTTCCTAACTGTTTAATGTTGTGGCTCAAATTTGTGTTTTAAATGCAAACAGAGAAACTTTATGAAACAAAACCAAACAAACAATTTCAGATGACAGCAGTAAGAGTTTGCCATAGCCTAGCTTCTCGTTAGAGCTTCAAATGTCCCTCACTCCCCCTCACAGGCTGTGAGTCAGCAGGGAAGGAGGATACTTAGATTAGAAACACCAAACTGTGGAACAATGATTACACAAATGTTATTTTGGTTGCACTTCAGATGCTCCTGCAGTTCAAATCTGCTAAATTACGAGACCTGCACTGATCAGAACCTCAGCTGATATCTGTGGAGTTTTGACTTGATGGCCCTAAATCACAGCACCAAAACAAGTGTTTAGACCACCCACAAATATGGTTTCAGTCTGACCCCCCTTGTCACAAATACGCACGGTCCAGAACCATTATTTCACTTTTCCTGCAGCGCTGGCATTGCCAGCCCTGTCTCTGCTGCTTTTATTTATCCGTTCTTTGGAAGATGCTTATTGACAACATGAATCTGATCAAACAGGCCCCTGAAGCCCAGATTTCAGGGCAGATCATCATCTAGTGTAAACTGGCATGAAGTCAGTATCATCACTGGAAGTGTGCAGCAATACCAGTGCCCCTCCAACACTAATCATTTCGCCTTAAGAAGATTTTGTTATAACTCCTGGGGCTCTTTGGTACGTAGAAATGTACATGCTGCAGTGACGAACAGCAGCTTCTTAGTGACAGTTCTATTGTTTGATCCAATATCGCATTCCAAACATCCTCACCCTCTAAAGATGCTGAGAAGATAACACTGTTTTTTCAGAAGCATCCGTCCCAACAGGAGATGCTCTGCAGAAATAACCGGGGAGATGTTTTCAGCAGAGATCGCTGCTTCAATTCCTGCATTATGTAGGGATGCAACATGTGATGGTTGTTTCATCCTTTATTACATGCAGCACAAGGAACCTTTTATCTTCTGTTTACTAGGATGGGAATAAATACAAAGAGTTAATATGTAACCATCCTTTTGTGGATGCCTTTATTTTCAAGAGAAGGAACACTGGACCGGGGGTCATTTGGGCTTGTGGACTGGCAGCAATGTACTCCCTGGCACTGGTTGCGTGCGCAGTTGCTCTGAGCCACTGTTCTCTTGCAGCGAAAGGTAAGCATCTTCCACTTTCTAACAGCCAGTGCTATCCTGAAGTGTGAACGAGGGAAGCTGGAGAAAGCAACACGATTTTAAAGCCTTCAGACAATTCTGGTCAAGTGTTTTGAAAGGGAAATTTTCTCTGAAAGCTATTTCCTCTCTTTTTCCCTTCCATTCCTTCCTCTGTCTCTTCCTACGGTGAGGTGAATTGCTGTATACAAAAGTATAAAATGGAGGAAAACAGAAGAAATATTGACAGAATTTCTGGAAACCAGGCTGCCTGCATGCTGGGGGCATTGTGTCTGCCACGAATTAACCTTGCTCCGTCCCTCTCCCTGCTCACCTCGCTTTCCCCCCGCTGCAGGGGCTGCCTGGCACAGCTCCTGCTTTTCTCCTCTTCCCCCAAGCCAAGGGCTCTGGGCACTGTTCTATGTCCTCTCTCCCTCTGCTTGCCGGGCATTTCCACAGCACGAGCTTTGTGTTCCTCCGCTCTCTCCCCACAGCCTCAGCAGGAGCCTCTCTCCATGTCCTTTGCAGGAGTGCAGCCTGCACCCTCCATTCCTCCCTCGCTGCTCCCCTCCTGTTCTCACTCTCTGGGTGATGAGTTGTTCACGCTGTCAACATGTTAAAGCTGATTTGGAATCAGAAATGTCTAATGTAACAGAGCGTTTGCCCCACTGAACAGAAAAACTGGAGAAACCACAGAAAAATATATTTAATTTAAACACAAAACCAAACCCAAAACCCTCTCATATCACATCGACACCACCAAACTAATTGGGATTAAAAAGTAAATTAATTTGTTTGCTTCTAAGTCCCTCTCACCCTCTTTTGTCCAAAATAATTTACCATAACTGACTCCCTTTGCAGAATACCTTCATAAATCCATTTTGAAGCAGAAGTCTACTTTAGTTAAAAAAAAAAAAAAAAAAAAAAGACACAAAATCTAACTGGGGCACTGATAGAACTGCCGAGGAGAAGAGGAAGAACACATTTTTTTTCTGGCTAATACAGCAGCCATCAGCTGCCTCAGTAAGTTACATGCCTATAGATTACAGAAGGAGCATTTGGCTCGGTGCAGGAACGCACTGGAGTCGATGGTAACACACAACCCTGTGCTTCCAGGTGAGAAACGAGAACAACCCCAACTTTCTGCCCAATTTCTTGTAAAGTGTCTCCTTTCCTCCAGTCTGTCCCAGGCCACCAGAAGTGCAATTTGCCACAATTGATGTAAACAAAGCCGTGTATGACGTGGGTGAGGATATAGAATATACCTGTAGGCCTGGGTTCGTCCCCAATAACGGCCAGAGGAAGTACACCTGCCTCCCGACGGGCAGGTGGCCTCTCAATACGCTGCTATGCCTACGTAAGTAACACAAAGTAAATCCTATTCCTCGATTTTATGCCATCGCGCTGACATGCCACGCACTGACCCGAAAAGGCTATTTTGTAGTCTACGTGATTAACCTGATATATTTAAACTGATACACTTCTGTTCTCCGGTTGTTCTTTCCTTGCTTGTCGGAAGACAACTGGGCGTGGGGGAGAAGAGGGGCAAGTCACAGGGGAGGGATCTTCCCATACATGTCCCCCGCTTTCCCTTAGGCCTCTGCTCCCTGATGGGGATGGAGATTGGACCCGGACAAGGTGAACCTCGATCTGACCCAGCCCAGCAGTGCTTATACTCTAATGGCATATACTGCTTGATAACACCCGCATTTATTGCAGCCCTCTTTGTTCATTCTCATCATTTTGTTGTACAGAAGTTATTTTCCTCAAACAACCAAAAGTCTTAAAAATTATTTAATCACAAAAACTTTGTAACTAATATATTTTGATAGAAATGTAGAACAGCTAGACTTATGAAATGTAAGGCATGGGAGTGGAGAAATGTGAAAGACCCCGGGACCACTTTAAGATCAACACATTTCCATGATCCTAGACTCATGTTTCATGAAATAATACTATCCTTTTTTTATCTTTAATTAACAGCAAAGAGATGTCCCAGTCCTGGACCCTTGCAGCATGGAAAAACTGATTTTGTAGACTCCTACTATCAGAGTTCTGTAAGTTTTTCATGTGAACCAGGGTAAGTGTTCCCTTCGTCATGCTGTTAAATAAATAACCTAAACCACAATATTGTATTCTAGTATCACCTGCTGCAGTATTGCAAGCCAAGGAACTTAGAAAACTGCATGTAAAAGCCCACCACCACTTCAGAAACTAAAAAAAAACCCCAAAAACCTGCATATCTGGTGATCCTCCTCTGTTCAGTCGTGGCTATAACATCCTGGAGCTTTGCTGCTCCAAAGCAGTGACTTACAGATATGGAAACCATCAAAATAGCAAAGATTTTATGCAAAGATTTATTCTGGACTGCTTTTCCCTGCTTTTTAAATCCTCTTATTACATCATGAGATGAAATCCTACAGCAGAGAGAAGATAATCTCCATCTAAGTTGTTATGCTGTTAGAAGTCGTTATGCTCTGGAGACTGAAAATTTTGTTTCTATGCCCTTCCAAGTTCAGTAAATGAAAACATGAGGTTAAGCCTAATTTGGTCCCTGGAGCAAATGCACTTTCACTCAAGGCTACTTGCCAGTTTTAGAAATGAGAATGCACTTAAAGAAAAATAGTTATGGTAAATGCAGGGAAATATTCAATGGTAACATACAGTTCATTTTCCTTGGGTAATTAATTAATAAACAGTGCTTACTTGGGGAGGCCAGAGGTGAGACATAGCCTAGAGTTCACTGAAGAGCACCAACAGCCTCAGCTACCTCCTTCTTCTGCAAAACCAGAGCAAGATAGGAATAAATAAATTCAGCTATGACACCAAATGTAGCAATGGGACTTGATTTAATTTTGCTAATTATAATTTACTGGTTTTCAGCTGTGTGATATTGTAATGATAGCTACACAATGACCATTTCTTTAAAACTCAGAGTAAGCGCTAATAATATAGGTACAGAGGACGGGGGAGAAGCATTTAGATTGCACATGGAAATTAAATTGGGCTGTCTGGCATTAAAATGAAATAATGCACCTCAGCGACTTTAGTTCTAAAGAGTGCTGAGTTCTTTGCAATTGTTTGATCCTAATTGCCATAATTAGCTAGGAAGTCCTCCCGAGAAACCACATTTACGTTAGCAATCACATATCAATGCTCTCTACTTATATATATCAACACTATTGATCACTTGTAGAAATTAATATATAAGATAGAATATACAGTTGAAACTGCAAAACACCTTGTTGTGTCAAGCCTTTTGTCTGGTTACTTGCGACACTCGAATATTAACAATTTTTCATACTTGAATCTAAACTCCCTTTGAAGTTGGTAAGTGCTAGAACTAGAGATGGATTTTGGAACTGGACTCTTAAGTCTGTTTATGAGAAATGGTCACCCTTTTTGAAAAGAGCAACTTGATTCTTCTCCGTGTTCATTACGCTTTCTGATAACCAGGGCTTTTTGTTTTCAGTTACAACCTTGTTGGGACGAGAACGAGCCAATGCATGGCAGATGGACAGTGGAGTGGAACTTTTCCACAGTGCCAACGTACGTGCTTTAATACTGAAGAACTACTCTGTCCATATTCTTACTACAGAGGGATTCCTCTGCATTGCTCAGAATTACATATGCTCTTATTCAGAGGCCTCCTATAATGCCGCGCAAAAAAGCATTAGGAAAACCTGTATGTTTGGGTTTAGATGTGTGGATTTTGGTTTTAGAGAAATAGAGTCTAAAGGTCTGTGCAGAAGGCTAGGATCAGGGATGCTATTTACAGCTGAAGGTAAGGTGCTTATCCACTCAAATTCATTCTCCCTGTGTATAAAAAGAGGATATTGTCGTGCCTTTGCAACTGTTGTGCATGTTTTTGCTGTAACCTGTTCCACATGAACACTCCACTGCAAAAGCAATATACTGCATAATATTGTCCGAAAAATACAGCAAAAAATAATGAATTACATACTCTAAGGCTCCTGAGACTTTGAATCTGAACTCTTTGTTTTGTTAGCTACGCTTCCGTAATGGGCGGTGTGGGTCAATTTGTTTATAAGCATGTTGCTCCTGGGATTTGGGTAATAATTTATCTTTAACTATTATTTCTACGAATGCTGTGCTTTTCTAGCGGTGACTTGTGCACCTCCCTCACTTCCTGAATTGGGAGTCCTTTCTTACCAACCCTTAAAACGTGGAAGTGTTTTTAATTTCCTGGACACAATTACTTTTGAATGCCTACCTCCTCTCGCACTTATCGGGAATGAGACGGCTACCTGCACGGCCAACGGGAACTGGAGCAGCATTCCAGAGTGCAAGGGTAAGTAAATGACTTTTATCAACACCTATAAATATTCCCTAGAACTGTATATATAAAACTATATGAACAACCTTAATTTTTTTTTTTTTTTTACAATTGTTACTGCAAACAATAGTAGCATTATTCTGGAAGTTAGACTTGTGAATGCAAGGTGATTGCTAACAAGATTGCGTGCAACATGGGCTTGACAAAATATTTGCTGCAGGTATAAAGGTTATATAAACAAAATCTGCTAAACGTAGCTCACAGTGGGAAGTCAGAGCCAGAGCATAGCGAACATTTTATTCTACTGAGTGCTTAATCTAAGAAATAGACAGCCTTATCCTTAGTCCTAAGCACTTCAGTGATGTGTATTTGAAACAAGTAATATTTATTTATTGTGTTTTTTTTAAAGTATCTTTCCTCTGGCTATGCTTTCCTATGCAAGAGGCTGAAATGAACCACCATGGAAGTTTTATGTATTTTTCAAAGTATATAAGTGTGTCTTTTAGGACCGCAACATCGATAAAGCTTTGGTTTTGTTTTTGTACTGCAGCTGTCTCGTGCCCCACTCCAACAGGAATAGAAAATGGATTCATAGAGTTTGCTGTCCGTAGAACATATCACTACAACGAAAGCGTCAGCTTCGGCTGCCAGTCCAGTTATGTGCTGGAGGGACCTAAGCATTCCCGGTGTGAAAAGACTGGAAACTGGTCCACAAAGCCAACCTGTAAAGGTATGCACACACTATCTGTTAGAAACCACGTATCAAACTGAATTTTCCTAGAAGAGCACCGCTCTGATTGTTAACGAGCTATTCCACCTTTGTGCAAGGTGCAAGAGCTGCCTCCAGTGATTGTTAACGAGCTATTCCACCTTTGTGCAAGAGCTGCCTCCAAAAGAAAACCAAATCAGCAATTTCAAGGCTCTGACCATGTAAGACCACGCCCAACACCGAACGTTGCATGACATGATGCATCTGAATTGACTTCCATAATCTCTATTTGTTTGAGTATTCCCCCTCCTCTTCTTACTTAATATAATTAGAAATTTTACTGAGGCTGGATTTTCACTGGAAACTCTTGACCCTATACTTAGGGGTCTGAATTTCTTCAGCGCTGTAACACCAGCAGAAGTACTATGTATGTGTGGGATGCTATTTTTCATTCCCAAAAGTCACCTGTACAGATTTCTGATGAGATCTAATCTACCCACTTCTCAAAACAGAGTTCTAATTATCCTTATGTGTTGCTTATAACTGCATTGTTTTACAGGACCATGTAAAATACCAGTTAAGAAAGCTGTAGTATTATACAAAGGTGAGAAGAAACGTGTTCAGAACGACCTTAAGGAAGGCATTCAGCATGGTGAAACTATATCCTTCTTCTGCAAGAATAAAGAAAAATCCTGTGCCTATACTGTAGCTGTTCCATGTGTGGATGGCAACCTTACTCTCCCCGCCTGTTTCAAAGGTACAACTAGGCTAATCATAAACCAGCCTCTGCTGGTGGAGTAACAAGCACTTTAGTGTGGGGACAATGTCGTAGTTCGTCTTCGAGCCCTATTTGACTGGCAAATTCAGCTGCCTTGTGCTAAACTTCTTGGGTATTTAGGAAGAAAGGGCCTGAGAGAAAGAGAGAATGCACAGTAAGACTTTTCTTTTGGACACACCAGAGCCTTGCTTTAATCCCTGTTCTGTTCTTAAAAGGTGTTATTTAGAGGTGGCCTAGCCCAAACTAAAGGCCATACGTAAAGTGTTCTGGGATTTCATGAATCCTTGGGTCAACATCTTCCATGACGAAAAGAGCCTGAACTGCAGCCCTGAGAGCCTGACGTATTCACTCCCACTCTGGTGAACCACTGCCACGTTTTGCTGATGGGTAACATGCTGGCCGTGGCTTTGGACCAAGAGCGTTAACAAGCAGCTGACAGCTGTAGTGAGGAATTGGTGCTGGAGGAGCTCATTCATAGGCACACAGGTTTTTAGGATAAATAGACAGGCGAAATACCGAAGTTTGTGAGCAAGAGGAAACGCTTTGCAGTTGTTTTCTCAATATCCCTTGCACAGAATAGTCCTCGTAAGTTTTATTTTCATTTGTAAGTGAAGGAAAAAACACAGTTTATGCGTGATGAGAACATCCTTCCTCCCATTTGGCGTGGCTTCTGATGGACATAGCCTAGCTTTCATTAAAATAAAAATTAAAACAGTGTATTTCTTCTAACAGTTTTACTATGACGCAGAGATTGATTGCTCACCTAGAAGGGTCCTTAAGACATATTGCTTTCAGCTATCACACGTTTCAAGAATTTAACCCAAGTTCTTAACCTGTTTTCAACAGAACGTGGCTTTTTTTCAAGTCTTGTGAAGAAGGACCCGTCAGACATGAAACCATGTGAAGATCAGGAATGAATCAGAGAAGTAATGCCTTGCCACGTCCTGCCTCGCTGAGACAAAACGTTACCTATATGAGGAAAACTTAGGTTCTGTGAGTGTAAACTTCCAGGCGAACTCCGGACTCTCTGTGAACGCAGTCTCAGCTGTTTTCCCAACCACCAACCCCACCAGCCTCTTCCACAAGCTATGACACATTATTTCAGCCATTAACTTTCATTCTCTTTCCTCTGCCTCCTTCCAAATCCCCGCAATGCTGCTCCTCTTTCCATATTTCCAATGTTTATGCAATTGTAAATTACTTTCTCAATAGCAGTCCCCTTACAATAAAGTAATTTTC
This sequence comes from Egretta garzetta, assembly GCF_000687185.1. Taxonomy (NCBI): domain Eukaryota; kingdom Metazoa; phylum Chordata; class Aves; order Pelecaniformes; family Ardeidae; genus Egretta; species Egretta garzetta. Next base: position 329,912 of record NW_009260266.1, on the reverse strand, counting down.
AGCCACTAGTGAGTTCTTATTTAACATTACCTAATCATCAATCAAATCCTTTAGCTTTTAACTGATTTATACAGAAAGGCCTTCATCATTAGTAATTAGCTGGGTTCAGATTCCATTACGGCTCCCCTGTGATAGGGAGCGGAGCTTTAATTACAGATAGACAGAGGGTCATCAGCCTGGGATTTTCCAGAATTTACGTAAGTAGAAAGACTGAGATTTCCAAATGAGTGTAGAAGCCAAGTATCCAACCATGGTTTAAATGGCAATAGCATCAGATAAAGGGTTCTTTTACACTGTTAAAAAAAAATTACTGAAGTTAGTAAGACTCTTTTGGTTTTTCAGATTCTAACTTCACCTGAAACTGTTGTTTTAACCAGCTGTTAATTTTTACCACTGTTTCAATATTACGCAATACAACCAATTTCTGTTTTTGAGAAAAAGAGGATTGTACACCATTGAGCAATAGTAATGATTCCTGGTCATTAAGTAGCTTTGAAGTAAACTGTGCTTTTATTTTGACTTATGATACAGGTAATTCACTGGAATGATCCAGTCTGGCAAGTTTTGTGCTTATGGCTGCATCTACATTTAGAAAAAATAATGATAATTTCAACATACCAGAAAGTGATAGAGAAGTATTTGTTGTACACTTGTAATAAATTGTTACGAGTCATATGTGGTTCCCTCTGAAGTATAAAAGCTTTCTCTGTGATTAAAAGCAGAATTAAGCTACACAGTAAGCAAGTTACTGTAGAAATTCTTAAAAGGATTATTTAACATTAAAATCAACCTACTTGTAAGATGCTACAGCTACCAGTAAAAAATTCTGAACATACTCTAATTATCTTTTTTTTTGAAGGCTGCATATGAATATTTTAATAGTATGACTGATACAATTTGTTCTTATACTTCCTATTTTTAAGGAGAGATTGAGGCAGCTATTATTATGTATTTAATACTTTGTACTCATCAGTAATTTAATGTTCTAATGTAGAGAGAGACAAATTCACGCTAGCAGCTGAAGAGGGTATTTTGTTGGTACAATGTGCACTGTGTTTTGGTTCCTAACATGTTTAAGCAGGATCCTCGAATGGCGTTTGACTTACAGGCCAAGATATTCATAACTACTTTTAACACGTACATAGATCAGCTGGCAGGGACCTATCTGTTTGGAAATCTAGTCTGACTGTTGTGTGGATACCCCTCCGGGATCGGGACGTCCAGTAGGGTAGCTGAAATACCAACACTGTTTAATATTAACTTGTCTTTCACAGCAAAACACCGTGAAGTTGGCGTAAGTAAAGTTAGCAATCACCTCCCCAGAAAGGCTACTTTTCCCTGAAAAGGTTTGTATTTTGCACAAAAACAGTTGTCCTGGGAACATTCAGATTTTTTGAAGCAAATTACCCCAGTTCGACTTACCCGTGCAGCAGGGTAACAACTGATCATGTCCGCTTGGCCCTGCTTCCTAGCTGGACAGGCAATATTTGAGTATTTTAAAGGGTCACCCTTAGGCACCAAAGTTCATACGTTGAATTTATTATCTAGTGTCCTGAAGCAAGAAGAGGGAGAAAAAAAGTCTGTGACCTGGTAAGTCTTTGAAATAGTGAGGTGTTTGTGAATCACAACTTTTCAGACATGAAAGGTTTGCTTCATCTGTGGATGAAAAGCTGGACATGAGCCGGCAATGTGAGTTGGCAGCCCAGAAGGCCAACCATACTCTGGGCTGCATCAAAAGAAGCGTGGCCAGCAGGTTGAGGGAGGTGATTCTGCCCCT
>NW_009260266.1:325144-328047 GCF_000687185.1 Egretta garzetta | reverse complement strand
TGGGGAAAATCTTTTTAGTAGGGCCAGCAGTGACAAGACAAGGGGTAGTGGTTTTAAACTGAAGCAGGGTAGGTTTAGACTAGATATAAGGAAGAAATTCTTTACAATGAGGGTGGTGAAACCCTGGAACAGGTTGCCCAGAGAGGTGGTAGAGGCCCCATCCCTGGGAACATTCAAGGCCAGGTTGGACGGGGCTGTGAGCAGCCTGATCTAGTTAGCAGTGTCCCTGCTCCTGCAGGGGGGTTGGACTAGATGACCTCTAGGGGTCCCTTCCAACCCAAAACATTCTATGATTCTATGATTCTATGATTCTATGCTTAGAAGGCCTGAAAAATAACGTATTGCAACAAGAGGTGTTCCAAAGGCTGGTATGAGTGAGTGAAACATGCCTTTTTTTTTTAAAGATGTTTGAAAGATTGCCTTGAGCTGTGCTCATGTTACTTGTGGCAACCTGCTGAGACAGTTACAGAGATAAGAGAACATGGTAAAATGAGATGAAAAAAAAGTACTGAATGTGTTTTACTTAAATGAAGATATTTTTACAATTCAAATTGGGAATTTGTTCTGTATTCTGGCTGGGATACCTATGTGCTCTACAATCGTTTATCTGTAGTGATTTTTCTGGAGGGTCAGTGCACATCAGCACTCATCGTGTCCAGGCCGCAGCTCTGGCTGGAGGCAAGACCTCGGTCATTTCTTGAATCTTTAGGTTTTCTTCCTTTTTGGACAGAAGTTATGCAGTTGTCAAATAGATGAAGGTAGGCTTCAACCTCTCTGGCGACCCTGCTCTGGGTTGGCAAGCAGACCCAGAAACCAGATCGGTTCTCTCAGGAAATTTGTCCTGGAATACTGGTTTCATTGGTTCTGCTCTGGCTCATGCTCTTTTTCACCAAATACCACCAAATCCAGTTTTTCGAAGTATTTTGTGATGAGCGCAACAGAGATATATTAAAATCTGAAGGCAATGTGCAGATACAAATCAATGAACAAGTTGGCTTGGAAATGCCAACCCTTTTCAACTGTCAAACAGCAGCTTTGCAAAGCTAGACAGAAATGCAAACCCCACCGCACCACCTGGCCGACGTGCTGCCCTTGAAAAACCTGCCTGGAAAGAGTCACGCCATTAGGTCCATCCAGCCTTCCATTTGTACCAACTAACAAAACTGGTGTCTGTCTCCTGTGGTTTGGACTGACTTGGACAAATTGATTTCATAATGAACACAAAATTCCCATGATAAATCTGGGTATCTGAAGTGGTGGTTCAGAGGCAAAAAGGACAGCTCTTTGAGCAAGCCAGCCACCCAGTAGTCTTACTGTCTTGCAAGAAACTTCCACTATTTTAAAACAGATTAAAAGTAGTCATATCTTCAAAAATGTATTAAACGGCAGTTATTTTAAATTTGGAATTTAAAGATAATAAGCAATCTTTGTAACCTACTCATGAGATTCTACCACGGATTAAATACTCCATCGGTGATTTTTGCACTGCTTCTAATCAAATGTTGGTCTAAGGAGCCATGTGCGATCCGAGCAGGCAGCCAGTGTAGCTGTCGTAGCTATCACCAGATGAGCCCTAATGCAAAATCATTTCTGCTGAAGATCAGCTGAGAAATCAAAGAAAACAGCCAATTTTCTACCATACCTTTAAGAAATTCTCGTTTGACGTATATGTGCATGTGAATCAAGCTTGGAAGAGTTGAAGAGTTTACTCATTCGAGATAAAAGCACTTTAGATGCTATACACACAGCAAGGTCACTGACAGATTTTGGGGAAAAAGAAATAATTAATTGAATCAAAGAGGTCAGATGTTTTATTTGGGATCATACAGACACATTTATTTCATTGATTCAGGAAGATGCTGAAGAGCTGAAAGGACCAGGAGATTTCCTAATTCTTGTGGATTAATCAATGGTTTTCTTGGCCACAAAACAAGAGGTGTAACCTATGTCTTTTCTGTAGAAATGTCAGGCATGCACTTTTAAATTTTTCTATTCCACAACACCCCCTCCCATTTTCTGTCCTTGGGATAGGACATAAACAACCCATGAAACATGAGCAATATTGAGCATATTGAATGTTTTAAAGTGAACTCAAAATCACTCTGTGATCTACAAGGATATACTTGAACAAGTTTTACTTAGAAATACTCAGAAACTGTGGCTAAAATTGTCTCTGCCATTATTCAGCCTGCACCTGCGATTTCAGTCTCATTTTATCCCCTCATGTTTCTGACACCCGCTGTGGAGCTACAAAAACGTTGCTCAGACTCAAAAGCTACTTCTGAATTATTGACCTTTAATTTCAGTGGCAAATATTTTTCACCAAGCTTTGAGTGGAAGCATTGGGGTTTTTTTCAAATATTCATCATAACGAAGATATAAAAATAGATACAGCCGATATCCAACTATCAGCAATTAAACCAAAGAAACACATCCCAAACAACCCAGAATTATCTCCCGCTGCTTCTGCACCTTCACTTTTCCAGTCTGGCGCTGAAGCACCGGGTCTATCCCCTGGCGTAACGAGGGCCTGAGCCCCCCTCACGAAATATCTGGCATCTCCCATTTTCCCCTTGGTGCTCCCTCAGGCTCGCCGGGCCCTCTTCGTGTTTATAATGTGCATGGGTGCCTGAGTGTGTAAATAAGTATTTATCTATGTACACATGTGTATTTTTTGGTCGGAAAGAGCGTGGGGCGTAGCGATGATTGCGCAGTCGGGTGTGGAGGCCTGGCTGGGACACCGCTGACCGTGGGCGAGGTGACATTAATCACTTTGGAGGGCGATTAATGACCACAGGCAGCGATTGCGTTTCTGCGGTGTAACGGGACCCCCTTCACGGCACAGTTCGACCCCCTCAAGCCCACAGAATTTTCTCCGTACGGGCTTCTGGGCGCCAACAGCT
>NW_009260266.1:270294-324499 GCF_000687185.1 Egretta garzetta | reverse complement strand
CCTCTGCAGGGAAAGGCCCCAACGGCTTCAGCAGGCTGGCTGTTGGCTTTGGCTCCAGTTGGCACAGAAACGTGCTAATGGCCGGCTCAAACGTACAAAACGGATGTGTACTCCAGCTGGGGAATTAATGACATGATCTCGGGTAAAGAGCACTTGTTTGGCTGTCTTCTTGATACTCCTTCGTTTAAAAAACACTTCCGACGTCACAAACTGAAACAGAAGAGGTTTCAGTTGAATATGAGGAAAAACTCCTTGACTTTGAGGGTGCCCGAGCCCTGGCCCAGGCTGCCCAGGGGGGCTGTGGAGTCTCCTTCTCTGGAGATATTCAAAGCCCGCCTGGATGAAGTCCTGGGCCCCCTGCTCTGGGTGAGCCTGCTTGAGCAGGGGGGTTGGACTGGGTGAGCTCCAGAGGTCCGTTCCAACCCTTGCCATTCTGTGATCTCTTGGTTCTGTTATATTTAACTTGTAGGTCTTTCTGTTTTCTGTAGGTCTTTGCTGTTTTCCCTCCTTTTTTCCTTCTTCTTTAAAAAAAAAAAAATACAAAGGAAGAAAAACTTATGAGTGCAGCTATGACATTGATCTAGGTATTTTATACAAATTACATCTAATTGAATGCCTTTTTGTGTGGTTGACAAATTTCAAACCTAAATAAGCGCGTTCTGGTCAGTTACATGGCATAGCTGCTGCTCGTGAAGAATCCTCTTATTTTTGTGTTTACTTGAACGTGAACAAATATTTAGTGTTATTTTCTGTATGGTTCCAAAGCATGTCTTCACATAGCCTAAGATGAACAGACACCAATGTATGGTGGTATTTGATCTTTTCTACTCTGGTGTGAATAATTTTGCAGGTTACTTTGTGTTCTTTCAAAATGAATGGTGAAGAGGAAACGTGGGAAAAACTAGATGCAGAATTTGATCACTGTGTGGTGGATATGAAGCCTCATGTTCTAAAACTACAGCATAGGTCAGGTAAATATGGTAAAATGTGTGTGTAGAGAAACGCTGGTAACAAAATTCTAGGTTACTGGTAAATATTACATGTACTTGTATCAGTTTCTTTAACCAGACGCTTAATGGCTGATGTTACAAGGCACTGTTTTGGGGAGGAGGGGGTTGTACAACTTCTAAAGTTGGATTTTTTAGGTACCTGTTGCTATTATTTGAGTTTATCTTGGTGATGTAAATGTGCTTTTGCATAAATACATTAACTTATCTATTTTTAAAAAATTAATTCAGTTGCAACTAAAGGCTTCTAAAAGGCATTGGTTTTGAGACTGCACTTAAAAAAATTGCAAGTATTTTTTAGAGATAAGGTTTTTAAAACTTGGCTTAGGAATGTGTAATAATATAAACAACAGTTAATAAATGATGTTTTATAAATCTAATAATTAGAACAAACTGGATATTGTTAAAGGCACGAACCCTGCAAATTAAACCCGGCTTTGTAAACATGTAATCAAGTGAATAGTTTCATCATCTGGTGGCAAAGCTTGTGTAAATAGAGGTTTTTAAAACAAACAAAGATTTATTGTGTATTTAAAATATTAACGCTCATGCGAGCTGTATGTTGTAGTTAAAGGCAGCTCTTGCCACTGCAGGTTCAGAATTGCTGGTGCCTGAAGTGTTTTATAATTATTAGAGATTGATTCCGAACATGGTATTTCTAGAAATCATTTATACTTCTGGTAAACAGGAATTTATAGAAAATATTTCTGGATCACATAAATTTGAACTATTGTTAAAGACTAACTCTTAATCTAGGTATTTAATAATTTTTTTTCGTTTGGGGTTTTTGTTTGTTTTGCTTTAAACTTCTGAATAGAAGGGAAACATCTACAAAATTGGTGGCCAGTAACGGCTTCTGTTATTTCTATGTGATTTACTCTGAAAATGTATAGTGATTATGTATACCTATATTTTTAGAACGACAAAGATGTGCGCTGTGGATTAAGAAACTATGTGAACCCTCAGGAGCAGGCACAGGAGTAGTGGGAAGGAAGAATCGAAACCTATATGCAAAACTTTTGCTCCACATGCTAAAGAGAGGTGTGCTGGAGGGTCCTTTTACGCACAAACCAGAACCAGGAATACTGAAAACTTTGCCTTCGTACATGGTAGGTGTCGCTTCTTTATAAGGCAAACTTGCTTGAATATAATTTGAAAATACTTCTAATTCTTTCATTTGGGATGAATTTGAAAAACAATTCTGAATGAATTGAGTGGAATTGTGTGTGGTAAATACAGGCATTTATGTTGCGTTTTTTATAATTGGCGTTGGAAAAATCTTTGGATGTGCCAAACCTTTCATGTGACCGGTTTCTTCTTCAAAGTTCAGGTTCTAAGAAGGCTTATAAAAATAGGTGTTCTGAAGGAACAGAAAGATAATTTCTGTCTTAATTCTCTGAAAGGATGTAATAAAAGACCCTTGAGGCTATATTTTGTCTTAATCAGCAGATAGTCCTTCTAAAAGGAAAAATGTGCTTAAGTGAGGTGACTTTAGCAGTCTGCCATTCTGGCTTTTGCTACACACTCTGGCTATTTAAACTCTATGAAAGAAAAGATAACCGGATTTCGCATAGATACTGTTAAGCTTGCGGTTTGTTTTCTGAAGACCCGAATATAACTGTGTCAATCGCTGGCATCAGCTTTAGTGAGATAATTGTCCTAATTTATGCTAAAACTACCTATACTGGAAGAAGTAAAGTACAGGAAAACATTTACACCATTGCCTATTGTACTAATTTCCATGGGTTGGGAAGGTAATATTTGCACAAAAATTAAAAAAAAGTATACTGCAGGTATTCCTGCAAGGAACGCCATTAACAGTGTAAAGAATATATCTCTGTAAATATATTTTAGTGTTGATTTTACATTTATTTTAATTATAGTCGATATATTTTGATGAACCAAATTCAACGAGAGTTCGGAGTAGTAGCCCAGACTGCTTACCTGACTGGGTAATGGGAGAACTAGGAAACAGTGAATCTAGGCATGAGGAGTCATGGAAGGTATCTTCTAAAGAGGAATCATCTCTAGCAACTCCACTTACATATGGGTAAGATTTCGGTGTTTGCTTTGTTCAGTATTTGATTGATATTTAATGGATGCTTGATTTGGTAAGCTCTGTATGTTTGAATTCTTGTGTATGAATTTATTGCACTTCCTCATGGACTCATCTTGAATATACTGTTTGTACTTTATATCCAGAAACTCTGGTAATAGCTTCTAACCCAATGATAACTTTTATACCTTTCTGTTTTTACGTTCCTTCATTATGTTGTCTTCTCTGGCTTCTGTTAAGCCTTCTTCCATGTCCCATAGTTCTGTCTTCTCTCCCTTCCTCTTGTTCTCCTTCCCCTTTAAGTTACAGGCCCTTAGCCTGGAAAATGAATAGGCCAGACTGATAGTTTGAGAAATTTGGCAGCAACTGAAGAGAGGGCTTTATAGCGATTTGGGCTAGGGGTTACTGAGGGGTACTCGTGACTTGTACAAAGAGCGTGTTTGCCAATGTAGAAATAATCACTGTCTCCTTTTTGGCACCGTTATCTCTCCCTGTTAATGCTCTCTGTAGACTTGGTAACATCCTCTGTAGACTTCAGAAGTAGATAATAGCTATTGTTCTGACATTCTAAATATCTTATCAAATAAGCTGGTACTCTGATTATGTTTTTCAGACCTCAGATATTATGGTGGCAAAGCACAGTGGTCACAAGGCAAGTGACAGAATTCATACAAAGTTACTTAACTGGGAGAGGGAAGCACAGACAAAAGTGGACAGGCAGTAAGGAAGAAGTGATGTGGTAAAAGACTGTATAGATGCAGAATACTCTTAGGCCAGATTTTTTTTAAAATGGATCAAAACCATTGTTGTCACTTTGGAGTTCTTGTACAGTCCTGTTTTCTACAGGCTGATATATGGAAACTGGAAAGCGGTATTAACTAATGAAGCTGAAGTGGATTAATCTTCACTATTTCTATACAATTGAAAATAAAAGGAACGTACACTAAGCAAGTGACAAGAAATGTGGGGAGAGTAACCGTATAATATTTTAAAAAAAATAATAATTGTAGTCTAGGGTCATAATGCTGAAAGGAGCTTTTATATCAAGTCGTTTTCACTGGCTTTTTCTACAGAGAATAGAAAGATAAACAAGCATACAGGTGGTAGATTTAAAGGATGTTCTATCGTTGTTGCTCACAGTTTTTTTTAGAGGAAACAGTGGCTTGCTGCAGATAAGCAAGTTTTGCTGTTCTGTTACAAGGGAAGAAAAGTCAGATGTGTACAAAGAAAGAGGGATTTGATCCATCTTTTTGTGAGCATGTTTGTTCTTATTAAACACTTACCTGTTTGTCTTGTGTTTCATCATGGCTTTTTTATGAAATAGTAAGATTTCCTTGTATTTCCCACAAGCTTTGTGAATCATGGATTACAGAAGGTCAGACTGGACCAGCTATACTTGTTAAAACTTATGAGGCTAAAAATTTTAGCTGCTGCCTGTGGGATACTCTGCCATGTTGTTTTGTTCTACCGTCTGGGGAGGATTGTTTGTAATACCTCCAAACTCGGAGAGAGATTGTTCAGACAAGGATGATTTTAAATGTTTTGATCGATATCATGCTGTCCACTACGAATACCTGCACTTTGCTGGAGACCAGCATCCCTTATGCCTAGATCCTGCACATTTGTCATTAGGATAATGCAAAAGTATTGCTTATTTGCAGCTATACAGCAGAATCCTGAGTATCTGTAGAGGCATCTTGCTCTGGAATCCATTGGACAGTCTCTTTTTGTAGGTTTGCAGGAGCCAGTAAGGTTAAGCCGTATCCTTAGTTCCAATCGGTTGGGTGTAGAGCTGTTTACAGAGCAGGTAGAGGGATGAAATGTGTTGGGTTATTAAGGCCCCTTTTCCTGTTGGCCTAGAAAAATGTCCCTGCAGTACTGAAGGTGTGCCAAGCTGGTCAGTTGGTCACTGTTGAAAACCATAGGCTTTTTCTTTGTCCTGTTTTTTGGACATCTTGGGTAAGTTTTATTTTACTCTACATCCTGTTCTTAAATATTTACTTGCTTTCTAGTTTTCCTTGTGCAGTGCAACTTTGCACTGATTATCAAGATCTGTACTCCTTTTTTTTTTTTTTTTTTTTTTTTTTTTTTGTGTGTGGCTGCATTTCAGCCATGGTGGAATTGCCTCTTGTTTGCTCATTTTGAAGTTTAGTTAATGTTTAAACTCTCTGAAATCCTTGGTGAAAGAAGCACTCAGAGGTACGGCATGCATATTATCCAAAATGCACTAAGCTCTGTACAAGAGGAAGTAAGTGTTTGCTCTACTTCTATGTGAAACTTCTGGTTTGGTTTCGTCGCATCATAAACGTGCCTTCAGGTTTTATTTCAGAAGTCTAATGCTTTTTTTAATGTGTTCACTTATATTTTTCATAAGTGGTTATCATTAGCTGTTCATTTTTCTAGGCACACTGATGTTTATGCTATATATCACAGTGCTGAGTCTTGCATTTTGTAATTTTTCAGCTGTGATACAGACGGATGACAGATAGGCACTCTTGCAAGTTACATCACATTGATACTGTCTTGAAACTCTTATGTATCCATTAACTATGTGTAATTCTAACAGTCGTTTAAAAAGTTGCTCTTAGGACATGCATCTCCTCTTTCTGACTCCTGCAATATTAATACTGAGGAGTCTTCCGGTTGCTTACACTCAAATGCTCTGATATGAGCGTGTGGTTTTGATAGCGCACTTGTGGTTTAAGAAACAAAGGTGGAGAATAGAGAAACTGCCAGTTGTGTTACTGTATTACTGCTTTAGGCTTGGTGATACAAAGAACTGTTGCGTAGAGCTGTCCAAGTACCCTCAATCAAAAAAATCAGGCTTGACCTTATGAAAACAAGGAATGTATTATGCTCTAGAAATGCTTTTGAGACATCAGCTGAATCTATGTTAGATAACGTTGTGCCGTGTCAGGATAGCTGGTATAGATCTGATGGTCTCTTGGAGTAGCACCATGGTGATAAAGTATCACTCTGGGTAGTAGAAGCAATAAAGCAGTATCAGCCCAATGTAGCATATTGAGATCTCTACAAGGCCATATTTGCAGCATAACAATACACCCGATTCCTCTGAATTCCTTCCATGTACTGTGAGTTGGGGTGTTGAGTAGGATGAGGCAGCATACTCCTCCCTCTGCATCCAACTGGCTGAGGTACAGTTCTGCCTACTCCTTCCCTCCCTTGTATTCTTTGCCATGTTTTGTCTCTCTTTGCTACCTGGATTGTAGCAGAATACTGGAACTCTGACACCTTTTCCCGTTCAGTATCTGAACCTAAGATTCAGCTTGGTCTGGCAAAGTTCCCTAAGATGTAGGCAGGGTAGTGAAGCTTTATTTCATTTACCTTTTCTTTTTTGTCCTGTGGGACTCTAGCAATACCTACATCAACAGATGGTTCCCAAGGCTCTGGTGAGTTCTCTGGAGACCCTTATTGCATATTACTTCATGCCAGGAGAAGCAAGTAAATGTGATGGAATAAGTTACTGGTTTAAAGAAATCTGAAAGTGAAGCTTAGCTGTATGGGCGTAGCTCTGCTAATGGGCGCTCATACTAAGAATGGAGCTATGTGTTGGCAATTAGAAATTTTGATAGCTCTGTAGATCACACAAATTCATAGCAATGAGAAACTTATGTTAAATGTGTGAGTTATGCAGGGAGAAATACTGAAGGTAAATGTTCAGCTGTTATGTTCTGTAGAAATAGCTTATTTAATATTATTTACAGGTGTCTATATTAAGATGTTAGCTGTACTCAACATATAGATTCTGTCTTTCTTTGTATTTACAGTTTTGAATGAGCTTTCAGTGCAAGTAATGATGTAAAATATTAAATATTTCTGGAATCTGCAGTTTGTGGGGAGAGCCAGCAGATGGTGATGTTGTTACATTATATTTGTCCCTCCAGTCAGAATGTGTATTAGGAAAGCTATCCATAGGCATGTAATATATGTAGCTGGATGAAAATTTTGCATTCCAACCATGACTCAATTCTTACAGATAGACTACAACATTTTCTCAGGGCAAAATAGATAATATCAGTGAGAAATGTTTGTGTAATTTTTTAATGTTTATTTATCTTAAGATTCCCTCCTTTAGAAGAAGCAAACAAATGGAGAAGTTGTTGTCATAGTTATTTTTATCTTGCAATACACATACTTCTATGTATGAAGATTTGGGCTTTTCTGTAATAAGTTGTTTATCTGGCTGAGTAAAAAGTAGATAGACAAACCTTACTTGTAAACTAGGATGTAGATGAGTAAGACCAAGCCAGCTGGTGCTAGAAAGGTGCGTCTTTATTTTGAAACATGAGAGAATTGGTTTTATGAATTTGTAGTTTGGTTTGAACAGAAACCTGGTCTTTCTGACCCCATAGGAAAATTCTACTGTATGTTTATAGATTATGCCTGAAAAACATTGTTAAAAGTTAGTGCGTAGCTGTGCTGTACCAGGAAGAAATAGTGAGTTTCCCTTACTTTGTTCCTAGTAGGAAATTATTTACTAATCTCCTTTATTAGGAGCAAATTGCTTCCTTCTCCCCTGCTAGCTCACTGTTTTGGCTGAAGCAGGAGGTCACAGGGCTGGTGTCAAGCCTCTGACCATTCTCCACTCACCTGCCGTGGGAGGAAAAAGAAATCATCTTGTGATTTCTGGAGCCTGACTCATTTAGCAGAATGCTGGAAAAGGGAGAGAATGGGTAGTATATGCTTGATAGGAGCAAAATTGCGGTCTGTCCTTAATGGTCTTCTCAAATCTTCTTTATAGAATCAAGTAAAGCAACTTCCTTTTCAGTTCCTCTTCAGAATGGCAAATACAGAACTAAAAATATAGCTAGACTTTTTTCCCTGTTTTGTCAGTTTAAAAAATGTTACTGGAAACTTGGGTTGGTTGAATATTTATTGATAATATTTATTCCTTAATCTCTTAATGATGGGGGCATGAATTTTGTTTTCTCTCATTTTAAACAATTGGAACTTTATTGAATTGTTAGGTAACCTGAGTATTGTTCTGAAAGGAAGTCTGATAAAAGTGCAGATTTACTGACAGGCAAAGATTTGTCTCCTTTTAATGAAAGATAATTTTGTGTTAAATGAAATCTTGGTAAGAAATGCATGATTTGGAATGTTAGAGTCATTGTATTATTATATTTCTTGTGATCTTTTTTTACCTCTGAGTCTTTGCTTATCTAAACTATTTACTGCATATTGTTATTTTGCATCCATGGATGTTGTTGTTATTTATTGGTGCTGGAAGGGAAGGTATGCTCCCAGTTATTATATTTTACTGTTCCCTGTTGTTTTGATGAAAGCTGGGGCGGTGTGCTTCATGAAAAGTTTGTCTGTGTTTGTCTTCCTAAAAGTAACTCGTTTACATTGTACATCCAACAGTTGTCTTTCTGTTCGTAAACACTTAATTCATCTCAGTGTCTTTTTGGCATAACTTGCTGTCTAATTTGCTGCCGGATGGAAAGAATGAAAGGTATTTTAATGGTCTGACTTGATTTTAATGCAAATAGCTAGTCATAGGAAGGTGAGTGGACAAGCAGGAGTTTTTAATTACTTTAATACGTGTTGGTTTGACATTGGAGTATATGCTGAAGGGTATTCTGCTACTGATTTGGATATTTTGCTATATCAACCTATCTAATAAACTCATCATTTTTATTTTATTTTGTTCCAGGCTGTTCTTTTCTTTCACTCTTCTATAGTTGAGAAAGGTTTGTTGACCAGGTGCATCAATGAAGGTTATCGTCTTCTGCTTCTACCTGCTATTCTTAATTTCCTTTCGTTCAAATGCCTTATTTATGACAAAACCTTTTCCAAAAAAATCCCTGTCCACTTTTTTCTCTACTGGACAGAGTACTTGTTCATGCTCTACTTGTATCCTGTTTTGTGGGTCCTTCTTTACCGTCCCCCCATATATACCACTTTAGCCCATAAAATAGAGCTGAAATGAAATGCAACTAGTACAATCTTATGACTTGTTTATTTGACATGTTATTCTCTACCCTGGCCTTTCAAGACACTGCTTTTCTACGGAGCTGTACGCATAGTTCTTACCCTTGTCTTCTGTTTTTTATGTTGTATGAAGATATATTTTGATCTAACCTCATATTTTTTTGGTTTTCCCAAAGTTTTCTTCCCTATGGTGCAGGCAACCATCACCTTCATCCCTTTTTCGCTCTGAGCTGCTGGACTTCCTCCTACGCTGTGTCATATGTTTAGAAATTTTGTTTCAAAAACTTTCTCTTAGATCAGCCTTGTCAGTTAACTTAGATTTATTCTAAAATCTGTTGGGGGATATGGGGTCGCATAGTAACTGAGAAATGCAAAGAATGCCTTTTGTGATGTACATGATATTTCTGCTGGTTTTGTTGGTGTGGGGTCTTTTGGCTCTTGTTTTTTTTAATGGAATGTTTGAGGCTTTTGTTTGCCTTTATCATGCCTTTAATAACAAATTCTTCTTTTTTTATTCTACTATTTTTCATCTTTACATCTTGACAGTTATTTTCTCTTGTGTGTCTTGAAAGATTTTATTTTGAGATTAACATCCTTTGTGCGACACAAGTTGTTGAAAATTAATTCTTCTCTTTCTGCTTACTTTTTTTGTTAATAACAGGGAAGGATTCAAGTACAATGAGAAGCCAGCATTAAGATCACATTCTATGAGTCCTCCTCACCGGACAGATGAAGATAACCTAGCCACACCGCTGTCTGTAAGATGCTTCTCCTTTTTGTCATAAAATTCGCCCTAGTTTGTGAATTGGTTTTGTGTATCCCCGTAAAGCTGTTATTTCTAATTACATGAGTCATGATCCCTGTGTGCAAGTGCAGACACTTGGGAAGGAGTGATAGGAGAGATGAAAGCTCATCAAAACCTGCCCTTTGCAAGTGCAGGGGAAAAGAATTTCTTGTAGGATGCTCTCAATTCATCCTAATGGTTGACCTCTGTTTAGTGTAGTGTGTTTAATGTCTGCTGCATTGTTTTCCCTAGGCTTGGCAAACTGACTGTATTGACATCATCTTGTATTTTGCAATAGTAGATTAAAGAAAGCTGCGTAGATGTCTCTGGTTCTGTCTAATGATGGTTGACCTCTGAAAGAGTGAATTTTGGACAGTTTGTTTTATCAAACTTTCTACAGCTAACATTATGGCTGATGGAAGGACACTAAACAGACTTCATGTAAAACCCTTTTAGTCCAAAATATTTAATGGTATTGTATGTTTAATTGCAAGCCTTTAAACTGAAAATTACTCCTGACGAATATGTTATCAACAAGTTTGCTGTTTTCCTTTGTGAATATGATCTGTAGCCTTGCAGTGTCCGGTCTTTATTACTGGAGAGGTCTGTCTCCTGTGGTTCCTTCACCATAGCCAGTGCATCTGTAATAGCTCTCATTCCTCCATGAAACACTGAATTTGCTGTATGTACGCTGTAGGTCTGCCCATGCTTATTTTTTTTTTAATTGTATCAGAGAAACAGTTTAGAAAGATTGCAGCTGGAAGTGGGCTGTTGACACCTGAGCAATTCATGTAGATTGTTCTTACCCTTCAATACTGGGCACAATCAAGAACTTACGAGGACACAGAATGCAAGTGGGGTAAACTGGATGCTTGCTTCTGAGGTCTGTCTTTCTGAGGAAATTGTGTTCTGCTATGCATTTGGAGTAGAGGACTAGCGAGGGGATGCTTTATCAGGGCAGGCTGCAAATGGTCTGTGGGCAAAAATTGAATGTCTCTGCTCTACGCTCTGGTTGGTATGAATGTACTTACAATGTGTGTGTTGATTGTATATATACAAATGTAATTTAAAAAAGAAGTGCCATAATTAAAAATAAAAAATAAAACCAGATGCTGGATTTACTAAATTTCTCCTTATTGGTTTCCTGTTTGTTTTTACATGACTTAAAGAAGTATTTCTTATGGAGTAGTTATTGTAAAGAAAAGGATTTCCTCAAGTTGAAACCTGGATTTGGGGCTTTAAAGTTTTTTTGTTTGTCGTTGTTTTGTCTTGTTTGTTTTTTTTTGTTCCTGGCTCTGCCACAGGCTTCCAGGGCAGTGTTAGACAAATCACTGCAGTTCATTGTTCTTCAGCTCCATATACTGGATTCTACTGTGATTACAGCTTTAAAAAGGCCTTTAAGTGAAATAATCCTCTCTTGCTTTGCCAAACAGTTTGATGAACGTTTGGCTGGCTGGGACAAATAGTATCTTGTTCTGTTGTCAGTGACGCACAGATGTTCTGGCATAATTCAGGCCCAGGTAGAGGAACAGGGAGTCTTTTAAGAAACATTAAGAACTGCATCAAGCAAGTGTTGATTAACTGAAGTCAAAGCTCCATTCACTGTATGTTCATGAGCAGATTTAAAAAAAAAAAGAAGAGGTGCTTGCATGCCAAGACACAAACCTCTTGCTAACAAAACATAATGAGACAAAGTAATTCACGCTTCAATGTTCTGTTTTTCTAAATAGCGTTATATCTCAGTTAAGGAAAACTTTCTGTATCAGCTCCCCTATTTGATACATTAAATACAGTTAATGGTTACTGCTATCCTACAAGAAAAACCTTCTTTTGAAAGACAGCCTTGAGCAACAATAGCTATGGTCCTCACTGAATGTTGGAGATGGTTTCTGCAAAGAGGACCCTTAGCCTTGAGCTGGGAGGCAGCTACACTGCTTTTGCAGCTCTGCCCACTGTAACTACCCCTGCCTTGCTGTGGCTTCCTTTAATTTAATTTAATTTTTTTTTTTTTGGAGGCTGATCTCTGAATTCTGGATTAGCCCCACAAAAGGTACTGTGGACAGGGATCATTTCTAGAATAAGCATGTTGCCTAAGGAATGGAGTATTTTGATTTTTGTTTAGTAAACTTACCCTTCTTAAAGGAGGCTGTTGCTTTGGAAATAAGTAAAATAAAGAACAACATTAAAGTGAGGAGGCAGGCTAATTTATCCTCTGAATTCCTTTCTTAGCACAGTATCCTCCTGGTAATGGAGCTATTTAGATTAAAGCTGTCAGATGTATCATGACACTAGAAGGAAGTGCAGTGTAGGCATGGCCAAGTCCATGAGAAGCTTTTTTTTTTTTGGACTATGTATCTGCCAGGTCTTCTGATATTTCGTTTGACTTTTTTATGTTCCAGGACCATCGTCATAAAAAAACCATTTCTTTGGATGACAATGACCTCGAAGCACGTCTCAATAGTTGGAATCTTGGGGTAAAATAAACAGAGCACATTTCTTATTTATTGACTTGAAATGAAAACTCCTTAGTAATGTAGTCTGCATTTCTGAATTTAGTCAACAAAACTTTATGTAGGAATCAGTCTTTTAGACATGAATTGATAAAGTTTGGAAAGGGTGATTATGAATATATGTCATCTTGAGAAGAAAAGGTTAAAAATGCCTTGTTTTTAAGCAATGATAGTCTTACTGTATTTAATATAGTTACTGATAAATAACTCAAAACAACAGTGCCAGCTGGTCAAAACCAAGTATCTCACTCTGATAGAAATTCAGACTGTTTCTTGATAACTTAATAACATTATTTTGAATTTAAGCTTGTATAAATGAAAGAAGAGTTTGCCTTTCTGTATATTTTTTTTTTTTTTTTAGCCATACAGAGTTTGCAAACCATTAATACAACTCAGCATTCTTTTGCTCGAGTTTGCCTCCTCCGGGAAGTATTCAAGAGGCTATTCAGTGTGTTAACCTCTTTCCTTCCCTTTTAATAATTAGAATCTTTAGACCTGCTCTGTGGATCTTGCCCATGGAAAGAATGGTGTGTCTTTTGCAAATTTGCTTGGCTTAGGAAAGAATCTACCTTTGTGGAAGCTTCCACAGTACTTTGGCCTATGTTCTTGTGTGGCCTTGGCTTTAGAATATGTTTGTCAATATGGTACTTATACAATGATGCTGAGATCTGTCCTGACTTCGATAGATCAAAACTAAACTATCTGAAAGAGAATCTACTGTGGGGATGGAGTAAGGAGGAGTTCTTTCTTGGAGAGCTCGACAGCTTCAGAACTAGTGTTTATTGGATCTCAGCAAAGATGTGGAAGATATCTCCCCAAAGCTCTCCATGTTTACAGCTAGGAGGACTTTAATCTGTATTAAAAGGGTTTGGGTTTTTTTTTTTACATTCTAAACTACTTTTGTAACCATTTTGTAAAATCAAATCTGTGTTCAAGCTATGATCTTTTCTTAGGGTTTGAACGCATCCTTTATATTTTGTCCTGGTGTAGCACAAGAGGTAAATACAGTGAGGCAGTAATGTATTTTTATAAGGAGAGATGAAAAAATTGCTAGCTAAGATTGATCTGAATCTGTTTTAATCTTCTTTGGTGTTTGCATGTGCAAATTTAGTATGTGGGTTTTATCTATGTGTTGTTCCTGAGCAGTTAATCAAATATTTTGGACCTAGACATATTAGATGAATCGAAATTTTGTTTTAATTTAAGGCTACTGTTATAGTAAGACTTTATTCCCTTGGTTGTATTTTCTGTGGCATTAGTCCATGACAATTCTAAGGTCATAGCGAAGTTCCTTCTCTCCGTGGCTATATTCCACTGTATTTTTTCTGTTGCATTGTTTTGTCTTTTTTTTAACCGTTTCCCTTGTACAATGAAATCTTTAGCCTATTCGATTAGGATTAATATTCTCATAACAATTTAATTTTATTAAGATCACTTTTATTTTAATGAAGATTTTTTTTTCTTTTTTTTTCTTATTTTCTGCTTGTTCTCACAGGTTGAAAGCACGCTCAGGTGTGTTTGGGAGAGAGGGCAGCTGAACTTAGGAGGGATGAGAGCTTGTTTCTAATTAAATACTTCAGCTTTGTTTTTTTTAAAAATAAAGTTATGTATTTTCATGTTGTCATTTTAATCAGTTACCAAATAATCCTTATTCTTCCTACACTATTGTCAAGCTGGAGGGATGTCACAGCATTTAAAAATCTTGCCATTGCAGTCAATGTTTGGTGTTGATAGCCAAGTTCTCTTCAGTAAAAACATCAATGATAAGAGTGAATGTTAACTTTTTTTGTGTCCTTCTTGGTGTTTCTCTTGCTGCTTTGGTACCTGTTAGCATTCTAAATGCAAATTGCTTCCTTGCTTTACTTCTGAGAGAGAAGGAAATCTTGCCTTTGAGACAATCCAGGAACTGCATGACCGTTTTCTCCAAACCGAAGGTGGAGATTAGTGAAAATGTTAGTCTGGATGCATGGTATTGATTCTTGTCTTTTATAGAGTAATACGAGATCAATTTCTAGCACTTCGAGACTTAGAGGAATATATTTTTCAGGAATTGTAGTTTTGTAAAGTGGGAAGAGTGGATCTCCAGAAAGCTTTTCAATAGCAGTCAACTCCGATTTACAAAAGCACGATGCAGGTGTCTGAAACAAATGTGCAAGCAGTCACTTGCAGATTTTGGATATTTGGGCTGTATAAATACCTGTTTATATGAACAGATAGTTGTAATACCTTGAGCTTTTAAAGCTGCTTTAAGGGGGAAACTTGCTCATGGCCATTTTACAAATTGTTCCAATTGATGCTGACAAAGAGTCTCTTTATCCAGCATTTTTATATCAGTGTTGATCTGCCTGCTTGCTTATCTCTTTAATTTTATTTGTTTTTTATTCCTTTTTCTAGTTGAAATTCCAGTTTGCAATCATGTTGTGTTGATAATGGATGGTTATTAAACTATGATGATCCTCCACTGATACGGGAGCTCTCTTGGATAACAAATTGGCTACCGTGACACATAAATCAGTTTTTCAAGTCTCCTCTCCAGGGATGGTAATTAAACAAGTTGCTAGTGAGAGACTTTGATTGCCTGATAAAACTTGTTGGGAGTTACCTGACAAAGAGGCTTTGAGGTTGTAAAAGAGAGGTCTGTAAGTGGTTGCTGATGAACAGCGTTTCCCTGCTATGGTTCACGGCCTCCAATGGGTTCTTAAAGGCTCAGGAAGTTTTAAGTAGAGGTTCATACTTAAAGATGACTGTGTAATTATTAAAAATGACAAAAAATGCTTACTAAGTGACGGCAGCACTTCAGAATCTGTAAGGTTTGAGTGTAAGATGTGACTGCTGTTATTTGTAAGCCTTTACATTGCCGTAGGAGCATCTAGCTATCTTGCAATTGCTAGTCATGTCTGCAGACTGTTTGAGACACTTAATTTACAAGTGATCCCACCTCAGATACAGAAGACCCTTGACCCAAAAGAATACTTCAGTAGCAGGGGAAAGTAAGGAAAGGAATTACAGAATGACTTTGACTTTGAACTGCTTAATATGAAGAACAGTTGGTTTTAAATGCTTTTCAAAATTTCCTTGGTTTTGGGGTTTTTTTGAGTTTTACTTGTGTGTCAAGGAATAAATGGTGAATCAGGGTTGCTAGCCTGGCAAAGAATGTGTGCTTCTATATGTTTTTCTTGCAATGATAGGGACGGACCTGATCCTGGGAATTTTGGACAAGTCCTTATACAAGAATTTTTCTCAGTAAGAATCCTTGAAATTTAGGAAGCTATTCTTATTTCAAGCAAATATATACGGAGAATATGTTTTTGTTCAAGAGTCTGCAAATATCTAGATAGCTGTTCTGTGTAAAGGTGAGAAAAGCTGAGCATCTTCCAGCTGCGAGTTGCTGCTAAGCCTTCACTGTTCCAGCATAGGCTTGTCTGGATTATACTGACCAGTTATAAACTGTTAATTTATTTTTACTCTTATCTTTTGGGCTTCCATTTCTTTGGTATATTCTAAATTTCCTCTTCTTCAAAGGTCCTGTATTTTTAAGGTCACATACTGAGTGTGTTTTCACTGTTTATGATATGCTTACATCAGTGGCTCAGATTTTTTTATTATTATTATTAAAAATATTGTGAAAAGTTTTGGGAAATAATTTTACGATTTCTCTACTAAGCAGAGAGGTCAATGCTTAACGGACTATAGCATGGAGGCTTCAGATATCTTTGTAATAGCATTTTCTACATGAGAAGTAAGACTGTTGCATTACTCTGCTAATATTGTTGCTTTTTATGAGTAATAAAAGACTTTCCATTTGCCTTGCAGCATTCCTGATGATCTCTATCAAACATTTTATTGTTCAAGTTCTTTAGATTCTAGTCGTGCATGGGTAAATGTTTAAAAAACAGTTGAGTTTTGATTGTGATAAATTTGCCTTTCATACATGGAATATTAATATAAGCTAATTTTAAATACATTATAAAAAATGTGGTTTTCTTAGCCATTATTGACTCTTATCTAAGCTGGTGTGGAGACTATCCTTTATTAAGTGTTCATGCCTTGAAACTGTGTTTGCAATGTAGAAAAGAAGAAATCCTTTTGTATTGCTGTTTGAAGGGAAAAGTTTCAGAGCCAGGAGTTTAGGCAAATGCAAATCTTTGGTCACATTGTTACTTTGAACTTCCTTTGCCATTCTTTAGCTATTTTAGAATATAATAAAAATCCCTCCGCTATCTCACTTTATTAACAGCTGTCAGTAAACTTCTACATGTTGTTGCAAACTTAGTACTTCATAAATGGATCATCCTCACCTTCCCTTTAGTTATGTCTCAAAAAATAATGAAATATTGTGAAATATATGTAGTGTCAGGAAAATAAGCTTGCTGGGTAATAGAATTAAACTTGCTTTTTTTTTTTTCCCCTTTTATTCTCTTGTAGCTGCTAAGCTTTTTAGATTGTAGACAAACACAATTTCTGGATATAAATTTTGTTATGTAAAGGAACAACAATGAATTAAGCCACTGCATATTCTTACCTGACCTGCCTATGTGTGTGTATATATATATATATATATTTCATGATGCTACTGATAGTTTCATTTGTCACTGAATTGTAGACTAGACAAACACAATTTCTGGATATAAATTTTGTTATGTAAAGGAACAACAATGAATTAAGCCACTGCATATTCTTCCCTGACCTGCCTATGTGTGTGTATATATATATATTTCATGATGCTACTGATAGTTTCATTTGTCACTGAATTGTAGACATTTTTAGGTGTGACAAAGCAACTCTTTCAAACGTCCCGGGAAATTCAGCACTTCATTTTAGGTAGAAGGCATACAAAGAGATTGTACCCTGGGGAAATAGCAAAGGGTTTTTTAATCAGGCAGAACATAATTTTTCATCATTGGAATTCAGCCAGGACAAGAATTAACTCTTTAGCTTTTACCAGAAGTGACACGGGATCTTCAGTACAAAGAACCTGGACACTCAGGTCTTGCCCAGAAGAATTTTATCATGGGGAATGTTATTGCCTAATAAAGGTTTAAGAAATTCTGTGGTCAGTGGCTTGCATCATGTTCTTCTCCCTGGTAACAGATGATAGGACGAGGGGGAATGGTCTGAAGTTGCACCAGGGCAGGTTTAGGTTGGACATTAGGAAAAAGTTCTTCACCGAAAGGGTTGTCAGGCTCTGGAATGGGCTGCCCAGGGAGGTGGTGGAGTCCTCATCCCTGGAGGTATTTAAAAGAAGGGTAGATGAGGTGCTTAGGGACAGGGTTTAGTGGTGGGATGGCAGGGTTAGGTTAAAGGTTGGACTCGATGATCTTAAAGGTCTTTTCCAACCAAAGTGATTCTATGATTCTATGATTCTATGAAATTATATATAGCACAGGGTTAAAGTAGATGGAAGCATAGAGAATTCCTGGGTGGCTACAGCAACAGTGTATGTTAATGCCTGTTCTGTGTACTTGGCTCACATCTGCCTGAATCTTTCCAGTCTAGTTAAACTCGACCATTTCTGTACAAACCACTTGATTATCTTTTGTTTGGTTTTTTAGTCTGTCTGCTTACTATAAACATACCTACTGTATATGTTGTGGTGTTGGAGGGCAGCAACACTGTAAAAACTTTCCCACAGTGAACTCCAAGTGGTGTTGTGACTTCAAAAAATAAATTCAACTTCCATGCTGACAAACAATCTTCATGTGCTTTAATGTCCTTCCACTAAGACTGCAGAAGCAGCATTAAAGTGAACTTCCCTGCAAATTATGATGTTAGATAAGAATGTCCTTACTCAAATTTCCTGAAGCTACTCAGCAGTTATTTCTGTAGGGAACATGCTGGCTGGCTGGGTTTGTTAGATTAAAGTAAGGACTTAGGGCAAGGTTCAGTTTAGTTGTTTACCATTTCAAAATCTTAAGTGTTCTTAACTCTTTCATGTGTGTTTTTTCCATCCTTGTTTTGAAAACAATCACATTTTGTCTTTGAAGAAGCTTAAGGGGGAATGTGCAACAAGCTTGCTGATCCAAATATGTGGGGTTTTTTTTCCCCCTGAATCTTAATATATACAACATACCTTCTGACTGTGTTACTGACTGCAATAAGCTACAGTTGTGCATTACTGCAGATCAGTGTACCTTGATAAACATCTTCCAAAGAACAAAATGTGACTTCGGAAGCGGTGGAATGAAAGCATAACATTAATGTTGTCGTCACTGTGGTATTTACTGTGTCAAAGGAGCAGAAGCTTTGGTCTAAGTTTCTGGGCTATGACAGATCCAGAGCCTGCATGCTGTTTGCAGCCTGAGAGAGAGTTGATGTCCTGAGGATGAGTCTCGTGGAAATACTTGGTGCTCAAAGTTGTGCTTTTTCTGTGCTGTCCTTGCTTTTGGGGGAAAACCATTTCAGCTCAGTTTACTTCTCCTATCAGAGCTTCACTCATGGCTTGTTTTGGTAGCTTTAAAATTGAATACATCAAAAATGTTTCATTTTGACTGCTTTATGTAGAAATAGAAATTGAAAATACCAAAGTTAAAAATTATGGCTGATCTACCTCAAACTCAGTTTTGGAATCTGTGTCCTTATGCAACTTCTGCCATCCATTTTTCAGCTTGGGAGAATAAGTATATTTTCATAAAGTAGATTATTTCTGTTAAGTAATGGGAATCTCCTAATGGGGATCTGATCATCCAAAGCCTTCCCAACTCTGGTTTCTGAGGATCAGGTACTGGAAGGTGACCGTGCCAGTCCTCACAGATTGCAATGTGGTTTGTTGTCTGTTTGACTGCCTAATGGAACAGGGGAATCCAAAACCTTTTCTACAAAGAAATTCAAAATGCCATTTTGGTTAAGAAGTGGTATTTACAAATTAGAGTTCAATTCTAGTTCAAATAAAGATGTCTTTCATGATGACATTTATTTGGTTCATACTTTTTAAAAAGCATGTGATTTACTGCTCTTCTCATGGCAGTCCTTCAGTTCATACATATGTATTTTGGTTTGTCTTTGACCTTTTGCTTATTATTTTTAAATTTGCATGTTTCTCATAAATACAAGCTTTTTTCTTTTTTGGGCATTCTTTATTGTGATATTCCCTCTTTAATGTGGTGTAATTTTGAGAACAAGAACTTTTGCAGAAGACCAGCATGAAAAGAATGAATGTTGAGACATTAAATGTTTACAGATCAGTTTAAGTGGATATAATCCACAACAAGTAACAAAGTGGGAACATTTAACTTCAAAGCACATATGGCTGCTGTTACAAAATCAAAAACTGCAAGACTAAGGCCATGCAAAGTATTAGAGACACATTTTCCTTCTTTCTCATAAACAAGTAGGATATACCTTAGCTTTTTAGATTGGTTTTGAAATGAAGACTGTAAGCAGCTTAATTTCATGGTCAGTTAAAGTATTTGAATTAATTGTAAATATTTACAATAATTTTTAGCTTTTAAAAAGCAAAAGGCAACTGTATTCATTTTGCATGAGAGCGCACACTTTTGAAAATGATTAAGCCTTTGAAATTTGGTTCTGCAGCCTTAGCCTTCTCAAAATTCCACCAGGTACTGGTGAAGGCCTTCAACGTTAGCGGCAGCATGAGCCAGCTGAGGGGTCTGCCCTGAACTTCTGGCGAGCCACCTTCAGCCCCGGGTGCAGGCGGTGGTTAGGCCTGTGGGGTGATGGGGAGGTAGGCAAAGTGAGCTAGAAGGAAGAGTGCAATAACAGTAAAATTAGAGAATTTTAGATAAAACTGCTATTGCAGGTAGGAATGTGTAGGACAAAGAAAATCCTCTTAAATTTTCCTAGTTTAGAATTTCTGTACTTTTTATTTCTGTCTCTCTGGATTCCACCCCCTGTTGTTATTTGTCTTCTGTGGTTAATGCCTCATGATGTTCTCACTCCTCTATTCCTCTCCTCACCAATCTCCTCTTCTGTGTCCAAAATTATTAATTTATTTTGCAGTCTGTGCATAAGGGACTCCTTTATTCACTAATGTCTACCCACGTTTTTTGAAAGCCAATCAATAAGATATATTTAAACAAAGAGATACACCCCAAAAATCCAAAAATAAAAACAACCCGGGATGCTTTATATGAAAGAAAGTTTAATGTACCTGTTTCAGTAAACTCATTGACAATAAAGAGGAATGGGTTGTTTATTAAATTACTGGTTTTATGTGCTTTCAGCTATGGTATTAAAATGTTAGATGATACTATTCATTGAGATGGAATGTATGTGTTAAACCTGCCAATATCTGCAACTACTTCTGGGTGAAATATGACGACTCTTCAACAGCATATAGAAATCCTACATAACCTTTTAGGACAGGAAATGAATAATACTGTATCAAATTGAAATTTCAGAGGGATTAAGCCTCCTCTTCACTGATAAATTCAACACACAAATTTATTTAATAATACTGGAGAAAGTGCAAGCATTTGATATATTTGCCATGCCTCATAGATCAAGTTAATCTTTTGGGGGGGGAAGTCTAAATGTTGTAAGATGTGTATTGCATTCACATTCGTATTCCAAATCTCACTGCCACATTTTACAAGATTATACCCTTGAAAGCTTTTCTTGGGTGTTATGCATTCTCTGTGATGTGATGTTTGAGGCTCATCGTCTGAGAAAATTAGAAAGATATAACTGTCTGATAGAGGAAGTGGGTTGTGAACGATGTTTTGTATTCAGTTCTTAAAAATAGTGATTGAAAGAGCTGCTTTAATTATACAGTGCTGTTAATGAATTATTTCCTTATGTTTTGGCTCTATGACTTACATGTGTGGGTGTAGTTTCAATGCACTCAGCTCTAGTTTTTCGAAAATGCTAGATTAAAATTGTTGCAATCTGTAAATTTATTCTAGCTTTACACTGATTTAAATGAAAGTTTATCCAATAAGGTTGGAAACCTTTTGTATAAGCTATGTATCTGGCTGCCAAATTCTTTTAAAATATGCATTGAGGTAATTTATACAACCACAAGGGTTTGGGGGGAAAAAGGTGCAATTTTTGATCTATTTGCATTAGGAAATACTAAAATTTTAAAACTTGCTGAGTAGGTCATGTCCAACAAAATGACCTCTTCTGAAGACTTTCTGTGTCTATAACTTGTATAAGATGGCAGCGTGTTATTGGACCTTTGCCTTTTGCTGAGTGCTTTTCTTAAGGATCATTGAAATGTTGTAAAGGGGAAAGAATTATGCAGAGGAAAATCAATCTGCGTTACTTCTAGGTTACAGGCATGTATCTAGAGACGCTACTGTTTTGATGATTTGCAGATTAACTATATTTTAATAGATGGTCACATTTTCTAGTGGCAAGCTGTTCTTGAACTGGTGTGTTCATCCAAAAGCACGCTTAAATCTGTTCTGTTGTTGTTGTTCTGGGTGATTTAGCTGCCGTGTTAAGTATACCCTCACTGATACGGATCACCTCTCAAACGAGCACCCAAAGTTGTCATTGCAAACTTTTTTGAATATTTGGAGATATTTCTAATACATGTTTATAAGAAATAATAAGACATCGCTGACATGATTACTTTTTCTCTAACTTGTTGTTTTTCAGTTAGAAAATCCAAGATATTTGCGGGAAAAACCTATGCCAGTGTCTTGGGTAGGTATTTATATTCCCTTGATATTTTGTAAGAGTGAACAAACATGCTTAATATTTTTCATTTCTGGTTAGATTGATTTTACTTACAGTTACTGCTTTGAGCTTAATAAGTTGTTTGAACTTTTTCTCATTCAATAGATGACACCCAAAATGGGCCTAGGAAAAAGTAGCACTTTTTGTGATGAACAGGCACTATTTCGAATGCATGCAAAAGAGGTAAGATTCTTTTTAGTCTTTTTAGAAAAAGAAAATTACACCCAAATTAGCAAGTTAGGGCATTTTCTTTGGAAATTGGGTATCCACAAAGCAGTTTGCTATAGCAGAAAATCTCATGTAAGAGAATTTTTGCTGAAGTGACAGGGCTTTTCAGTAAATACTTAATGTATTTCCCAATTACTTAGGGAATAGAAAAGAATATCTGAACGCATTTACTGTTCCTTTGAAGGAACTTTTAGTGTAGAAGAGTTTGAATTCTAGAAATTCTAGACTACCTTTTAACAGAAGCAGTGGGACCCTTGGTTTAGTGAGGATTTTTGTTTACTTTCTATATACCTTTAAAAATCCGCAACTCTAGACCTTATTTCTGTCAGGATGTTATGTCTATATGTGCCTCATCTAGCTTCTATCTTTTATTCATATGGGGGTTTGTATTATTTTTTTGCACATTGTAATTGGTGAGATTACTGTCAAAGCTTGCCTATCTAATTCTCATACTGTGTTTACTTTGTTTTGAACATGTACAAAAGTAAAGTTTTGTGGTCATTTTTACCTTTTTCATAGTTTAAGGAAGTTGTATGCCTATGATATTTTTGTCGTAAGCTACTTTATTTAAAATGCCAGTCATAAGATAGAATGCATATATGCGATGTTTAGAACACAGATATTTCAGATTCTTCTTTTGGAAAGTCAGTGAATCGATGGTCTGGTGGGCCAGACTTCAGGAAAGGAAATTCAGCATTTATTAGGAAAATGATTAACAAAACCCCAAACCCACCAGTCTCTTTGCCCTTCAAATTTCTGTGTTCAGTCATATGCTCATGGATAATTGAGGCATATGTACACAGTTCCCTAGCTATCTACAAGTACTTAGACCTACGTAGGTCTCCAAATACGTACGAGTTGGAAAGGAAGGGGCATCATCTGCAAACCGTGAAATCGTCCTTCCTTTTACAGGGTATGTTGTAAGGACAGTTGCGCATTAGAACCATACTAAAGTTAATTTGAAAGACGCTTCAGAAGATATCTTTAACTGAGATACAGGGGGAGGGTAAATTTGGTTTGCAGATACTTCTGTTGTTAATGAAGAAATGGATCGGAAAGTCTGCTTTATGTTGATAGCTGGCCGTCTAATTTGATGCTTAAACAAGCAGCCTGATACGGCAGTTGCACAATACGTGTGCCTTTCACTTTCCCTGCTCTGGTCTAATATTGACTGTTCTTTTGTATTGACAATATTCAAACCACCATTGCCTCAGGATGAGGCAAGGCAAGGTTTCATAAGATGTGAAAATAGACCAAAAAATAAATAAATTGAAAGCACAATGTTGTCATTTAAATAATATTTTCAAATTAAATAAACAGGAATGCATGCCAAGTAGCTACATAAAATACTCAGCAAATACTTTGCTAGTTCAGTGGAAAAATCCTCTAAACCACACAGTAAAAATCCAGTACTTTTTGCTAATGGTACTCGACTGCGGGCTAGTTTAAACTGGAAAGGTTATAGACACTATTTCACAATCACCATGTGTGTGCTATTAAGTACAAAACTTAAATGTGTTTTCATCTTATTTTGTTCGTGAAGCTCAATTAAGAATAAAGCCTTTTCATTTATAGAATGTAAATGTATTAACAGAGAAATAATGCTGTACAAAAGAGTTTTGGTAAACCTTTAACTGTTTTCAACCTCTTTGTAGTAGAACGGGAGAACATAAAATAGGATAACTGTGGGTTTTTGCTTTTAACCTTTAGACCTTTGTTCATAAACCATTCCTGCACCTGTTTAGACTCTGTAATGCTAAACACATGGCCATTTTCAATGATAACCACATCACAGATTTATAAAAACGTGAATATCATCAGGCAGTGGTTTTTAGTCATATTTTCCCCAAATACTTCTGACCTGGATTAAACCATTTGGGAAACTGTCATTGCTGAAAAGTCACGCGTTCAGACAAGGAAGATGCAACAAAACAGGGATGTATCAGTTTTCAGCAGTACAGCAAAACAGAGCAGATGGTACGGCCAGCTTATCTTGATAAATAGGGAAAAGCTTCCCTTTGAACTTCACCTTCGGTCATCCTGAGTGGCACCCAATACTCCACGGAGCAGAGGAGGGGGGAAAGCAAAAGTTCTTCTTTGTGATTGTTCAGAACAACAGACCCACTACCACTGCTAAAATACGGGTTTGAAATTCTTCTGGAATTAGAATACAAAATTAGCTATGTCAGTAAAATATGATGTTTTGTTAACCTTTCTCAAACAACTAGTTTATATGATGTATCCTTTAAAGAAGTTTTGGTGTTTCTGTAAAGAAGTTCCATTTCTTAATTTTTCACTTTGTCAGTCTTAGAAATGGAGCAAAATGCTAAGAAAAATTTTCTGGTTTATTTCTGTAAGCAAAGATACTGATTTCTCTGGACTCAGCAAATGAAACCAAACAAATTTGAGGCAAGATAGTTGGAAATAATTTTCTCTTTTTATTCTTTTGAATTGAAGGTTATAATTAACATCAGGAGTGAGTTTGTACTGAGCTGTATACCAACCCTTAAATCGTTCTTTTTTAGGCAAACTGGCAAGCTCGATGCTTTGTGCAATAACTGTGTTATGAAGCTTCATCTGTCAGGGTCAGCTGATAACATTGAGTGTTTCCAATGTTTTTGTTGACTTCATCACTGTGCTCCTGTCACTTTTTTCTGTTTTGATTTGTGGAAATCCAGTGATAAAGTCTTTGGACTCTGGAGCACGGGTGCTTTTCCAGCATCTTGTGTACTAAAGCAGCCCGGCAGAAAGTTGTCTTTCCTCCCGCCAGCCGCAGCCATAGTTAGTGCATTGCAACTGGAGGGAGGAGTAGTTCTGGGGAAGGTGAGGGGTGAATTTTCAGGAGGATCCAGAATACCTGCAGGATAATTTCCACCAATTTGTCATGTGGAAGGAGGACTGAGGAAGAGAGAGTACATGCCCAGGGAAAAGGAGAGATGAGCTGGGTAGTGAAAGATAACTTGGGAGTGTAAAGAATGAGGAAAAGACATCTTTTTTCCCTGAAAATGCATTTTCATGGATTGAGGACCGGAAGTAAGATGAAAAGGAAGAGGGTTTTTTAATGTATTCAAGAATTATATCTTTAAGATGCAGCTTTTTTTAAAAAGCTACTTAGAACCTTCATCTTTGTAATCTTTGTTTTTCTCCTTTCATTTTTAATGAATGAGCACTCCCATTTGTTGCGTGACACGGATTTTGTTTATAAAGATCATCAAGCCACGTATATAGTTTTACTGCACCAAAAGTGTTGGGATCTAGCATTGTATTTATGTTAAGATAAAATCAGCATACTGCAGCAATGATGTTACAGTTAAGTCTTGGTCTGGCTAAAAGTGTTCTGAATTTAAGGTGTTGAAAGCAGCAGATTTACTGTGCTTCTCACTTATCTGGCAGGAGGTTGTAACTTACAATGGAGAGAGTTGCATAAGGGCTGGGATACAGATTTTCCCCCAAAGGGACCATCCATAGAATATAGGGGGAAGAATGCAGGGAGGAAAGAAAGTTGTAGAACTTGGGAGGGAGAGTGAATAACACTTGCTGGTGTTATCATAGAAAAGGGGGGGGGGGGGGGTTAGGAGGAAAAATAAAAGAACACTGAAAATAAAAATATGCTTCCCTGCAGTTAGGAGGAGATGGTGATCAGTGAGCGTTGTCCTTTTGGTTTTGATTTCTTCCTCTTAATTGCTCTGCTCTGCGGCAAAGTATTTAAATACATGAATGAAACGTTAATGCATGGCAAATTAAAAGCAATAAATAAAACTAATATGGAGACAGTATCCTAAAAGGACTCTTGTAATTAAATTGCGCTTTTACCAATGTAAAATTAACATTATTGTGCTTTTAGCTGCATCCTGGATTTGATATTTTTTTCCTCATTGAACACGTATTTTGTTCATATCCTCCAAGAATGGTTATAAAATATATCAGTATTGTTCCCTTGTATATTACAATGAAATAAAAGTGTTTGTGTGCTCATGTGTATGTATATCTCTAGAGTTTAAATCCACTTGGTAGATGGATATAGATATATATGTGTATGGAATTAGGAGAGCTGAATACAGCGAAAGGAGCCTTCTTAGGCATGTAATGGGGCTGGTGATCCCGTTTGTGCTTTTTAAGCTCAGAGGTATTTACTAATAATAGGAAGAGAGTGGTTTTGATGGACTTTCTGAAAGCATTTGAGTTGCAAAGGCATCTGTTGGTGGGCCCCAAACTTGAATCTTACAATAACTGGAGCTTTGTGTGTTGAATTTTTTTGTTTGTTTCTTCTGATCCCTGTGTTCTTTACTTCCACTTCTCTTCTTTACTCTTCCCCTTCATCTGTCGTCCTCTTCATCCAGAGCAGTCCAAGTCATGCTTCTGCTCATAAAGTTGCTGTTTTCCAAGGGGTTTAGGGTTTTAATTCTGGTGAATGCTCTTGTTAAAATGTAGGAATGCCTGTTGAATTCTGTTCACACAAGGGTGGCCCATAAGAAGGGGCAAGAAAATGCAAAAAGGCAAATAAAACGTATTATTGCTTTCATCTTTATTTTCACTGTTCCGTAACCTTTTTCATATGACAACTTGGTTCGGAAAACAGTTTTATTTCCCTTAAAAAAAATACCAAGTAGAGTGTATTGTGACTTGGAATAATCTCTGGTTCATTTGAGTTTTCTCCTTTTATCCACAAACCTGATGTCTATTTTGAATGCAGTGTCTGATTTATATTGAGGATTCAGTTGTAAACTGATTCTCACCGCCAAGTAATCGTTCTGAATAGTAATCTGTTAGTTCATATTTAAAAACGCAGCAATCCTGACTTCTGTTAACATGATTCCTGGCTGATTAATGCCCTGTTCCAAAGAACATATGCAAGTTGTCCATTGTCTTCCATGTGAGGAAATCGCATCCTGTCTTGCTTTGATAACTCTTCAGAATGTAATGTAATAAAACCCAAACCTTATTTTATTGCTAAACTGGTGTGAGACATACAGTGTGTGTCAGGATGAGACATGTTTTCATAAACTGACTGGTGATTTATAAGTCCTGATACTAATTGGTCTGGTCATGGAGATATATATGTACATGTACAGTTATTTATTTAATTTTTTTGCAATAGTTTGTGAACTATGTCTTTAATTATTGCACATATGTGCTGGAGACATTGCAAAAGATCAAAGAGGTAGGTTAGCAATTCAAACTAATGTTTTAACCAGTAGAATGTCCAGATGGTTGCCAAGCAGCTGGGAATTAATCTTTTACTGCATGATTAATCTCTACCTCAAAGTGTCTCTTTCTTTTAAACAAACAAACAAAAAAAAAAGGAAGAAAGTTTGATTTTTTTTTTTTTTTTTTTTTTTTTTGGGAGAGGGTGTTGGTTGGTTTGTTTGTTTGTTTTTTTACCACATATCCTGGTTTTTAAGGGAGGAAAGGCACTGACTAGAAAAAGTAGCTTATTGCTACATATTGCCCTTGTGAAATAAAGGTAGGAGTACAGTTTTAATGACTTGTAGGAGATCCTGAAATGAGTGTAAAAGGTCCGGTAGCTGCTGAAATACAGCATATTAGAAAAAAAGTAACACTGGGGAGAAAAAATAAGTGTTGTTGGCTGGGTGTATACAAACACATTTCTTCACTGGACTCGGCACTGTGCAGAATTGTACAAAGTTTTCAAGTACTATTTTGTTATACTCGGATTTTACTAACTGCCTTTGAAATCAGTGTGAGTTCTGCATGTTCACAGGGTTCAACTGGGTTCAGTTTTCAGTGCTGGCAATTGAAGATACAGTTTGTTGCATTTTTGAACTGCCTTTTATAAAATTACATCTAATACTTTATTACCATGTCTAAGCTTTCACAATTTCTAAACGTGTTTTGAACTTTTTTTAGTACTTATTGATGTCAGTCTCTACTGCTGGGGGCAGACATATTTGTTACGTACAGAAACGGGACACTTGCCACTCCGAATAAAGCTGTTAAGTAACATGATGTGCTGTAGTGCTAATGTGCATGTTATGTTTATTAGCTATGTAAAACATCCTTTAGAGTAAAAATACCATTTCAAGTTACTACAGTTGTTGGGATACGAAGCGGTATGCTGTTCTCCCTATTCCCAGCACCCCCAACTTGGAAATCTATGAAAAATATATTGTTCTCTCTTGAAAGAGAGTAATGACATTTACATATGAATAAGAACAATTGTCCATTCAATTATTTTTCTGTATACAGCAAATGTGTATTAAAGTTCAGTGTCATTTAAAAAGTCAGACTTTTCTTGACAGGGGAGAGCTGGTGTGATTTGATTTAGGACAAAGCCTTTCGCTTTTACTGGCTATAAAAATGGGGCAATGTCATATTAATTTTTTTACTTAAGTGAATATCTAGTTTCTCTTCAAAGAGTACTCTGTAAAAATATTATAACTGGAAGTAGCAGTTTGTAGTCTTTTTAAAGACTAAAGATACAAAAAAGGTTAGATATGTGGAGGGAAGTATAAATGTTTGTTAGGTCAAATAATATAGTCCAGATCATAAACATAGACTTTTGTGGAGGGACCTTTGAATCTGGGCAAAATGCCATGTTTATAAAGTGTCTTTTTACATTCTAATTTCTGGCTTGCATGTTTCACTTGTTTGATACTGCTTTGCTTTCAGTCCGTCTCTGGTTTGTCCAGACTGTAAGCTCTTTGCAACAGAGACTTTGCAAGACATTTCTTTCACCTTAGGCATTGCATCAGATAAAATTACTGATGATACTCAATGCAGACTTTGGAGTGGTTCATCTAGTGTTTCAAAATGTAGTGTGGTTTTTGGTTTTGTAGGGTTTTTTTGGTTTTGTTTTTTGTTTGTTTGTTTGGTTTGTTTTGTTTTTTTTTTTTTTTTTAATTTCTGTGTTACGTTCAGAGGATGAGCACAAATGTCAGGAAAAATGCCCAACATTAATGTGAATCCCAGATGGAAAACCTGCTTTTATTGTGTATAATTTTCCACTAGGAAAAATGGTATTTATGACTTCCTTTAATTTATAGGATTTGTTCTTAAATTCTCATAGAACCTTGGCAATTTCAGTCAAGTTAAACCAGCTAGGTGGCAAAACTACACACCACCATCCCCACCTCCTCCCAGGACATTTCCCAAAAAAGTCTGCATCTGAAACAGTGAGAAACAACAACCCTGGATACTTAAAAGAATCTCCTTTGCATAAAAATTCTTCGTGTCAAAGACTCAAACTAGTCCATCTGTATTGTATAGAATCTCATTTATCAAGGGAACCAAGCTGAACCTCAGGGAGATGGCAGCAGGTGCTGCTTCTGTACCTGGAATTTCTCTTGGAATCTTAACCCATGAAGAAATGCAAACTTCGCAGCAATGCATTTTATTTTTTTTCTCAACAAAATGTTCATCATTATGTCTTGCTTATTTGTTTGTAAGGACTTTTGGTAGG
The DNA here is from genome assembly GCF_000687185.1 of Egretta garzetta. Lineage (NCBI taxonomy): Eukaryota > Metazoa > Chordata > Aves > Pelecaniformes > Ardeidae > Egretta > Egretta garzetta. The sequence goes on along the minus strand of NW_009260266.1, from coordinate 294,897 downwards.
GCTGCAAGCTTATCTGTGGACTTATATTGCTTTGCATTGGCACAGCGTAAACATTCTCCTGGTTTTAGTCTTTCTGGAATTTTATGGTGGACTGTTACATGCAAAGTCATCCACATCAGGTCTGTCTTGTGTTTTGTTCAAGTCTTTCACCTGTTATCCCTCAGAAAGGTTTATTCTGAGTAGCTTAAGTGAACAAGACGGGCTTGAGGGTCTTATTTAACTCAGAAAAGGACTTTTCCTTCTGCCTGTCTTTGAGGTTTTGAGTAAAGATCACTAAGCTGTCCTGTACAATGTGCTCCTCAAATACCATCTGCGCTTGCAAGGAAATCAAATCTGCATTTTAAGACCTGTGCTCATATTTGATACTTTGGTCATGATATGCACGTTTTACTTTGGTATAGAGCCAGGGCATCAGTGACTCTTCTCTCCCAACGTACTTTGCCTGTTTTAACTGTAAAGATTTTCCAGCTCTGGGCTGTCATGAGAAGGGAATTTGATCACCACGTTCATCAGTGCGTGACAGATGAAGAGTATTTCTGTATGCATCTTACACCTTTTTACCCTTCCCACTTTCTTTCCATACTATAATTAATTTCTCTCTTCAGTTAAAAACACCTCAAGAGTAGATATTGATCTTCAGAATTATTTGAGTGGGTAGAAGCTGCTTATTAAACATAAAATGCGATATTAAGTTATCTGTCATGTGACAAGTGTGCTGGCTACAGGCATCAGAATGCAATGAAGTTGGAAACGAACAGTATTTTTTCCACATACCGTAAACTCAGCGCAGGTTTTTCAGCAGTTCAGTTTTGAAAATGGAAGATTAGTTCCAGTATGACTAAATTTTATATTTACTGAGGAAATTGCTGTTCCAATAAATTGCTATCAAGTATGCCTTATTTCTGATTTTCTTTTAGATATTTAGCTGGTTATTCTGCCTCTTAAATTGCTCTAGATGTTAAAAGTATTCATATACCTTAAAGCTAATCTTAACAGTTTTTGAGGGTACAATATAAAATACAGAAATAACACAATGAAATAAGATAGCTTGTTAATGATGCTGTGAGACAGACTCTTCCCAGTTACTTTTGTCTGAAGTCAGCATGTCTTCATGTACAATGTCTCATGTTTTGCAAGTACAGTATCTCCTGCCTTGGCCTGCCTGTATAGTTTAAAACCCTGTATAAATTACTAATATTTATTTTTTTAACCCTGGATGTGAAAATTGAGTAAACATGATTCAGTAGAAAGTTCTAGCTGTTTGTTTGTTTTAAGAAACCTTTTTCTTTCTATGAAAATATCAAAGCCTTGTATTGTGCACTGATTTCTTGTAGCAGCTGCACAGCACCACGAGAAGTTTTGTCGTGTACTGTAAGATACACAAGTCATTGTTCTGCATTGTTAGTTCTTACTTTGAAGTTCTCATTTATTGTTTACATCCTTCTCCCCCTTCCTCGCTTCCTCCCTCCCTCCCCCATATATTCATAGACCTGGAAAAAAATCTGGCAAGCAAACAAGTACTGTTTTGTCAAATATCCCTCCCCAAAAAATCTCTGATGGATGTTAAAACTTCAAGATGCCACCTCTGGCCTAAGGGTGATCCCTGTAATGAAGACAAGTGAACAGTGATCAGTAGTTCAAAGCTATCTCTGAACTACAGCCTCAGATGAGTATTGTCAGTCTGCTTACCAATTCACTTTACATCAGGTATTTAAATATTCCTACAAGTTCTTGTAAACAGGGGCAAGATGAATCCTTGTCTTCTGTCACAAGGAAAAACTGTGATAGCGCCTTTATTTTGCCAAAGGTTTATGACAGTTATTGTTTAAATTTTCATAGCACCTGACCTGTGCCCTGAGAATATAGGACAGTGATACGATGAAACCCCATTCTCAGGTAACTATTTGCTGGTTTTGGTGGTGGTTTGGTTTTTTAAATTGGGAAGAAAGTGTGACTAGGCACATAAAAGCAGTTCTGTTGATACCGCCCTCCATGGCTTTAAATAACAGGGACAGCACAGATGTTTGACATCAGTAATGTTTACATGGCCTTAGGGTTTAATTGCCTCATACTCTTTGTAAGGAGAATAAACAATGACAGAAATCCAAAGGAATGATGTTCAGGCAACAGCAAGGGCTGCATTTCAGACATAGTTGCAAACTTCTCAGCTATAGCTAAATATCTACACCTTTTTTTTTTTCTTTGTCTGAATGGTAACATGCCATAAATTTCATGTTCTCTGCTGCCTCTTAAATGGTAATAAAAAGTATTAAAACTGATGAGCATGAGCACAAGTAATTGCTTCTAACAAGGTGAATGACTTTTCTAAGTTGTTTTTATCCATTTTCGCTAAAACTTATCAAGGTCTTTGGTACCATTGTAGCTTATTTTGTTTCTCAATATGTGTTTAATAAATAAAGTAAAGCTGAAGTGCAAAGGGCACTTTATAGAAGAGTAGCCCATAAACTTCCAAAGCGCTATTCCACAGGAAATTGAGACTAACTTAGCAAATGAGGTTTGACATTTGGTAACTACAGATATGCGGTTGACTCAGTTTGGTATGGTTTTAATTTAAAAGATACTCCTTTATTGAAATTAGTATTTAATAACGTGTTTAAACTTTGAAATGGAAGGGGAGAAGTCACTCCCAGTTGGGAAGCGATGAGTCCATTTACTGCAACCCCAGCCTTAATGAGATCACTTTTTAAAATGTGTTTACATGACTCAATTTTTTATCTACGTATGCAGTGAGATTGGAAGTCCACCTTACACAAAGGGTGGGTCAAAAAGCAGATTTATAAATGAAACCAGCAATCCAAGCCTTGCTATAGGATGCTCTTTTGTTGTCTTTACGCTTTCTGGCTTTTCCAGCAGTTTTCCACAGAAGAAATTCTGCGTGCATGATTTTTAAACCAATCTATCTTTATTTTTACAGCAAATGCTCAAATTAACACTTCCAGAAGTTGTGGTGGGGATATGTGTGTGTCTTGGAACTATGGACAGTTATAAAAATTAAATGTTGATAGAGATTATTTTATTTGATTTTACTTTTTACCAGTTGCTCGTTACAAATATAGCTTACCTCTTAAGACTAGCTGAAAACTCCATGTGCACACCAGCTATGGAATTTCAAACACTTTAATGTGGGGCTCCTCACATTTATTTATATAGTAGGACCTGAAGGGACAAAATTGTGTAAGTTGTGGACAAAGTAGACATGGCAGGAAAACTTCTGGGGTGCTGTAACTTCAGAATTTCATTAAGTTTGTAAAAGTTGAGGACCTTGAGTGCTTTTGAAGGTTTCAGCTGACGAGTTGGTTTTGGGGATTTTTCAAGTAAGAAATTTTTTTTAATAAATAAATAAATAATAAATAAATTGTCTTTAGTATTTGAAGAAAAAGCAATCTTATTTTGTTATTACAGCGTTTGCCTTCATTAAGATCTGACTTCTGTATCTTGGGCACATTTTTCACATTTGTTTGGTTGCAACTAGCTCTCCCTTTTGGAAAGTAGTCCCAAAATCTGTGGAATTCTAAGGGACGCCTGTTCTACTGGAAGCAGCATAATGAATTAATGGGCTAAAACTGATGAGAGGTAGTGCAAGTGCAGGAATGGTGTGAAGTGGAAGATTAATGACAAGAGGAGTGAGCCAGCTTCAAGTACGGGGATTTCCACTGTCAACCTGTGGGAAAGCAGACACGCGGCTGAGAGCAACCACCACCACTTGAGGGTCTATGTCCATCTTTGATACAGGACGAATTTTAGAGTTTGATTTATTTTTATGTTCTTTCAACCTAGAGAATAGCAAAACGTAGACCGGATCTCAGCTGATGCAAACTGCTGAGGGTTAATTTACATCAGCCAAGACCTTCTCACTATGTTAATGAGTTCTAAATGTAATGTGTTTGTGCAGATTGAACAGCTCTGTGAGTGCAATAGCGATACATCGGTAATTCATCAGCTTTTAATGTAATTCAAGGAGATTGGAGTCTCTTTCATGTTTAGTTCCTACTATTTGTGTTTTTACAAGACCTTCATATTTATTTATGGAATGTTCACAAACTGTCTGTCTGGAAGTGGATTACTGTGCTCTTTTTTTTAAAAATCAACACTTATTTATCACCCAGTACTAAGATTTTCTTCTATAATGTCACTTTGTTGGAGAGATATATGCATATATTTCTTTTCTTATATACATATGCGTATATTTCATGAATAGAACATGCATTTTTATCATGATGCTTATTTTTGGATGATAAAAGAGATGGCTGACAGCTGAGAATCCTATTTATTTTCTGTGGATTAATTGTCAATCTAACTTCCCCCCCCGGTAATTCGCATGAAACTGTACCTATTTGGTCTTGGGGGTAGGTAGCCTCTTCATGTGCGCAGTAATAAGCAGGCGTATACGTTGGGTATCAGTGGATGTGGAGTCCGGAAATCAAAAGAATTTGCTGCTCTTGCTTCTTCTGTTTCCAGATCTTGAGGCATATTCTATATTTACTGCACAGCATTTTGCATTTTCAAGTTGACTTGGATTTTTGTAGCTCGTGTTTTCAAGTCACAGTAATGTAGTGATGTTTTCAAGTCACAATAAACAGAAACATGTACCACAAAGTAATCATATAAAAGAAATGAATAATTTGCAGCGTGTTTATTGTTTGTATATGTTAGATAGAGCTTCTGCTTGAATGACTACTTTTGATAAGTCAAAGGAATAAAAATGAAGGCAGAATGCATAATGCTTGTTGGTTACCTTGGAGTTTGCCAGCTGAGAGTATTTGAAGTCAGGTTCTTAGCTGAGCTAAATGCAAATTTGAGAACTGAAAGTAGCTGGATGGTGATGGGAGTCCAGTGTCCAGCTCCAAGGCAGGTGGACCTCAGCACCATGGGCTCTTAGAACATCCAAAAGGCAAATACAATTTTTTCTGTTGGCAACAGACTGCTTAAAGTCATCTTCTGGTGAGATGTTGGTCCTTGCGCTCCAGTGCTTGTGGTCTGCCCTTTCTAAAGTGAGGGGGTCATTGGAAGCTGTCGCTCTGGGGAAGCATTTCTGTCCATGTGGCTTCTGAACAGTAGAAATGATTAAATGTAGACACGGAATAGCCTGAACCTGAACTCGAGGTGTCACTTTTGGTTTTTAGAAAACTCTAAGAAACACAAAACACCTATCACATTGGCAGGGTCCTGAAGAGTCTTTAATGGCGTAGTGAAAAACATGCAAGATACTTAAAAAAATACTTTAAAGATGAAAACTTAAACTATAAATAAGCAGCAATGTGTTATTGTGTTGGAAGGGTTCAAGTACACTACTTTGAACAAACACAAGCAGGAAATGTATTTTAGCAATCAAATTCAGCAGCAATATCCTTAATCCCACTCTAACCTTTAAAAGGAAATGTGTTTATAATGTGAAATCTATGAATAATAGAAAACAAACAAAAATAAACACGCATCTGGGCTAAAGGACATTCTTTGTGTAAATGTAACACCTGCCTAAAGAATAAAAGCAAGTTTACCGTTCTTGGTATATTAACAGGAATATTAAAAGTTTTGCTCGTAAGTGTTTATTTAAATAAAGGATGATAACTTTTTCTGGGCAGTAGCAGTTGTTTTTATTGCCAAGTAAAACATCTTACAAATTCATTTTCTAAATAAATATTTTTGGTTGAGATCTTTTGTCACAGTCTTATCAAATAAATATGAAAATACTGAGAAACTGAATAGAGATTTTTCGTAGGATTTATTTGTTAGTGACTTCCCTTTGCCTTTTCAAAGACATAAATGAATAATTTAAAAGTTGTACAAAGGTCATTAGTGTCCTTTATTCTTTATTTTAATTAAGTTCTATATCTGTTCTATTTTACTTTTAAAGCTGGACATGAAAATGAAAATAGCAGAAGGTAAATTTCATGAAGAAAAACTTAAATTACAGCAGAAGCATGATACTGATGTTCAAAAGGTAAGAAGTGTTTGTATTTTTTTTTCCAAAGACCGTACATAAAACAAAATAATAGAGAATCTGATTATAATAATTTGCAGCTGTACTTCTTCACAATTGCAATTAATGTTCCTTTAAAGTAAGACTGTAGGTAACAGTTTGCATGAGCTGATAGGAATGCAGAATATTCTATGATAACAAACTTAGGAAGGGAAAAAGGCTTACGGAAAGCAGATGGAAATATGAGATGATTTGGTTGGTTGGTTGGTTGAACGTGACAACCTATTTTGGCAGCCTAACAGCTTCTATGGATTCATATGCTGATGAAATCTTAAACTCAAGAGTTTATCTTTTAGAGAGAAAGCACTTGTATTGGACAAGAATGTGAACAAAAATACTTAAAACAATTAAAACTTTACGCACAAAATGCAAAAAATAACAGTAGGAAAGTCTGCAAGGATGCCACATGTTCCTACTAATACAGCCGTAGTGCTTGTTCTCAAGTCTCTGTGTTGACGCCATATCTCAAAGCGTAGGCTGGTCCATAAGCAGTTTGTTATTTATGGTATCGTGTTGTTAATGCTGTATGTGGCTTTGAGTTTCGTCACAGCAGTAAAATGACACCAGATACAGGTCCTTTGGGTTAAGTTGGATTTGTCTGTATTGTGTTGGATAACACCACTTCTGGGAAGATTACAAAAGATTATCAAAGACCATACTGTTACTTTTAATACCATGTTTTAAACACGTGGGGTCAAATTCTGTGAGGTCCTAAGTGCCTTCTGAAGCGCTCTGATCCCAGGAACGTACGGGGAGTTAAATGCTCAGCTTCAGGATCGTGATCCTACTGTAAGCTTTGCCTTACTGAGCACCTCTGTTTTGTTTCTTAAGACTGAGTCACAGCCTTGGAGGAAGTTGGTTGACACAACGCTGTGACACATCAAAGCCCCCTGAAAGGATGTTAATATTTGGTCAGGTGCATATTTGGCTCATCTGTTCTCAAAGTCGGCAAGCATAACCAGCTAGTAAAGCTGAGAGTCTAAAGGAAACAGCTTTGTGGGAAGAAGAAATAGTTTAAATGCTTTCTCATCCCTTGAGTTGTCATCCTTTTCGAACTGATGTTAGAATTCTGTCTTTTGAAGTTATTTAATAACGTTGGATATTTTAGAAAAGGTTAAATGGTGTCGTATTAATCTTTAAAGACACAAAACATTTAATGCAGATGGAGCAATGTTGTTTTAAGATGAAAGCTTCTGTTTGATGAGAGATTTGGGGCACTGTTATAAAATTTCTGTGACTTTAATGTTTATCTTAAACATGAAGTTTAAATTAAACTACTGTCTCAAAGTGTGCAAATATTTGAGCATTTTTTTCCCAAAATCAGCATATGCAGAAATGTAAATGTAGTTACATCTCCTGTACTTGCTTTATTCCAATCCATTGTTTCTTGGAATACGTGCAAAGACTTGCAGCTGGTGAAGTCCAAGAGTGCAATGAAGTTCACCAGCGATGTAAATATTTCTTAAACCTGTTGAGAATTTTAGATGTTTTTAAGTAGTATTAGGCAACATAAATATGAAAAGGGAAACAAATCATAGAATCGTTTAGGTTCTAAAAGACCTTTAAGATCATCAAGTCCAACCATTAACCTAACACTGCCATCCCACCCTTTCTATTTGCAGCAGTAGCACCATGAAACTTCCAAACTCAACAAAAGCAACATTGGATTTGCCAATGTTTAAAAGAAAACAAAAAGACTCCCCTAAAACATGAAACTCCTTTTACATTTCTCTAAATCAATTCTTTGTTTATGACTTGGCAGTCTTCGCTGTGAAAATTACTGAGATTTAATCACTTAGTCCTGCACGACCTAAACACTTCTTGAAGGCACCTCCTTTGACAGAGATTGCTGGACATTATTTTGCGCACTGGTTGTAGTTTTGGTTTTTTGGACTTCTGTTAAAGTATTGTGAATTTTCCCTTATTTTGGATAGAAAGAATGATGAAATAGAGGTATTGAAGTCCCTCTACAAAACCAAACAAAATGAAGCCGAGGAGACGATTAGAAAACTGGAGAAAAAAGGTGATTTTTATATTCACAGTTGTTGGTTTCTGCATGGTGGTATTGCACTGCATCCTTCTTGTGGCTACGGGTTTACGTGTTCCTTCTAGGTGCAGATGTACCTTTCCTCTTCGTTTGACCTAATTTTTTTTCCTTTAGATTTTGAGCAGCTTGTTTGGTTGTCTTTGCTGTCCAGTTTCCAAACTAAACAAGTGTGATCTTGTTATATTTAATACTTACAGGTTTTCTGAGAGTCACCAAAAAAAGTTTCTTTGACGATACCAAAGTATTTTGACCACTTATTTCAAACTTTTTGGAATCTCTGGCTCAAGGTTAATTTATTTATACATTCAGTACATTTTAATCAAACCACAAGATATTATTTATTTAAAACTGTTGCGGCAAGAGGTTTCGAACATGAGTAGTAGTCTTGAATATGTCATAAGTACAAAACTTGGCCTGAGTGTGGCTTGTCAGCAGTTTTTGAATGTTAGTTGCTTTTAGAATTCCTTGGAGTTCATTTACACTGTGGACTAAACCGCAATGTAAAATCATACACAAGTTTGGTAACCTCCATACAAAAAAGGAGAGAGTTCCATGTATGTTATTTCCTGCTCCTTGGCAAAGTAAATTGTCTAGCCAGGGATCTGGTGCTTCTGTTGGTGGGCTGGTGGTTGCGCTCAGCTGTAATGGGTTGCGTTCGAGTCGCCTGCACTCTTGCCAGATAGTGAAAATCATCAGCCACTTCTGAAAAGTGAATATATACCTGCTTTTTTTCCCACAAAATTTGTCAGACTGTGAATTTGTGATGCAATCACTTGCAATTCAAGTTGGGGAACTTAGTTTCCTTGTATATCTTGGGCATTCAACCTTCACAAGAACCTTCTCTCCTAAGGATGCACATACAACCAGGTTAAAAATGTCTCTTTTCTTTAGGTTACAAAATTTTGTTGATGTATATTTACTGCTTCAGTAAGGAAAACTCACTATGAAATATTGTCTAAATAAAGTAGAGAAGAGAGAACACCTTGCAATATTTTAGTGACACAGAATCTAAATGCTAAATTTTAAAGCAGCACATGCATTAAGTATTTTTAAGAGCCAAAACTCATCAGAAGCCCAGGTCAATTGGAAAACTGATGTAATCTGATTGCATCTGTTGCCAACACTGAAAAATCCCAAAGGTCTCTCTTGAATGGTTGTTTATTTTCCCATTTTTGACAGTTCAGACCCTTGTTCGTGAGTCACAAGTCGTCAGAGAAGCAAAAGAGAAGCAGATTCTGGAGTTAAAGAGGATGTGTGAGCAAAGCAGTGATTCTCTGAACAATGAGTGGGAGAAAAGGGTAATAAGTAATACTTGCTTTCTGTGAAAGACTCCTACAATGTGTATCTGGGATAATACTCTTTGTCACTTAAAAAAAAAAAAAAAAAGGAATATATTACTTTTAGTGATATTTTCTTATACTGTTTTTATTTTTTTTCTGGAGTAATCTTGCAAGAATCTCTTTGCTGATGCTTGCACACCCGCCCCCGCCCAGCTGGTCACTCTGTTCCTGGGCTCCAGCCGGCCCTCTTGGCAAGTCTCGGGATGTATTAGGGAAGTGTTTATTTCTGGTTGACCTGACATGGAATTTTAATCTCGGTAAACCTGCTGCTACCTGCTACCACGGTGATGCCTTTGAACTGTGATTTTTGCATTGGGTCATGAATTCTTCAATGTATTTTTATTTATTGTTAGACTCAAGACAGCAGCAAAGCCGAGAGAAAAGCATGTTTATTGCAAGACAGCTTCACCTTTGCCCAGATGATTGTCAGGATTTGTCTTGCTTACCCCTCTCAGGAGAGGGAGGGTCATAAAAAGGGCAAAACCACCTCCTTTCGTAGACAAAGTATGCTGTTTAATTTAATTTTTTTTTTTACAGTCCTGCATCTGGAAGTGATGTTGGTTTTAAAGCCTGTCTTGTAAGAGATAAATCATAAATCTTGTCCTTTGTGCTTAAGACCTCAAGGCTTCCATGTTAGGTGGGTTTTTTTGTTTAGTGTTGTTCTCAGCCCAAGGTCATCCCGCTCTTCGCAGTTACCTAGCAAGTGCTGTTGCTCCAGCTGTAACTGTCCTCGGCGATGCCAGTGTGCAAACAAGGCAAAATTAAAATAATAATACTAATTTTAACTCAGTAAAGTTATAGAAGTGAAATCAGAGCATGTATCTTATCGAAAAATGTGGATAGTGGGAAGTATGACGGAAATATAGTAAATGTTAACAGTACAATATTTTTATAACTTCATATACTACTTCCATCTGTGTATTTTTAACTTTGAATAGATGCAGGCTATTTGAATGGGAGTTGCTGACAATAATGCCAATAGTACTATAGTCTGTCGTACAGGAGGTAGAGACATTCCAGAATTTTTTGCTTTTATTTATACCTTATGCACCTGGAGATTAAACATTTATTTATTAATTGACTTATTTTCCCAAATTATTTTTAAAAGGACCTCAAATCCAGCAAATCTTCTGAACACCACAGTATATACAGGATACTTACAATAAAAATAATTTACCAGCATTCTTATCTTTTGGATGAACAAATTTTGTTACTGCACATGGTTGAAGTCTGTCAACCATGTCCAGATTCAAAGACACCTCCATGATTTTGCTAGTGTATACGTTGGAGAGATCGATACTTGTGCAAATTAACTTGATTTTAGCAATGTGCTTAGAACGATGCTTTTATTTCATAAATTGCAGCTTTCTCCTTCAGCCGTGAAATGACTTTGTTAGAAACTTGAGAAATACCTGATAGCTGTTACACAGCCAACACACCAAACAAGTTTTGTATGCTGATTTGACGTTAGTCTTTACTGTTGTACAGAGAGAAAATTTAAATTTGAAGCTGCTTAACTAGAAAGGGAGGCCACTGGTGTTTAGAATATAAATCAAGGGCTGGTAACGATACAAACAATCCTTTTAGTAGACAAGTTAGATAGTCAAGGCTCTCCAGCTTCCTACAAATTGAGAGGCAGATAAACCGGTGGTGTAAGTATCTGGACAGAGTATGAGTGTTTCTGTTACAGAAATTCATGAATTTTGTGCACCAGTCGTTGGTGTTCAGCTTAAATGTGTAAACAAATAGACTAGCAGAGAATGGAGAAGATAACGTAGGTGTTTTAGTGTCGTGTATGGATAAGTTATGCCATCTCTATATTTTTAAATGATTTCTACTTCTAAATTACCACTTCATAGAGTCATAGTAGGCCTGTTTAGTGAGACAATGATCTAGTTTTGTTATAGAGGACAGAAACAAGGCCTGTGCTCCTCAGTTACAGTGTTTATTTGCTATATATAATATATATAATAATACTTATTAATGCTAGTTTTATATGCCATTTATTATTTGGTAACATTTTTGTGGTGCAGCTTCACAATGCTGTGGCTGAGATGGAGAAGGAGAAGTTTAATATTCGGAAGAAGCATACAGAAGGTATGCAGGAACTGCTTGAGGACACCAATGCTCGTCTTAGCAAAATGGAGGAAGATTATTTGGAACAGATAAAGTCAACTGTAAGTCTTTTGTAAATATGTCACGACAGCAAGTGTCTCTTGCAGTGTTTAAATTTCATGCATTTGTGCAAAAGTGTACATGAATACTGTGGGGCTGAGAAATCGTTGTGATAGTGCAATGCAGTTGTCCTGTCTTGGGAGTTCAACCAAGGATTTTTTCCCCCGGATAAAATTCATCAAAGTACAGCCCTTCAATGAATATTACGCAGATATATATTTGTCTTGCAGGACTCTTTTGAGCATTTCTTACTGTTTTTGATTCCGGTCAGCAGAACTTTTATCTCTGTAGGTTTGTAGACTGTAAGAAAAGATTTATATAGTACACCTATTTTCATAGATACATGTGACTTTTTCCCCACCTCCTCTTTGAATGATCAAATGCTTCTGTTAGATTAAAGATCAAATAAAAAGGATTTTTAAAATAATTACTGTAGTATTCTAATTTATTGCATTTCTTTCCTAGAATAATTAGAAACATGTAAGCAGGTGTAATCTGGATTTTGTGCCTGCTATATAAATGATGTAAAAAGCAGAAAATTAACAAGTATCTTCAAGAAAGCATCCTACACTTTTTTTATCAGGCTGAGGTGTGAAGAAAATTGAATGAGTGAAAAGACAATGTCAAACAAAATTTATTCCTTTATTAATGAATGTTGAATTTAAAAATTAGCATTCAGGTCATGTCATAGGTAACAGTAAATACAGAGAAAAATGGACACAGTCTGTCAGCAAGATTGAATTTAAGAACCATCAAAACTAGACAGATCTTGCTGAGCAGCTTCTGATTTAATAATTAAACAAGGTAGAGTTCAAGGCAGGGCTTAAGATGAAAGACTAGACTGTCACTGGAAATTAGTTTTCTTTTTTCCCCTCTTTCTTTCTCCTGATTTTTGTGGGGGTTTTGTTGGTATTTCAGAGTTTCCTTGCTCATAGTTTCATGTTGTCAAGAATGCCATTGCTGTTAGCAAGTGAGATTGGCTAACAGCAATCTAATACCATGGAACTGATGAGTAGGGTTTTGTGCAGTGAACAAGTATGAACTTCCTTGAGGGATGGGGGGCTCGGGAGGTAATGATGATATTTGGCAATATGTTAAGCACGGATCTTCTTGTGTGTGTGCGTGTGGGGGGGTGTTCTTTTAAAAAAAAACAAAAAACCCCCCCCAAAAAAACCAAAACCAAAACCCAAAAAAACCCAACAAACAAAAAAACCCCCCAAAAAACTGGCCCAAGCAAACAAACCCTGCTCCCCCCTACTGTGCAGCTGCCTTTGTGTTGATGGAAAAGTTTGCTGTGCTATGTTCATGAAATATCTTAAGCCACTTGAGAAAGTTCAGGTGACCAGCCTGGCCGTCTGAGGCTCTTGCGTTGCTCCAGGCTCACTTAACAATTCTGTGACAGTTGGGGCACGGGCTTGAGATGGCAGATGTTTGAGTTTTGATTTTACTTTAACAGAGGGTGAAAATACTCTTCCACTTCCCTCATCTTCAGACCTTTGTTAATATAAAAATAACTACGATACGTACATCCTGGAGGGACAGCTGCATCTTATTTTTTGACTCCAGCCTCCTGAGGAATTTTTCTCTCATTTCCGTGCATATTAACATTAATTCTAGGGAAGAACAGGAAGTAGTACAATAGTCTCATGCTACCTGCCTGTTCTCATTCTGCTCGGTTTAAAAATTTATATTAGGAGTTGAAGTTGTTGGAAAAAGATACAACTTTTGAGAGATATTTGTAATTTGTTGAAAAGAAATCACTGCAATTAAGCAAATGATATGGAGAAATGGATTAGGGAAACATACACCAGCAGAGACTTGAGGAATGAGCTCTCAGTCCTGATACGGATTTGCTGTATTCCTGGGCACAATGCTTTCCTTCTCTGTGTGCCTTCTTTTTCCAGTAATAAAACGGAGATTGTATACTTACCTTACAAGATGATTGGTGAATTATTTAGTTAAATATTTGGTAATTGATTTGAAACACAACTAGATAGCTCTCACACTTACGTAGCATTTGTATTGTAATCGTTCCTCTTAATCCTCCAAAACCATAGCAGATATTACTGTATCTTGTTGTTTACATCCTTGGATGTGGGTATGCCAGACTGTGCACATAAAAGGCAGTTGTTGAAAATCCATAATTCTCATGGGAAAGCTACAGATTTCACTGGATGCTATATAGTTTAATATGTTTTCTAGCTGACTTTTATAGTTGCTCCTCACCATAACGATCAGTAAAATCTTTATATATAGGGTTTTTTTCCCCCAATACTTTTTCCCACATGAAGTTGTACCTATAGTTAATGATAACGCACTTGTTGGTTAATGGGAGGCCTGAAAATCCTTTACATGTATTACCATCCATTATAGTTCTTCATAGAACTATCTGTCTTCCCTCCCATTTTAAAAGATTTGTAGTTTAGAAATCAGTTGCACATGTTGTTTTGCTTAGGGGAGAAGGCACATTACTTTGGCAGGGGGTGTGGGGGGATGTTTTATCCATATTTTGAAAAGGTATTTATTTTTTTTATATGACATAGAATTTACTGTCATGATTGATGACAGCCTTGTGTTGTAACTCTTGTGTCTCTGGACCACCGAAGAACCTTGTTGCTCTAGGCTACTGAATAACAACAGGGGTATACCCTAATTTATTCCGGTGTTTTCTCAACAATGACCTATTCTTTTAGAACCAGACGGTCAAAAAACTGGAGGCTCGTGTCCAGCAGTTGACTGTTGAAGCTGAAAACAGTAATTTACAGCGTCAAAAATTATCTCAGGAAAAGACTGATACAGAACAACGTTACCAAGCAATATGCTCTGAACTTCAGGAAATGAAAACAAGGTAATTAAATAGTGATTGCTGGTTTTAACATTGAAGAATATGGAATTTCCAAACCCAAACATTATTATTTCAAGAACTCAATGAATGGTAATGACAATTTTCTAATGCCAATTAAAATGTAGTAATTAATATAAAACTCATTTTGGAACTGACCCAAATGACCATCATAAGAAGTACGTTCTCTTTCCACTATTTATAAGCATTTTGTTCTGTTACAATGAGCACGTGGTACAGGCGGGCTTGCATGCTCTGTAGAATTGATACTGGGCAGGGAAGATGCCAAAATATGAAAGCAATTTCCATAATCTGTTTGCTTACTACTTGTAGGCACAGCTCACTTCAGAAAGACAAGGACCGTATTATACAGGAATATGAGGAGAACATTCAGCAACTACAAAGTAAATATGATGTTGAAATAAATTTTATAAAGCAGGAACATGCTCTCTCTGCAGCTAAGGTATGCTTCCACATGTAATAGGCATTAAAATACTTATTTTTTTAAGTGGTCACCTCAATGTAAATGTAATGCTTATTAATAAATCCAAGGAACTGTTCAGTGCGTAAGTTTAAAAAAAATTGTGATTTTTTTTTTTTTTTCCCATTACCAAATTTGACTGAAAAATCATCTGAAGGTGACTGATAATTTGGGGTGTGTGTGTGTATGTGTACGTCCAGGTGGTACTTCCATGCTGACTCAGATTGGGTACAATTAACATGCTGATTTCGTTTGTGCTTCTGTGAAAATTCTGGATACCAGATGACCTCAGCACACTTAGACTTACTGTTTTCATAAGGCTCTTCAACGAGGGAAAATATTTTTTCCAGAAATAAACTCTTGCAGGCTTCTTAAAAATTATTTCTTAAAGATATTAAATTCTACAAGCATCCATTCCATCCAAAATGTAATAATTCTGGTTTGTTTCTGTAAAAACATCTATCAGGTCGATATCTACCGATATACATAGGTAGATATATAGTATATATTTAATACAATTTTCAAGTTAAAGAGTTGTAGACAAGGCTCATGTTTTCAATGCCATCTGCTAATTCCTAGACTCATAGGACAAATGGGGTCTTTTGCATTTATTTACTGGAATTCTGGGAGCTTTGATGATACTTCATTCCATGTAATTTGCAAGGTATTTTTCTTCCTTTCAGTTGTTAGTGCCAAGGTTTTTTTATTAATAGGGTTTTTTTTCGTTGTGTTGTTTACATTTCTAAGTTCACCAGAGGGATAGAAGTGGTGTATCCGGAGCTGTAAACTCATACAGGTTATTTTCTCAAGTTGCTAATTTTTGCCAGTCCAGGCACCTTTGCGAAATAAATTGAAAAACGCAAAAGATGTATTTGTGGAGGTAATGAGGAATGCAACACAAAAATTCCTTTTCCTGTTCAATCCCTACAGGCATCTGATGCGATTGAAGAATTACAGCACAGTGTGTCTCTATTAAAACAACAGCTACAAGATTCAGAGCATCAAAAACAGCAACAGCTGAGGGTGAGCCCTGAATTTCTTACTCAAGAATGGCCAGCCCTTTTTACTTTCTCCAGTGATTTGAATGTTTAGATAGCCATGCTAAAATGCCCTTATATATAACATGCATCTTTGTATGTATTTTATTCATAAGAATATGTAAAGTGTCACCTTATGCTTAAAGGTTGATTTAAAAAGTATGACTGAAAGAGATCACTATATGGGTAAGAGCAGAATTTTCACGGGAACTTTTTGACTGCTGTAATACACATGTTAAACCAGTATAAACATGTATCAGTGGCCTACAGAGAAGCATGTCAAAGAATTATGGGCATCCTTTTCTTTTCCTAAACTGCAAATGTTCTTAAGTAATTTTCAAAATTCTGTTTATTTTTGTTGCTATTTAACAGTTCAGTTCAATATTCCATCTTCCTATAGATATTTATATTAATTCTCCTATCTCCGGATAATGAGTTCCACCCCTGTATCATGTATGGGTCCTGTTTGAGTTTTGGCATTTATTTTTCCTCCTATGTCTTTCATTTCACAGTTGATGTGGTACAGAACGGCATTTTTATAGCTTAGGAGAACAGGTTGATTTTTCTCTTTAGAAAAGATGAATCATGTCTTTTGGGGTAGTTTTGTTATGTTTGGATATTTTTGCTGTTGGTTGAATTTTTTTTCATGTCAAAGAATTTCTTTTAATGATGATATAAAGTGGATTTTTAATTTTTATGGGCTGTTCTATATAATAGCCAACGTGTGTGTGTTTAATGACTGCTTTGAAATGAAAGAAAAATGTGATTTGTCTATTTAGAATACACGTCTTCCTTTGCAGGACCAAGAACACAAGCTTCAACAGGACAAGCTTCACTTGGAGCGTGTATATGAAAAGCAGGTAATGCTTTCAGGAAAATACACAATCTTATGCACAATTCCAGTTTTGTTGTATACAGAAGCTAAAGGTTTACATTCTGAAATCCCTAAAGAAGCAAATTTTGGAATCCAAGCATTTCACATGGGTTAGAAAAATAATTGGACAAATTCAAGGGAGATTAATTTACAGCTATTTAAGTACAGAGACACCATCTCTGATTCTAGGTACGCTTCATCTTAAAGCACTTTGCAAATGCTGTGTACTCTTTTAGACTTTAAACATCAATAGGTTTCAAATTAAACTTCCAGTTTAGCGATGTTATATGTTCAACTCATACAGTGTTTAGTAGGAGGGTGCATTAGATGCCTATTGAATTGAAAGGATGTGCTATTCAAATATGTCACTTCCAAATGTGGCAAATTTATAACATAAAATAATGTGTTGTGATTGTAACTACTTGTCACTTGGTAATAGTATTTGCAACAGGAATTGTAGTGAGTTTTTGATTTGAGTTAGCGCTTTCTGCTGACTTGAAGTCGCATCCTTTTTCGTTCTGAGATATGGTTTGGTCTAATCCTAGCCTACATTTGTCTTCTTAGACAAGTCATGGTTTTTATCATGCTGGCCTCAAGAAAAGCCTAGGATTGGAATAATATTGCAGGTCAAAATAAAAATATATTAGTGTAATTTGGGGATCTTCTAGCTCTTGAAGTACAGTGGACATTGGTTTATTGCAAATGCATCGCTTCCTCTGCAGATAAGTACAGATTAAATGTAGCTGGTAGTGTTTCCAGGCACCAAGTCCAAATGCCATCAAATGGCTCACATCTGTGCTGTGAAACTTTGCAATTCTGGACAGTAGGGTGGATGCAGCCATGTTGCCTTTCTGCAGTGGTGCCTGTCCCGTGTGAGTCCTGAATGAGGTTTGCGGACCATTTGGGAGACTGCTACTTAGCATGGGCTAAGAGCATGTCAGCAGTCACTCTACACCAGTAAACTCAGATACTGAAGTTGTGACTCCGTACCAGTAAACAAGAAAGTAGGCCCTTTATTTTTGATAGGTAACTTTACAACAACTTGCCTATTCATAAATGTCAATGTAACTGTGGTTTTGAAATCAAATCTTGGAGAAAGGAGGGGAAAAAATACATGTGAACAATGTATGGATATAAATCCATAAAATAATATAGATTGGCCCATAAAGTACTAAAACAAGCTTGCCTTCAAGGAAAGGAATCATGAAGTCTGTGGTGCAATCTGTTCACTTAAGAACCTACCCATTATCTAATAATCTTTATTAGTCTACAGTGGCTATTGCCTGCTAGGATATTTAAACATCAAACAAATAATAGGTAGTAACCCTAAATGTCACTGTTTGATTAAATGTGCTTATCTGCTGAATCAGGAACCAGTTAGGCTAAATGGTTTTACAAGCAAAGGAAGCACCTGCTTTTTATAAATAATCTACTGCTTGTTTTCCAAACATTCAACTAAGCGTAAGTACAGTGACAGAATATTCCTGAGAGCCATTTTTGAGCCAGCTGTTAAATATATATCTCATTTTACCAGGTTTGGCAATACCTTCTTTACTCTCTGGTAGACAGGCCATCGGTTTGGAGGCTCTTTCAAACCTCCTAATTATTCAGACTTCCAGGTAGTAAACACCAACATGGAACTTCTTATAGGAGAGAATCCCTAAATTTGTTTCTACATTGGACTATACTCTTATGCTTCTGACTATACACTTAGTAAAACAGGTTTTCCTTTACTGTAGTGACTTAATAGCATGTTACATTGCAAATGATTGTAGGTGAATAAAGGATTTCCTGTGCTCCCCATCCGGTGAAGAAAAGCCTGCTTAGTGTGTCACATTGCCTCATTGTTACTTGAGTAACCCTAAAAGCAAAACAAACTCTTGTGTCACATTGCCTCATTGTTACTTGAGCAACCCTAAAAGCAAAACTAACTCTTGTGCTTAATCTGCCTTTGGCAAAAAATAGTATGAAAACCCATGGTTTGGACCGTGCCTGGGTGATTGCCAAATTCTGAAGCTGCTTTCCTCTCTTGATCCAGAAGTACCAGAGAAAAGAATTCTTCATAAATACATCTATTCCTGGTTGGTGAATTTAGGAAGCAGGAGTCAGATTTTGTTCAATGGTTTTTGTGCCTATGTTGCTTTACAGGGAGAGAAGCGATTTCTCAGATTGCTCGGATATGTTCCTTGTGAGGTCTTGAAAGTTGCCGTTTTCATTCTGCATTGATTAAATACTAATAGGAATTAAAATAGTATTTCAAATTTAAATGGTAACTAAAATATACTGGAAAAAAGACAAACATTTAGAGGAGAATTAAAGGGCCTCAAACTTTTGTAACTGAGTATTTTTAGAATATTTATCTAAGAGATCTGTTTGTTTCAATTTTGTGTGCAAATGTCTTAGAATATGTGCGTGTAGATACTGCCTGGTGTAACAGCAGTTACATGGAGGAGAATTGCTTGCAAATGCACAGTTTGCTTGGGGAAATGGGAAGGAAGAGGGATAAGCAGTGTGGCTGAGCGAAGGAAAATGGAGAGAGGTGTGGGACCCTGTGGTGTTAGACAGTAGTGATCCTCTGCTGGGTACTGAGGTCATGTTTAGTGACATGGAAGGTTTTTATACCGCAAGATTCTTCAAAGTGAACACATAACTAATGCTGATCTAAGCAAGAGATGATGGGGAAGAGATAGGAAGATGACAGGGGCAGCTCTTTTCTGTTGTGCAAGGATGCAGAGGCTTTCGGGTGGCGCTAGGATTGATGTCTTGCCACAGCCCTTGGAGTGACAGATGACTTATCCTTCTGGATTCACACTGTATTATAAGCAACATGTGGTCACAGTTTACTGTGGAATAGTAATTGTTAGTGAAGACACTCAGTCACTTTAGAGGTGTCCATGTGCTTTTTGTGGGTTTGTTAGGTGTACACTTGTACAAGGGTGCCATACTCCCGCAGTTCCAAATGGCATTTTTAATGTCTGGATGCAAAATGGAAAAATGACAAGTTTTATACAACGATTCATCTGAGAGAGTTGGGCTTGTTTATCCTGAAGAAGAGAAGACTGAGAGGGGATCTAATCAACATGTACAAATATCTCAGGGGAGGGTGTCACGAGGACGGAGCCAGACTCTTCCCAGTGGTGCCCAGCGACAGAACAAGGGGCAATGGGCACAAACTGAAACAGAAGAGGTTTCAGTTGAATGTGAGGAA
Source organism: Egretta garzetta (assembly GCF_000687185.1). Lineage (NCBI taxonomy): Eukaryota > Metazoa > Chordata > Aves > Pelecaniformes > Ardeidae > Egretta > Egretta garzetta. The sequence goes on along the minus strand of NW_009260266.1, from coordinate 274,892 downwards.
GAACTTCTTGACTTTGAGGGTGCCCGAGCCCTGGCCCAGGCTGCCTAGGGGGGCTGTGGAGTCTCCTTCTCTGGGAGATATTCAAAGCCCGCCTGGACGATGTCCTGTGTAACGTGCTCTAGGTGACCCTGTTTGAGCAGGGGGGTTGGACTGGGTGAGCTCCTGAGGTCCCTTCCAACCCTTGCCATTCTGTGATTCTGTGATTCAAGCACTCTGGTTTGATTTTGCTGGGTCAGGAGTTCACTGGTAATAAACCACTTTTTTCTCAAAGTTTTACTTTTCTTAGGACTATCTACCCTCAGCTAGTTCATCTCTGAGTACGTATTATTTTAAAGTAATGGTATCTACTATCATTATGTTTGCTATTTTTATTGTAAGAATTGATAAAAAGTAGATCACTTTGACTGGGTTTTCACAACTTGGTAAGTAGGAACTGCACCCTAGAGAATACGTGTCATTATTTTAGGCAGATTTCTATATGCTTTCCTGTATTTATCTAAAGAAAATCTAGTTCCTTTTTATGTAATTACTGATATTTCTTTATTCTAGAGAATAATACTAATTTTGAGAAGAAAAATAGCTCTTTTGGCTATATTCTCATACTTCATCTCTCTGCTAGTCCTTATTCTTGCATTTTATGTAATTTTAGAAATATATAGATACTGTCTACATCAGTGCAAAAGAAATATGCAAAACAAATAGTTTTTATGATTTAAAATAACTTTTTTTAATCAGACTTTGTTTTAGCTAAAATATGGTATTTTTTTTTCCTTCAAATGGTAGATTTATAGCATCCAGAATGATCTTGATAAAGAAAGAGGGGATGCTCAGAAGAAAATTCGCAGACTGGAAGAGACTTTGAAGTAAGTGAATATGGAATAACAGTTGAACCATGCCCAATTTTTTTAGTCAAATTTTTTAAATAAACTTATGCTTTGTCTCATCTAACTGCCTTCCTATAACTTGTCTGGGTTATCTTCCCATTGCAAAGCTGCATCTTCAGGGTCCTAGTCAGCCATAAAAATTTAAAAAGTAGAATAAGAGCCAAGCCACTCAATGTGTTGCCTTTCAAGTGGTAGAGTAAAACAGAATTGAAGTTAGTGGTGTCAGCTGGTCTTGCCCTGTCAAATAAATGAAACAGGCTTCAATTTAGACTGGATACAATAGGCAAATATTCCAAACTAAAGACTAGTTGCTTTGGACAATTTTAGAAGAAGGGATAAACTTGAAAGATGTATTTATTTATTTAAATTATGTTTTAACTTGATTTAGTGTATGATGTTTGTGATTAGTTTTTTTTAATACCCATAAATTACAACCCTACTGTGGATTTTTCCTCTTTGATACCACACCTTTTTGTGCGAATACTTGTTTTTCAAATGTAGCTAAGGCTCAGAGAAATTGTCTGCAGCAAACAGAAGACACTTTTCATTAACTAACCTGGAACAGCTTTTTTGCTGACCTCGTACATTAAAAAACTAATCGGGACGCCCCGAATTTGATGTTTTCTGAGCGGAGGAGTGGTTTACATACAGCCGATGCGCACATGACAAGATTGACTCTTGTTATCCTGCTTCCATTTTTGATTATGTAAAATATTATTTCCATATGTTTATCCAGTTTAAATTCAAAGCTATGGAAATAATTTCTAGGGAAAACAGATTATTCTAAAACAAACCAGAAGCTGTTTGCTAAAACTACTCAGTTAAATGTTACCATGTATCTTATCTAGGCTGATAGCGGCATTGTGAAGATACTTTTATTCAATAAAAGTCACTGGGCTGAAGTCTGTATTCCTTTATTTCTATAATCTCTTAAGTATTTGGCATAAATAGAGACTATCTTAAATCACTATAGGCATTAATAAAAATTGTAGCTTTTAATCTTTAAATTCTTTACACTGACTATTATTTATAATTTTGGGAAGATTGAATTGTTATCAACTAAATGTAATCTTTTAGTATTTTAACGTCTGATTCATTGATAATCTTGTTGCATTAATTATCTTTCATGGCTTTCAAATAACGTGCACGTTTGCACTTATGGTATTAAAATAAGTCTGGCTTTACAGTCCCCTGGTGGCTCAGAATTTCTTCCCCATGTGGGTGCTCTCAGTGCTGAATAAACTCGGTAGTGCTCCACTTCAGGCAAGTGTTTGCAAAGTGGGTTAGTGAGCTGTGGATTTTGAAGTTACTTTTCAGTTACCAGCACAGTGCTGAGAAGCTCCATAGATAGCTGAGGAGGTCCTCATTTATTTCAGGTATTCTCTAGCTATCATTAAGCTTAGGTTTAATGTTTGGGTTAGAGTAAGGATTTGAAAGACTGAAGTTTTCAAGAGCCCAGTTGACTGGTGGATGCTTCAGGGCCCACAAATTAAGGTGATGCTGGCAGAGGCCAGTCCCAACCTTGTGCTTTGTGCGAGTGGGCCCTCTTGCTAAAACTGAGATGGGTCAGCCGCTGGGACCCGAGAGCCCGGAACGCTGCATGACAGGTTAAGACTTTCCTTTTTTTCCCGTGCAGCAAGTGATTAATACCTGTTCCTCGTTATCAAAGTGTCTTCTAATAGAAACTACCTCCACTCATATGTAGAGTACTTTTCCCATGTCTCTTCCATGTCCTATGACTCCTGTTGTGCTTTTTTTTAATTTTATTTTTTTGATTCAGGGTGTTGAGAATAATGTAATGATTTCTAATATTAAATGATATATCACTCTCCTAATTTAAAATGGAAAATGTTTTAATTTTAGAGATAGCTTACTCTTTAATAATGAATCTATACTGCTGTTCTTTTGGTTGTTTTATACCAGTGATTTGGGGTTAATTTTAAGATTAGTAATGTAATTAGTAATGCTAATAAGTAATTATTTTGTAATTGAATAGAAATAAAAATTAGCTTTCATCCTTGTTTTTGTCTGGATGGAAACAGAAGTTGGCAGAATCATCGGGGTGGATTTGTGCTCCTAAAGATTAAAAATACCGTATTTACAGACAGACAGTGCCCTAGTCTAAGCCCAGCATACATTCTGCTGGCCGGTTCTTTCAGATTTCAACTCTGGTGCAAAACCTCTGTGTCTTGCATCTGTACATTCCTAATCACGGATGTGTTGGTGCCTGTGAGCGCTAAGAACAAATTCACATGCCCAGGATAGAGGAACTGCTAATCCTGAGGATGAATTTCTGAAAACCAAGCAATTAATTTAGTACCAATGTTTCTGGACAATGTTAAGACTCTACATGTATGTGTTTATATATGATATGTGTGTATGTAATATGTCACAAGCAGTAATAATTTTGTGTCAGAAATGGATGGCATCCTTATGGCTTTTTTTCTTCCCATTGCTACAAAAGTTCGTCCTTTTAACAGTCTCTTGCTATTAACATGTATCCACAAGATCTAATGTTTTATGTGAAAATGCTTTATTTTTCTGTATTGCTTTGACTATTTGTGGAATCAAATTAAGTAATTACAGTCCAAGGCAGACACAGTAAATCTTTAGAAGACAACCTTATCTTCCTGGAGATGGGTGAAAATACAGTTCACCATCTTCAATAGAAACGATGCCTTGTGGAATTGCAGCTCAGAACCCAGTAGGTGCATCAGTGATTTCTCATAAGCTACTTTGATCTGAATGCACTTTGATTCTGAAATGGCCACAGGATTATATCTTGAGTAGCGAGTCAGCTGCAAAGACAGAGAAAGGGAAGTGGCAGGCATTTTAGTGGTTTTTTTTTTTATTATTATTATTTTTATTTTTCCAGTGGTGTGACAGCAAACAGTGCTACTGCAGTTTCAAACGTATCCACATAGATGCATAATGAAAGCAATTTGAGACATTGTGTGGAATAGTAAAATCCACATTTCTAAAAAATCTTTCACTTCAAATAAATGCTGTTGCCAGAGTTTTAATACTGAATATGAGTTTACATAGTTTCTGGAAGGTGTTTTTTATTCTTCTGAATTTCTAAATCTTTTGCAAAAGAATTGCTCTAACACTCATGACTCTTGGCAGTGACTTGTAGATATAAAATTTATATTTAGTTTAGCAATGCATGGCATAGGCCTTGCCTAGTACCAAAAGTGACTATAGGCAGTGCTCCAAGGATTTTTCTAGAATGTCATTTAAACTGCATTTCTATAATAACAAAATATTCTTAAAAAGCTTCTGTGTAATTACTTGGGGGGAAAGGTTGTTTCTCTAATCCCTTTAGTTTGGTTGCATAAAATATGTCATGAGAGTGGGTTACAAAGAGGCTAAATCTCTGTGGTTCTTATCTCTTTTATTTTAAGTAGAGGAATAGGAAATAAAGAGGTAGAGTTATATTACAATTTGTCACGCTACAGACTGAGTTGAATACAACAGCAAAAAAAAAATTAAGAAAAAAATCTGTATCCATTTGTTGCTGAAGAAATGACATGGAAGAGAAAGAAAAGGTCTTGCTGAGTTTATATGGTACTGGCGTCCAGAGTAGCTCTCAACATGATCTGTTGTGTCTTCTGTGAAATTTGGATACCTATTTATTAAAAATATTTATTTTGCCTCTGCTGATATTTTAATATCCAATTATTTAATAATTCTCATTTACCTAGCCTGTAGGGA
>NW_009260266.1:255222-270274 GCF_000687185.1 Egretta garzetta | reverse complement strand
ACTGAGCTGCAGAAGGTCAGAGACTTGTGGCAATTTAAGGAACTGGAAACAGGCATGGCCTTGATGGCGTTAAAAAGCGAGTCTGGGATGTGCGGGTTAAAGCCTCTTTCACTGTTTTTACTCTTATTTCTATTTCAATGATAATTTTTGAAGCAACTTTTCTTATCAGATCTGCACTTGAGTAATATTCCCAACAGTAGGTGGAGGATTTATGTGCTTTTCTGAAGACCTAACACAGGGCCCTAAAGATCTCTTTGCCACGGTAAATAATTGCATTTTAAAAATGTTTAAGTGTTGAAGCTCCCTTCAGTTTGGACCCGCTTTGCACGTTCTCTGGCTGTGTAGACTCTTGCTGTGCCTATAAGCAGCAGGTTTTAGTAAATACCTGTCCCAAATACTAAACAAAAGCTCTGCAGTTGTGTCTAACTTGTTTTCATAAAGCGATGCAAACGATTTGAGCTGTTAACGCTTAGTCAGTTTGAGGTGTTGATCACAAATATTAAATTATTTCTTTCAACAGAAGGGGTACTGAATAATGACCTCTCTTGCTATTAGCCCTCAAAGAACAAGGTGAGCTCTAGCCCTCCCACTATAGAATTCTTTGAAGACCTAATGAAGATGCTATTTAAAAAAGAAATAAAATCCTTTTTTACTGTTTCTTTTGGTTCCAAAAGAGCATTGTAAACTACAGACAACAGTCTTCCTAGTGATTGTGAAAATTTCAGAAATAACGATAGTAGTAATTTCATGAAACACCCGTGAAAGTGCAATTTAAATATTCAGAATTTAATGTTAGCTGGGTAGTCCGAGCAGTGATCCCGAAGGCTTCCCATGGAAGTATCACAGTTCTGTGCCAGGCATTATTTGCAGCCAGCAGAAGTGCATTTATTTAAGGCTGGCCTCATTTATTTGCTGACAAACAGAGAAACTTAGAACACGGTTGTTTAAGATCAGAGGTAAAAATCTCTTTTATGATCCAGTGAAAGAGCAGAATAGCCATGTGCATTATTGGTATTTATATACTCCATGTACGAGCTATCACTGCCAGCTTGACTGACATCAAGGAGGGTATCGGGTGTCCAGGAGGAAACGTTTGGTTTACAGCATTTAGTCTGAAGTTCATTTAGATGTTATTAGAATCATAGAATCATTTAGGTTGGAGAAGGCCCTTAAGATCAAGTCCAACCGTAAACCTTAAAATTTATTATTAGTAATAATATATAAAAAGCTAAAGATGAAGCAGTAAAGAAGGGAGGATTTGATTGTATAAGTAAATAGTTATAGTTACAGGTTTTTGAAGTGAGAATACAGCGTATCTTTAGACCACCTCAGTTGTAATGTGGTTTGGTTCCGTTCTGGAGTCCATAATAGCTTTATGACTGCGTAGGCGTATAAAGTTTGTCCATCTGGAGATGGAGATTTTGGACTAAACTATGAACATACGTGAGAGTTGAGGCTGTTGTCATCTGTCACCTGCACGGAAGTGCAGACCACCTTGTTGCTGCTGGTTTCTTGGGATAATGGTTGTGATGGTTTTCCCATCCTGGAAATAATTATGGGATCTGATTTAATGCTTTTTGATTGGCGTCTCTCATACACAAATTAATATTTCATTATGATACTGAACTATAGCTTTTCTGAGTTATTACTCTTCAATTCTGTAGTGTGATTGAAGGAAATAATTTTTAAGAAGTCTTGTTAGGAGAAACGAAATGAATCTTTACCTCTACAGGTGCAGATGTTGTAACTGAACATGGAACTGTCAAGGAATGCGTGCACACTATCTACAGTTAAATGCTTCATAATATTCTTCCTCTCAATCTTTGTCTTTTTTTTTTTTTTTTTTTTTCTTAAACCTGCCCATGGAGCCAAATCTCAGCACTTTGCAAGTGGTGATGATACAGAGCAAATGTTTAGCAGCTGGTTTATTGAAAGTCACTTAATAAAATTGTTTGTTTACATAAGAAACTAGCAACACCTCTTTTCTGTATTGCTTCTCTACCCCTCATCTGAACCCTTTTAAAACTCTTGGGGAAGAAAGAGGGGCTAAACTTTCCAGAAACCAGCAAAGCCACTCCTATCTATTAGCAGATTTGTATTTTTAAAACAGCTTCTAAAGTGTGCATGTGCAGTTTTCATGTATTTTGTGATTTGATTCAGACAGCAGACCAGAATGTTTCAAAGTCTTTTCAACCAAAGTCACGGTATGAAGATGATGCATGTAGATGTTCAATAAAATACAGAAATAAAACCGCTTGTGTACATGCACGTATTTTCTCTGGGAATCCTTGACATAAGAATCAAGGAAAGGAAGCTGCCGTGGAGTTTCCTTACTGTAGAATTGAAAAGACTTATTTGTTTTTGTTCTTCCCAGGCCGATAGCTGTGTCAGTCTTTATACCTCCACAAACTGATGGCAGACTGTAGTATTTCTAGGGACTTTGTCAAGTGTAGTTCAGTGATACTGATATGTATTTTAAATTTCTATTTTTATGTGTGGTACAGTTATTACTGCTACAAGGTTTTGTTTTGTAGAAAGTATCTGATAAAAATGCATTTGCACTCGTATTTACTAAAGCAAGTTGGAAAAATGCTGGTTTGGGAAAGGAATATCAATTTTTTTCATACCAGTTACTGTTCTTGAAATCTTAGCCATTTCTTTATTCAAAGGGTTTCTACTTGTCATCTGCTAGTGCCGTTTGCCAGTCATTTGGTTATTCCCATCTGAATCATTTGTTCCCTACCTGACATCGTCACAAGTTATATGGAGCAGTGGAGCTGGAGCTCTTCTCAGGCTTGTCCTGAGGTTTTAAACTTAGTATTGACAATTGTAAAGCCTTAGGAGAATGGGTTTTAAATCACACTTACTCAAAAGCAGAAGCCAGTGTCAGTACATTCTATAAGAAGAAATCTGATTATAATTGTTCTGTAACTTCAGCCTGAATCCCTGACAAAAGGGACGGCTGGCTTGCAGCTACGTGGAGGCTCAGAGCGTTCCCATCTCCTCTGTTTTTTATATCCACAGGGCTTCAGTCTGGTTTGGACTTTGGTGCAGTGGAATGATTTGAGTCTACGTGGTCCTGTTTCATGCTGCCCTGAGTGTATTTTTGTCCTGAGACCCCTTGTCCTCCTCCAGCCAGCGTGTTCTGCCCGGTGTTTTCCACAGTTCCCCTGTGTTGGTGAAATGAGGACAGGGCAAAAATGGGAACAGGGCAAGATGGTCCCTTTCAGAACCTCTGTTCTACTTTTTCCTACAGCAATGGCTGTGTAATGACTCATTTTTCGTTGTATAGTTTTCTTTGACAGACAGAGAGAAGGCCCAGATTCGTTTGGTCTGAAAGGCTCTTTTTGCTTTGTTCAGAATACGTAAAAACGTATTGAATTTTAGCACCAGAAGGGTCTTTTAGTCTTCAAGATCACTAATCTCTTGCAAAAATTCCCATGTTTATATAATATTTCTTTTCTCTGTACTAGCGTAAAAGGGACAATGTAAAAGAAGTGAGGGTATGTACATCTGAGAGAAATACATGGTATACTGAATGCTTCTGAGCTAATAAAGAGGGAAACAGATGAAGGCAAGGAAAAATAAAAATATGAAAATAGATGGCAAAAGGAGGTAGAATAGATAGCAGTAATTTTTTTTTTCACGTTGCAGTTGCATAATTTTGCATTTACTTTTATGTTGGATCCCAATATTTTTAAAAAAAAGTTAATTTTGGACTCTCAAGATATACGCGAATTGTGTTTTTAAAAACCTGTGAGATACAGTGGATTTTGAGAATTTAATGATATCAAACCGCTGGGGAACTTATTTTTAAACAGCGTCTTCAGAAGAGTCTTGTAGGGATTGTGTTGTGTGGAGCTCCGGTAGCGGCGGATGTCATAAATGCCATTGCACACATTAAAACACGACCGCATGATCATCATCAATATGATGATAAAAAAATAAATGGAGTGATAGCTTTAACTGCAAGTTGCTTTTTTTCCTCTCTTGCTCCTCAAAGTTGAATCCAGATTCTGAATCTTGTTGTTGTCAATATTTTTAGGATAATTGCCTAAGTGTAGCTGTTTTCCTGCAGTTAATTCCATTTTTCCTTGAAAATGAAGTATGTGTGGAGGAATTCTTGTAGGAATGGAAAAGCTATTACTATTTAAAGCCGGAAATAATTAAAGAAATATGAGAAGGCATTGTCTTTAATTCCAAATGTTGCAACAAAGAACGTTGTTAAGAGTTTATACTCATGTTCATTGTGTTCATCGTTCTCTTTTATTAAAATCTTTAGTGTTGTCTTGTTGCAACAGTTGCAATATGATGGAAAAAGCAAACTTTGTGATTTAAAAAGAGTGGTAATGTTAGGTGGCTGAAGAGTTTGGGTATAATTTTACTCTTTAAAGCAGGGCTGAATGTTTTTTGGTGTGGTTTTTTTTTTTTTCTCCTCTAAGAATCAGTGGAAAAACAGCCAGCTGTTCTCCACTTGGTGCTCTGCTTGAGCATCTGAAACCTTTTAGAGCAAAACCAGTCAAAGTTTCCAGCATATTGTAAACATTCCTGTAGCCCCAGTGAACATGCTGACATAACCCTCACTCTAGGGGGCACAATGTAAAGTATGAACAGAGGACAAAAAAATGTGGTAGCTTTATTTAATAGTCTCACTTAAAAGAAAAAATAAAGTGTTCTATTAACTATTTACAGCCTTTCATTTTCTTTCACCAGTTTCTCTGGAGACCTACTGGCAATAATGAAATATGTATTTAAAGGAAAGCTTCAGCTGTAAAAAAAAAAAAAAAAAAAAAAAGTAACAGTTCATTTTTAATCCTTGTCCATGGGACCACTGTGATCCTCAAGATGTCATATGATATCTCTATAACCATCTTTTTCATGATATCAGCTATGAAAACGTTCAATATAATATATAGCCGAATGAAATGAAAAGTATTGCCTTGCAAGATGAACAGCATCAGCGTGCCATGCTGTAACAAGTTAACTGCTGTAAATTGTTACTCTAATAATTAATGTAGTTAAGGGCTATAGATTTGGACCTCACTAAACGAATATAGAAGTAGTTAACGCAAATGTCAGAATTGTTCTTATTATTCTGAAAGGCTTCCCTTTCACAGTAGTTGTCTTTCTAGATTCAGTGACTATGTAGTCACTATTTCAAGACTATATAGTGCCCAAAACGTTGATGAAATAAGAAGAGCCTTCAGTTGGCTAAAGAAAATCTTACAGATGGTTGAACTCAATTACTGATTTTTAATAAGTATGAAGTGTTTCAGGCTGTCACCTTTTTTTGGGCAGTTAAAAACTATCTACAAAAATAGTGCCAGGCATGACTTTGTTCCTTTTGTTGTTGCTAGATGATTAGGATTGCTGGATTTCAACTACACTTGGTAATCTTAAATTTACTTTACGTACTTCATACAACTTTCCTCCAGCTTCATCAACAACACGGCCAACCTTCATTGAGGAATTAGTTAATATTTCAAACAGTACTTTTACTGGAAAAAACAAAAGTGAAAATCCATGTCCCCCATACCAGCCTCTTAGAAGAAAATGATGGGCTGAGTAGGTGCTCATCGCTCCTCACTATTGAGTTCTATATTGCCCATTACAAGATGGATATTATTATTCTGAATCCTAAACTATAACAGTACTACTACTATAGCCATAAAAATAGTTACCTTAAATATGTTGAATGGCACGATGAATACTGTACCCTTGTACCGGCAAGCAATATGCTTGCTTTTGGGGTTCTTTACGTGCTTATTCAAACCTGGCATTTGGTGGTGTAGCCATGATTGTCTAAGCTAGAAGAGAAACAGGATTGGTGGGAAATTACTTTATTAAAGGCTTTTTGACCCAGCATGTTTTTATCAGCACCTCTTTGAAATAATAAACCTGGCATGCTTTAAGCTGAAATAATTAATGTTTCATTTAGAATTCTGTATTGGAAAAATTGGAGACAGTCTTAATACTGTTATTTCATCCTCGTCGTCTTTGATTTGCCAACCGCTGTTGGCTCTGCCACTCACAACACATCTTAGGCTGTCCTGTGTTGGTGTTAAGTGATTCTTCTCGCCTGGCTTACCTCCTCTACTCAGTCATCTCTCCCATAGTTTGTCCTTCAGATGGTTTATTTTATTTGCCCTCCAGCTTTCCGTGCCAGAGCCCTGTTCTCTGATCCTTATCTTCTCCCTCTTTGCACCTCTTCTCTGGGTATCTCGTGAATCTATTTACTATCTGTGCTGCTGACTTTCTGGTCCAGCTTTTAATTACAGACTTGTCTCCTTTTATCTAAGCCATTATCTACACCTGTGTCTCTAATTCTCCCCTCCATGTTCTCCTTGTTGAGGTTGAGCTGTCATCTCAGCATGTAAAAGCCATGACTATTAATCTCTGTTCTAATCCTCCTCTCTTGATAACCGGGCCTCTGTGGCCTTTCATATATGTGGTGTATCTAAATCTTGTAGACAGTTTCTGCAGAGTTGAGCAAAATTATAACATTTTCCTTCCCAGCCACATTTACAACACTTGCCCGGCCTTTCAACCCACATCTCATTCATCATTTTGCAGTTGCTGTTTTTATTCTGTTTGCATAGCACCTAGCACAACAGTGCCCTGTCATTAGTATAATGAGAGATAGTTATAATAATTATTAGTGTGTTTAACCAATGTCTAGTTAATTTGTGAGCCATTAATTTTGAATGCAATGCACTATTCTTCTTATTTCACAGAAGTGTGATACGCACACGTGGAATATTATTTACTCTAAATTCATTAACAGCTTTAAGTAGTGATTTAGTTTGTTAATGTTATCTCATGATTTATTTAAAACATAAGTATATAGTTTAAAATAGTAATTGTATTGTAAATGTCATTCATTGTTACAGCTTACTTGAAGGAATGCAGACCAGCTTTTTGATGTTAACATCTCAAATTATGCAAACTGTAAACAATTTATAAGTGGATTTGTGCTTTTTTCATAAAGGCAAGCTCATCTTATACTTAAAATCAGGGAACGAAAGATAAAATTGTTCTCTACTTTATATTTTTGGCTTTATTTCTTTGAAATGATGAAACAAGTTAGAATGCTTTCTAACAACTTCGAAATATTAAAGTGCCCAGGGACATGATAGGGATGATGTTTTGAAGGCAATAAATATTTCAGCTTCACATTTCAGTCTTTCTTCTTCGTTCCTTTGATCTGGCTTTGGTTTAGTTATCATTCCGCTTGAATGACTTCACACTGTCTTTCTTCCTCTCCACACCAAAAAGAAGTGTTCTGCACATATTCCATATGTTTGGGCGCTCGCGTTGTAGGAGAGCCCTTGTCGTTCCTCATTGTTTGCTGGTAATGACGGCCCCTACAGTGAGATGCTCTAACCACAGCACGATGGGTGCATCTAGGCCCAAGGTGTAACTTACACAGAAAGCTCCTACTTAACTGCCACTGTTTGTTAAAAATAGTAGAGCAGGAGAAGTAAAATTGGTTTTTTGTGTATTTCAGAGAATTGTTAGTACTACTGAAGCATTTTTCTGTAACAATACACTAAACCAGTAACCCCTTCTTTCTACAGATACATGGTACTGTAGGCCTTAATGCATTATTTATGCCATTGACATAGTCTGCATTCTAGAAATTAAATTAGAGGGGCTGTTGCGTGGAGTGTTATTTATTGGTTATCACACCCAGCAAAAAAGCGGTGTTGTGGATCTTGCATTTGGCTATAAAGCAATAAACTGCTGCATTCTTGTGGAGTCCTGCTGGTACCAGGGTGCTCCATGTGAGAGGCTCTTGGAGATCAGGAGCAGGATTGTGGGGTCGCTTAGATAAGATTTTGCGTACAGAAATATGTAAGTCTGTATACTGGATGGGTACTCGTGTCTGCAACTTATACACAAACATCACTAAGGTAAATTCCCTGAATTTTGCTTTTGCATGGGTAGATCATACATGTTTTGATGATGGTTATGTTTTTAGCTACTCAGTATGCTGTGTATCACGTTGCCTAGCGAGTTGTCGTCTTTGAGAACGTGTTTATATAGGGCTTTTTTAAATCTAGAAGGACTATATAAATCATAGAATCATAGAATCACTTTGGTTGGAAAAGACCTTTGAGATCATCGAGTCCAACCTTTAACCTAACCCTGCCATCCCACCACTAAACCCTGTCCCTAAGCACCTCATCTATCCTTCTTTTAAATACCTCCAAGGATGAGGACTCTACCACCTCCCTGGGCAGCCCATTCCAGATAGCAGATTTTGTTTCTACACAGTGAGTCAATTTTTTGTGTCAACAAATAAAAAATAAAGCTGTTTAGAAACAAACCCAGCAATATCCTCCTTCAGCTGCCTTGCAGCAAGTGAATAGTTTGCAGTTTGGTGGGTAGCGAAGCAGTTTTCCTTCAGAAGTTTTAATATTTGGAGAGGAAGGAATGGGCAAAGACTTGTGTAAGTACAGCAAATCTCAACACATGGGGTCACTGCATATACGTAATGTGGGATCATCAGGGTAATCAGCAGGAGAGCCTGGCATCATCGTTTGAAGATCTTGGCTTCGTTAGTGGGACTGAAGGCTTAGCTATTGCTCTGCTTTCCATGCCTCAACCTTACAGAGCAAGATGCGTTTTCCTCTACAGGCATGAACCCAGAGTCATACTAACCTGTGAGAGAGAAGAGGTGAGGCCTCTCCCTCTTGTGGAGTCCATCAGAATCTAAGCTTTAGAAGCTTATTCAGTGGCAAAATGTATCCTTATCGTAAAAATTCCTGGCTCCACTACACTCAGGAAACAGTGGTACATTTGGACAGGAGTGGGTTTTTCACTGCTGCCAGCAGTATTTTAAAACCTGGCAAAGAATTTTCATATTCATGAATTAAAGCCTGGTATCATTTTTATAAGGAAACATCAGCATTTTCACAATCTAGTTATTTTTTGGGTCACTGAAAAATTCTCTAAACTACACACAGGGTGCTTGTGTGCAGATTTGCTAATGCTATGTGAAACTCGCTGTCCACAGAAGTTGTCCACATGTAGCTCATGGAGGTACACATGTGGTACATCTGTGTGTTTACACGCAGGCTAAAATGTTTTAATTTGTTGAAGAGGCTGTGATCGAGACAGGTGCATCTCCTCTTCTTGTTTGCTGTTGGTCAGCCCTTGCTTCCATGCAGGGGATGGTGAGACCCCGGCGAGTGACAGTGCTGGTTCATACAACGTTTGCTGGGACATCCTGAGTTTGTTTAACCTCTCAGGTAAATCACTGGATTGCCCTGTGTTTCATTAACTTGACTTGCAATGCTGTAATGTCTTACTGTGTTTAGTTGTTACCTCTCGGAAGACATTTCATGAAGCAAGGAAAATATTTATGATTAAGCATGAAGAGGAAGTATGTAAGATGTTTATATTTTCCATTTATCAGTACACTTCAGAGTGCTGCTTTCTGAAATTGCAATTCGGGACTTCATAGTCAACTTTGACTGAGATGGTTTGTGCTGTGTAAGATTGCTAATTCTGCTGCCGTATCCTTTATCCGCTGAAACAAGAGGAGTTTGCTACTTTTTAAATTGGGGCCAAAGAGTAAATTCACCCTATTTTTATATTCAAGCCGGCTCAGCTTTAGAGGATTTAAGTGATGTAATTGTATTGTATTCGGCCCCACATCTAGTCCAACTGAAAAAAAATAATCTTCAAAGTGAATATTTTAGTGCTTCATGCAAGGCACATTGCTCAGTGTCTTGGGAAAGAAAAGTAAAGCTTTTCTTATATTTGTGAACCGTGGCCCATTGTTGTACATGTTTTCTAAGCTTCCGTACAAATCTTAAATGCGCAAAAAGTAGAGCGAGCTAGCTCCCACATCCTTAAAAAACCAAGTTTTATTCCTGGCTATAATGAGATGTTGCATCTATTCATGGGATTAAGTCCTTAAGAGAAAGGAAGGTGCATAAAACCAGATTCCTCAAAGTTTACACTATAGTATTTCAAAATAAAAATATATTCCTCGGGAAGATGATATATAAATTTGGAGGCTCACTAAGAGCACAAGGACTGGCATCCTGTTCTTTTACGTTTAGATTTGTTGCATTTCCACCTGACTGGACCAAAAATGTTGTTTTGATGTGTCTTGACACTTAATCAGTGTGTATAGGTTTGAATAAGCTTTGGTTTTTGGTTTTGTTTCCAGTGTGGATTGGAAGTATTTAGATGTATTTTGTGGGGAGGGAGATTTGTTACCCAGTGCCTGTAACTGAATTAAGGATCTCTGGGAGGAGAAGTTGAGCTTTTCCCCTCTTAGTGTTTCCTCCACGGTAACTCCCGTGGATAGTGCCCCACTGGTCAGTCGTGCTGCTGCCCACCTCCCATCTTCTCTTCCAAGGTGTTGAGCCGTACGTAGGTCTCGGAAGATGGTGCCTCCTCTTACGTATTCTTCCCTGTGAGCTGCAGGTAGATTTTTTCGTGGGAGGGGGGCACGACGTGCTCACCATCATTTGGTATCAAACATTATTAACTTTATTAACTTAAAAACTTCCATATTCAGCTCCCTAGTACATGGGTTTCAAGGGGATAATCGAGCCAATGCCTCGGCAGCTGGAGCTGATGCAGAGCTAACTCATCAGACAGTTCCTATCATTTTTGCCTTTGGAGGCATCATTGGTGTGCCCATTCTGAGAAATGTCTGAGGACTTGTGCACTTGCAATTTTGATCTTTTGGATCGTCTGTAGTAGAAGTTTAAATCCTAAATCTTTCTGCCAGATGAATTTAGGTGGGGGGAAAAATGTTGATTGTGGTGTTGGGTGGTTTTGCTGTGTAATTTTTATTGTCTTGTAAATGAATGGAGAACATGGTTAACTTAGATTAATATACAGGTATGCTTCCCCCTCAAAGGAGTTTAGAAAATAGAATTGCTGTGGCAGTAGAAAGAAAGGTGATGGAGGCTCTCTGGCAAATTTGAAGAAAATTTGCACTGCTCTTCTATGAAAACAACCCCAAAAAGCTAATCAATTATCACCAAAAATGTGATGCAGGATTTTGTTCTGGTTTGCTCCAGTTTCTGCTGGGTGAGAAAGGTATTTTCCTTTTTCTGCAGTCTCCGTATGTCTCAATTATTCCACCAGATGTGAGTCAGGCACCAAAATAATTTTTTCTTTGTTAAATATGCATAATGAAAAAACTATAAAAGTAAACAGCAAAATACTTACTCGGGGCTTGCGGCATTTCTTTGATCTCTTTGCTAATGGAATTACCCTGCTCTCCTACACGGCAGCCGGCCACTTTGTGAAGATGGAGGATTATGTTCTTTGTCCCATTGTCAGAGTCTGGTATGAAAACCACAGACGAGGATGTGAATCCTATAACCTTGGGGCTGGCAGCTTCCTGACCTTTGTAAAAGGCTTGCTCCATGCCGGAATAGCTAGCTCGGTGCTGGCAAGGTGACAGACTAGATGAATTAGCTGGTCTTTGCCGTCTCTTATGTGTCAGATTCTTTGTTTTATATGGAAATAATTTCTGTCAAAATGGGAAATTTATCAGGAGGTATTTCCTCTGCCTGTAAAATGAAAATGTCAACCGCAGGTCTGTCTGAACGTGTCTTCTGTTACAAACCACTGGTGGAGCCAGCTTTGGCCGTGGATACCACCATGGTGTTCCCCTGTGCTTAACCCCAAGTCAGGCAACTCCACTGACCTGCGAGAGTGGAAACGTGTGATAGAAAGTTAATGACGCTACCCAGTTGTTTTCTGTGTGAGGAATCACATCAACATTTCTTAAATATTTACAAGTTATCAGAATTTTTGTCCGTGATGTCTTAATATGGTGGATGTGTCTGTTTTTCAGATGTGTCTATATATGTGCATGAACATGTTATACATGCATCACTATTTATATACTGTGATGTCTTGAGAAACCCAAACCGATTTCTATATATGTATCGACATTAATATGCCAAATACTATAGGCTGTTAATATGAAATATCTTTGCATAAAAATTTAACATCTGTCATTACTTTAAAGGCTGAATAGATATTACAGCATTATGGGTTTCTAATAGATTAAGAACGTACCGTATGTCACGCATTACCCTGCTTTGCATTTTGATATATGTCAAGCAGTGAATAATCCTGCATCTTGTCTGAGCAAAGATGGCACTGGGATAATTTTTTTTGTTTGTTTTAGTGGGAGAAGACGATCGTGCCAAAAGGAATTAATTTAAATGGCGGGGGGCAATATACTTTTAAAGGTGAGGTTAAAAAAAGGGGGTTATACAGCGCGTAGTAAACCACTCAAGTCAATGCAGACTTGGAAGGTGGAGGTATTGTCGTAAGCTACCAACGCCGTGTTTAGGTGTGCGGAATTCAATAAGAGAAAGCGAAAATAACTCCAGCCGCCTATTCCCTTCTTCAAAGTCTTGCTAAGGGAAGTTTGGCAGAAGCTGGGACAGGAAATTGAAATCTGAATACTATTTTAAACTGATAGGGTTAAAGGCCTCTCTTTTACACTGGCACACTTGTTCTTTTATTTGATACTTGAACTCTGAAAATTTTCTGTGACTTTCTAGGGAGAAGGAGGAGCAGCTGACTCGGGTGACAGAGGTACAGAGGCTGCAGGCCCAGCAGGCAGATGCTGCCCTGGAGGAGTTTAAGCGGCAGGTGGAGCTGAACTCAGAAAAAGTCTATGCTGAAATGAAACAGCAGGTGAGAAGGTCACAATGCCAGCCTTTCTGAAACTCTGTCTCAGTAGGATAGCATATTCTGATCTTATAATGCCAGAAACATGCTTCACTCGAGAGTGCTACATCAAAATCTTTCAGAATGTAGTGTCTTTGCTAGCAAGTCAAAAAGGGATGGGAGCAGTTGTTTCATCTTTCTAACAAAGCCAGAATTGTCATTGTTATAAAGATATCTGCGGTTGTGATACTGATTAGGGATTTTTCAGGAGTGAGAGTATAAAGTGTTAGTTTATACACCCCGATGGAACAGCGTTTGTAATTTTCCACTTAAATATGGGTCTCTTCCTACTCTTTTCAGAACGACTCCGTCTTCTCTTAATGAGGTCTTGTAATCAGTTTGAGCCTAAACAGGGGCAGAGCCATTGTGGCTGCTGGCAGTCATGGCCAGGCGACAGAAAAATCCATTTTTCTGTCCCTGAAAATTAGTAGCAGGAATTCATGCAAAAAGATTTTAGCGTCCTAAATTCCTTAGGGAGCAAATAATAGTTATACCGTCGGCCCTGGGATTTTACAAATGCAGCACAATGAGTGAAATAAGGAACAAATGGCGGGTGAGCAGAAAGAAGGGGAGAGAAGGGAGTATTTCCTTAACTTGCTCGTGTGGTTGAAATCTCTTTCTGTGTTTCCAGCCTGCAATTCTACCTGACCATGGACTCAGTTTTCCAACCTCACCTATCATAACCAAACCTTGCTGTTGACAGTAGGATGCTGCAATCTGATATTGCAATGGATTTCTAAGGATGCTGGCTTATAATTTAACAAAATCTCTTCTTGTTCTTGTGAAATTTGGGGTTTTTTTCTGAAAATCTTCAACAAAAGTGGGACATTAAGTAAGGCATTGCTGGTATTTTTAAGACCCACGCAGACAGCAAATAATAGAATTTGGGAATAAAAAAGGCAAGTACAGATTTACAAAAGCAAGATTTCTTCTGCAAACTAGAGCCGCAAGGGCAATACGACACATCTTACAATTTTAACCTGACGTTTTCTGTGCTGTGAGACTCTCCTCCAACTTCTTTCTGCTCCAAAAAGGGATATAGTCTAATTCTGGAAAGACTTAATATTAGTTTCATTCACTTAAAAAAAACCCAGCAGACCAAAACCAATCCAAAACAAAAAAAATGTGGAAAAGAATTTGGAAAACTTAGTCAATTGTCATTTTAAAATGACTGCAAATTTCTTTTAGAATATTGCTGTGGGAAATTTTGAAAATAAATTTAGCTGTACTCCAGGAATCAGCCATGGGTTAATTCTGTCCCTTCTTGCATGCTAAAATATATAAATAGTAAATGATATTGTACAATCGAGCAGTACTGTTCTACAGGAACCAAGGCTCAAGGAAACACATCAAAGAAAAAACTACTGAAGCTGTCGTCATAGCTTTGTCCTTTCTCATTCTTCTGCACGCACGTACTCTGTCGATACATCTCCCATTACATTGTAACATATTGGGAAATCCTATTTTTTGTGGTTAGGTGGAATGTATTACTTACAAAACAAAAACTGTAGTAGCTATGGCAACAGTGTACTTTTAACTATACCAGAAATATTAAGTTTATAAAACCATTTTTTGGTGTGTGGTAAAGTTAATTATGGAGATAAGTAGGATGAGGTCTGGCATTTTCCATTCTTGTAATCAATATTTGATTCATTAGTTTGGCTGTGTGATATTTTTTTGCCATGTGCTTCCTATTTTGTCAAGCTTGTGACTATGAAGAGTCACCTGATGCCCTTTGATGGGCGAGTGGTAAATTTTTAACTGTAAGATCTGCATTTTTCCTAGTGGTAACTAGGAAAAAGAGAAACAGCACATAGACTACATCATGGTGCTTTAGATCTAGCGGTTCCTGGGTTTGGCAAATAAAGATCAAGAGCCCTCATTGCATTTATAGGAAATATATGAACGTGACCTAATGAGTAAAGCACAGAAGCCAGTAGAGTTAAGGCATCTTTGCATGTGTTTTTACTATTTCACTTTTTAGAATGTTTTCACATCTTAAAAATAAAAATCCTTTAGTAAAGTAACAAGATATTTTATTTTTCTGGCTTTTATCAAGCTGAGTAAAATCTGGCTATGGACATGCAATTTGAGTAAGTTTGGAGGTGGAAGAAATTCGACATAAAATATTCATTGAAGTCCCTTTTCTTAATAGCAGATAGCAGCAGTGAGCTTCAAGAGCTACTGGAAGGATAAGTTGTTCCTTTCTGTTCTATTTTTCCACTTTCTATCTGGCCAGCTATTCCTAGTCCTGTATCTTCCTCTCTCTTGCTGCAGTATTTTCCAATAAGATGTGTTTCCCACTCTTGAGTACTGCCTTTGCTCCTCT
>NW_009260266.1:237606-255137 GCF_000687185.1 Egretta garzetta | reverse complement strand
AAGCCATGTCCAGGCCGATTGGCAAAGACATCTGCTGAAGACAGAGCACTCCCTTAGGCCAGACAGGATTTTGGCTTGTGCCTCAGGAATTCATGCGTTACTTCTTTTGGTACAGCAGATGGGCTTGCGGCAGCACTGGTCCGCCTGACAGCTACACCCCTTTGCTGTCTTTTTTAGGGAGACTGTTCACTTGCTGCTTGTGTTGGGACCTAGATCTAAAAGTAATCATTGAGCGTGCACTGCAGCGTAGTACTCTGTGTGTGTGTGTATATATATACATTCCCCTGGAACCATGCCTGATGTACAGCTAACAGTTGTGCTTTTGATACAAAAGCCTTTGTTAATTGGGTTATGAAATTGCTTCCTTGATGCTGTGTGCTGGAATCTGTGGGACTCATTATTCATAGGCGATGACTATCTTCAGAGGACTTTACTTGCAGCCAAATAATTCTCTTTTAAGTTATTTTACTGATTTAATGTAAACTTACTTTAAATGTGTCGTTTGTGCACTGACTCACACATGATTTCCCTTGAATTTCCACAGGCAATATATTTTTAAGTGAAATATATTTGAGTCTTAAATATGTCTGGAAAAATACTCACTTAATTTTGATGGGATGTTCACCACTGTCAAGTGGAAAACTGAGCCAATACTTTGTAATTAGGGAGCGGCATAATGTAGGTGATTGCTATATCCTTAACTAACTAATAAACCAGTATTTGCTGCATATTAATTTTCTCTCCATACAAATAGTATTATTATCATTCTCAGCAAGTTGTATCTGTCTTTGATGATGGTTTGCAAACAAGTGGAGAAATATCAGGATGTTTCAAGCTATGCCTTTTTTAAAAAAATTAAATATTCCCTTTCTTTTACCGTGTAGATGGAAAAGGTTGAAGCAGATCTGAGCAGATCAAAATCGCTCCGGGAAAAGCAATCCAAAGAATTCTCCTGGCAATTGGAAGATCTCAAGCAAAGATACGAGCAACAGGTCAGTCGGTGTGCTCCTTTGGGTGGAGGGGAGGAGGGACATCGTTTCATGCAGATGTAGGTCAGTTCCTGTGGCAGGATTAATCCTGTTCTCGCTCTGCGTTGCTGTTCTTTATACAAAGACAAAATTTATAGGTATGCAGAGTTTTACAGTGGGGGATGGAGGGGGAAAAGTCTACCTAGAAAATATTTTTGTTTCCTCTTTGCAGTCCTTTGTACCTCTGACTCTTTCAAATTGTTTCCCAGGCTTACAGGTGGCGACACCTATTTTCATAATGGCCAGATGAAATTATTGAATGTGTTATCTGTTTTTCTTCTTGTCAAGAAACAGCATTTTCTTCTTTTTTTATCATTTTTAACATGGGGAGTGTTCATTTGAATGCTTGTTTTGGCCCACTGATAGTGATTTTCTTTATTGTAATTTCAGGGTTGGGAAATATTCAGGAAACATTTGGGTGGAGACAAGAAAGTTGAATTCAGTAGTGTTGTGAAGTGTAAAGGGAAAAAAACAGAAATAGCAGACAAATTATTGCATGATACAGACTTGAGAGCTACGCAGCTGAAACAGCCCATCAAACACTCACATAAGGTGGTACTCTGTCGTGAAACTAAACGTCTGTTTGGTAACACCTGTTAAAGGACTGGAAAAACTTTTTTAGCAGTGATCCAGTTAGATCATAAGCTTGAAGTTCTCTCTTATCAGTGTTTTTGCATGGATATAAGTTTACATTTCCACCAGGGAAATGTGGTTTCATTCTGTTTATCTTCTGTGCTGGTAAAAGCATGAAGCACCGCAGTTGGCTTGTGGTACGAGACCTTCTCTGGTCCGGCTGGAAGGGGCTTTTTCAAGCTAATTAAGGAACGGGATTACTTTGGTAGGTGTTGAGAAAGACCTTCGCCCGTGCTTGGGAGGAACCGCAGTGTGTTCTGTGCATGGCTCCCAACTTGGATTTGAATCAAAGGGAGTTTGTTGGTTTGGATCAAAGTATTTTACTTATCCTCACTCAGAATTGTCAACATTACTAATTGTGTTGTCACCTGACAAAGGGCCAGAAGCTGTCCCATGTAATAGATACGTCTTGACAGGCATTTTGTTTTACTGGGTGATACTATATATGATTCTTCTATTTCAGGATTCAGGAATGGTCCGGGTTACAGAGATATTGGGGGGGTGTGTTGTTTTGGGGGTTTTGTCTTACAGATGACCTCATTTCCCAAAAGAACAGTAAGAATTCCACCTATCTGCCGTGATATATTATAATCTCTGGAATAAAGGCTAGAAATCACAAATGCAGTCACTACTATGTAGTCATGGCAATAGGTTGTCTTCAAATTATTTATTCATGTGAAAGCCATTGCAATAATTGCTTGCATTAAAGGTGAGGAAGTTTGACATGTCAAGTAAAGGATGTACTGAAGGGAGGACGATGGGAAGTGTTGAGGTTAGTTGGGCATCTGCCTTAAGGTGAATTTTTTAATGCAATCTTATATTCACATCATTTCAGTGATGGGCTTGGTTCACTTTTTTCTTCACAGTTCTCATAATTTGTGGTCCATCTTTAAAGTCCAAAGTAAGCATTTATTCAAAGATTTTGTTCCCAGGTTTAGGAACATGATCTATAGAGATAAGTACTAATCTGCAGTTCATCAGATGTCATGACCATCCTGTTCCTACCTGCAAATGGTGATTGTTTTACTTTCAGTATACATGGTAAGAGCTACCAAGCCATGGATACGCTCTTCTGCCAAATAATCTGCTGGTTTTGCACACTAAAGGAAAATGATAATGCTTAGTGGTGTCATGGTTTATTTTTTATTTGTTTTCTTGTATCATCATGCCTATTATATTCAGACCTTCTGGAGAGACTAGATCAAAAAAAACCTAAAAACCTAAGCCAAGAAATGAATGTGTACTTAAAACTTTTTTGATAAATCTTTTTACATTGGTATCCTGTAACAATGTCGATATTGTGGTAAACATCAGTGAAGCATTTTCCACTAAGAGATGATGTTTACTGCTTCACTTTTATTTTGTTTAGGATAACTACCTTTTAGTGTAAGGAAGAACAGCTAGAATTTATGAAACATCACTGGAACCCAAGAAAAGGGTTTCGGCACTAAACAGCTAAACAATGAGAGCCTCAGAAGAATTTTCAGAGGAATCCTGTTTATGCCCTCTTTTAAAATTTATTTCCCTTCATACTTCATTTGGAATGTTCTTTGAAAGCTTGTGAACATGAAAAATATGTGACCCTTCCTGCAGATTGCGATGGGTTATCATTGGAAACGACGTTCTTTTTGTATTGTCATTTGTGCAGTACAAAGCTCCTTCAGCCCAGCCACAGAGCGGTTTGAGCTCAGTTCTTCCTCTCTTAAAATTTCCTTTCCGTAGTTCCAACTTCTCTTTCTCTGTATTACTCTCTATTTATGCTTCAGAAACTGTTTTTAAAGCAGACTTTTCCTTGCCTTGTTTTACTGCATATGTCTTTGGTGGTTACTTGAGGAGGAATAGACTGATTTAAACTGTTTAAATAGAGCAATAAATTAGAATTGGGGGGTGCATTTCGGCAGGGCTCTAGCAGCCTTCCAGCCGGGAAATAGACACCCAGCCAAAACCTGGATACTTTAGTTACCTGAGAAATGTAGTAATTGCTTTGAGATGTTCTGCCTCAAGTGTCTGAATCTAATTGTCACATGGAATTTAAACACAAAGGGAAAGAAAATCGACCTGCAGATGTATTTTGCGTGGTTGGCAGAGGTAGCCCTGGCAGCAAACTGGACAATTCAGTTGCTCATAAATTTAATCAAATTGGTAATGAGGAACCAAATGAACCGATATGTTATCCAGTTCTCCAACCTGAGAAACATCTTGGAAGCCTAGGAACTTGAGCTGTGGTTTTACCTCTCTGCTTCATACGAATGCTTGCCTGTGCTTCACAGGACCGTCCGTGAATTTTTATTTCAATGTGATTACTGGTGTGAACATGGGCTGTTGGTTGTGGGGCTGAAAGATTGCTCTGCCTACAGATTAGATGGACCAATATATTATATATTGATATTTATCTGATATTTGTATCAATAAATAGCCTGATATATATGTATATATTTTTTTTTCTTTTTCCTTGAAAAAGAATTAGGAAAAAACCATACAAAACCGTGGCAGTTAATATTTTGATAACTTTTCAAATGCATTTGAATCCATTAATAAAGCAAAGAAGACCTTTTGGATCTTGCAGTATTTGGTTTCAGCTGTCACACGTCACTCCTGGTTCCAGCTTCATCTGATTCAGCGCCACTTTCTTTTGAAGTATCCACTGAGAACACTCTTAGAGAGAAACTGGTGGCGCTTTTTTCTTTAAATATACTTTAGCTCAACTTTGTTCTACTTGCAGCTGTTAGATTTGAAAGTATATTTTGAAGAAAAAAATAACTCCAGCAGCACCACAGTTCCTATCTGCTGGGAGCAGCTGCTTTCGGCACTTCAAAGCCAGTGGACACCACAGCGAAGGCCTCAGCCTTTCCTGCCTTTGAAATGGTTGCAGTATCTATAGTCAGGCTTTATGGCACCGTCAGCACAGGAAAAAAGGTTGTTTGGTTTTTTGCCCCCCCCCCCTTTTTTTTTTTTTTTTTTTTTTTTTTTAAGTTACTTTCTAATTACATCCTCAGTTTAGCTCAAAATACCTGGGAATTGTTTCTGCTGAAATCATTTTCCTCAACCCCAAAATATTTGGAAGAACGTATGCCCAAACTTTGCAGTAATGGATTTTAGGCAGGCAAATTTGACAAATTTGCCAAAAAGTTAATGAATTTGCTTTTTTCCCCATACCCACGTCGGCTGGGCACTTTGTGAGAGGACGTCCCTCGGGGCGAGCTGCGGTACCGCAGCAGAGCACTCGTGGTGGAGCAGGGCTTCCCGCAGGGACCTTGCGCAGCAGTCGAGTACTTACTTGCCTTCGTGTCAAGCAGATCTTCATAAATTGGCATGAGTGGAACACTTCAGTGAACTTTTGGCAGTCTTAGTGTTCAAATGGCATTAGCTTGTCCATTTAAAAAAAAAAAAATACAATGCTAGATCACTATGATCACTGTTATACCCATTTTTTGCTATAAATAGTTGCTGAAGTGCTGTGACCGCATGAGTGTGAAAAAATTGAGATGCAAGATTAGTAGAGAGCCAAAGTCTATGAAATTTCATTTTCCTAGCAGGGAGAACACAATGTGCAAAAGTTGATGAACTATTGTGATGGCAGGATGGTGGTATGTGCTGAGCTATGGACATCCTTTCTGACATTAGATGCCAACCTGAATGTATAAATAAGCCTTTTGTTTTGGTTCATCTTTTCTTTAATAGTGTTCATTCCATTTTAAAATAATAATTATTCATGCTTCCATGGCAAAGTGGAAAGCTGTTACGTGATAGCTGAAGAATCTCCCCGTATCTCAGGAAATCCTTTCTTGCGACATTTATGGTTGGGCTCTGACTTCTGTTAACACTTGTGAAGGAATAATTGGTGTTGTCTTCTTGTCCTATTTACCCAAATAGGAAAGAAGCAGGACACTTTCAGAAACATTTTACTGGGTATTTAACAAAATCACTTTGAAATCATGTTAAAGATGAGAGAGAGAGTCTACACTTTTAAGTTGGGAGCAAGACAAAGATGTGGTTGAGCTTAAATATGCCTTTTTATATGAAAGAAAGTAGGTAGGGAAGTGCAGAATCAGCTGGTTAAAAGTGAAAAAAGCATGGCTGTAATCTTACCTGCCAGCAGCAAGGACAAGTATCCAAGGTAGTGTTGGGAAATTGTTCTTATTTTAGCCGTGTGCTGGAGCAGAGGAAAATATTATTAGGAGGAGAGGAAGAATATTCTTTAGATCTTCCTGTATGTCTTTTATAACTTCCCAGTGAGGTTAATTTAAAGAAGAGTGAGGTTATCTCAGGTAAAATATGAATTTTGTAAACACAACCATTGCTTTTATACATAAGTGTATGTATTTAAAACCAAACATCTTTATTCAGTGCTAGCCTAATGTTCAAGTTCCAAGCACAATCTCATGCTCGGTTGCTTAAAAATACTCTAAAGTGTTATTTAGATTGACATTTAATGGTTGGGCATCTCCCCTGAGACTTTTTAACCATTTAACTTTGTGCCAAGAGATTTCACCAGTGTTTGGATTAGCAAGGCTGAGATGACATTGTTTTGCTTTTGCTTGAAATTGTAGTGATAATCCCTTGAAATGCTGGAGGTAAGGTATTTTTGACCAGGGTGTGTTTTCCTGTGAAGATCTACTCAAGTGTATTTAGGTAACGAGCATTGCTTAATTCAGATGCTCAGGAGTTCAACAGCTGAATGTTCTGAAAAGTCTCGCTGAGAATTTCCTTGTCCTCCCTGGGAAACGGAGCCAGAACAGTTTGTGTACGAAAGAGTGGTGGAAAGGCTGTGACCTCGTGAGAGAGAGGGGAAAATACAGCGTAGGTAAGGGATAGAGTAAAAAGTGGGGATTAAGTGTTAAACCAAGAAATGGCGGTGACTTGGGGATGGGAGCTGGAAAGGAAGCTCCTCAGGGAAAATATGTACTGTCTGCAAAAAGAATTTGAGCAGCTGTGAAAAGCCCATGCAATGGAGCCTAGAGCTATTTAGGCTGAGAAACGTCATTTAGTCCTGTGGATGGGGAGCACTGGAGAGGCGAGTCCTGCAGAAGGGGTGGCATGGGCTGAAGGGTCTGCTGAGCATGAGTTGGCGCTCCAGGAGCCAGGGCTCCTTAGTGCCTTCTGCTTTAACCACGGCCGCTCTGCCTTTCTAAGGGAGGAAGGAGGGAGGATAAGTGCTGCTTCTGCGTTGGATGCGTTGAGTTTACAGTCGTGTCATGTTTATTTGGCATATTACTTTTGACTCAATTGATCTTTCAGCTGGTGGTCTTGTCTTCAGAACTACTGCAAACATCATCAGTCCTATCACGAGACACAGTCACCCTATGTGCACCTTAAACTCTGACTCCAGTGTCATGCCCAAGCCTTCAGAGACATTCAGCTGGACACACTAATGGAGATAGCAAGCTTAACATTTAGCTTGCTTTGTCCCCATACCTTTTCTCAGTTAAGAGTTCCTGCCACCGCACTTACATCCTAGCTTTTCTTCTGGCCTCATTCTTCCTTTTCTGTTTCTTCTAGCTTCTTTTTGACTGCTCTGTTACCTACTCGAGTGAAGAAAACAAATGCAAGGCGTGCTTGAAATACAGTATTCCTCAGACAGACCAATGTTCCAGGCATTTCTTAGCTGCACTTTTAAACAGTCCAGTTCTATTCAGAGATTCGCGATCCATTTTTAGTATGCTGGTTTAGTTACAAGGACAGAGTCTTTGTAAAAAAGCTTTGTTCCTCTCCTCTTTGTCTATAGTCGAAGATAATTGAAATACAGTCTGTTCTTGTGTGGAGGCCAAATGAGCACGTTAGCAGAGGCTCTAAATTTTTCATGTCATCAGCAACAAGCTGCATAAATTTCATTTAATAAATTAATCTAGGATACATAAATGTTTCCTTTGAACCATCCTAACACACAGATGAATGCCATTTGTGCAAAATATCTGAGGGATGGTTTCTTCAATCATCGACATCAACTTTTCACTTTATGATATAGCTAAAACTCACAAATGGGAAAAGGATATGAATTTAACCTCCAAGAAAAGAGTGGGTGGAAATCTTCTCTCTGTACCATGGCTGTTTACAGAATTGTTAACCAGACAGATGGGTATTTACGCCGGCTCCTTCAGGCATCTAACTGGTGTGTGATTTGGAGTTAAAAGCCTGAGCTCCCTGTATAGTCAACAGAATCAACTTTGGGGGAAGGAGGGAGAGGGGAAATGGTTCCAGGAGCATAAATTGGTGCCTGCAGTAAATAGCAAGTCAGGCTGCGAAGGCCTGTGAAGTTGGTTCTCAGTGTTCAAAGAAGGTCCTTGGATAAACTCTGAATCCCTAAACAAAGAGTATGTACCGTAAATTCCGTACCAGAGCCTGCTACAGACGGGCATTTGCAGCCACTCAAGGTATATTAGTTTGAAAGAAATATTTCTGTTTGCAGACCACGTTGGCTTTACTGGAGCAGGTGGGCTGGGGATGGGAGTGGGATCCCCTGACGTTCATCACGGCGCCAAGTGTGGTTTAATCACAGAGATGCAACTTCGTTTCCAGTATGGTGATGATTTAAAAACACATTTACTCATGGCTGGAGGATTGGGAAGATAGGAGGATTGAGGTGAGGTTTGTGGTGCCCATGCTTTAAAAATATTAAAACTCCTGGAAGGCCTTTGTAAGTAAAACTTTACCGATCAGGTGTATCATACGATACACATAGTGAGACCACTCAGGTACATTCTTGTATCGGGGAGGATAAATCAAACTGCAGTTTGGCTAATATGGACCAGCTTGTCTCTTTTAGAGAATTTCTTTCAATTCTTAGTTTGCGGTTGAAAGACAGTTATTAGTGGTTGATTATAAGGTGAAGTATAACAGGAAACACAGTTATGCCAATTATTGCAGCCTGCAATAAAATAGAAAGTAAAATGCATTCACTATGCATGTCCATTACCCTGTAGGTACCTGCTGCTTCAGTGGTAATACGTGGTTTTGCACTGATGCATTTTTCACTGCCCTTGGCTCATTACAGCCCTTTTATCTTGGGAGTACTTTGTGATCCAAATTATAGCAAAATCTCAGAAAAAATATGTACTTTTAAAATCCATTTAATTTCTCTGCTGCAGAGCAGTTCTGGTATGCTCCCTTGCCTTGCAGTGAAGATTCCTCTTTTCTGCCCAAAGTTATGCTAAGCCGGAACCCAGCATGATTAATACTCGATCCTCCAGCCTCTTATATCAGATTACTTTTAGAAGCAGTGCATTTGCGGAGATGGGTAATCCCCATATCCTCACGAAACACGCACAGTTATTTATAGGCTTAGGAGACAGAAACTGTTAGATTCTACCAGAGTTGTTGTTTGGGGATAGATCGTGCGCCGTATGCTGTGCTGGGCAGAGGTTAGGGCTGGGTTTGAGCAGGGCAATGATACTGAAGATGCCTGATTTACAGACGCTCTTACGTGCCGATGAGGTAGAGTTGCTGCAGAGCAGACGTGCCGTACGCATGCCGTACAAGCGGGTTTAATTCAGTTCTTTGCCATGATGTGTGTAACTTACTGGTGGCTTCTCCAGCCCTCAGAAGTTCAGTCGTGCCAAAATAGCGCTAATAAAATCATCCTGCCGTGCAAAACTATATTTTATATAGGTGTTACTTACAATATTTCTGGAATTGTGGACATAAATTTACATGAATTTTCATACTTTGGTGTCAAATATTTATTGTAGCAGCTAGATCTTTCGAAGAGGTAGTGAGCTAACTAATTTCCTTTCCCTCCTTTGGGGACTATAAAAAGAATTTCAAAGGCATACTTGTTCTTGAGAACAAGTTGAAATTGTTCTAAAGTTGAAAAGCCTAAACTTAGTGTGTGATGTAAAAGCAAAAACTGGATAGTAGAAGGTCTTCTCTGTATTAGGGACTGTAAAAAGGTATTTGCTGACGTTGATTATATTACAAGTATTTGGCTTCTGAAAATACCTTCTGCAATCAGCAGGCTGTTTGCTGTAGACCTTTGTTCTTCAGATGTACAGATGTTACCGGTGCTAACAGCAGCGTGATTTCACTTCAGGTCTTTATTGGCTTCTCCCTTGGTTTAGCGGGTTGTTCCGAAGCGCCTGCGCCTTTGGGTGCAGTTGGGTCTGCCTGCGCTAAAGGGCAACGTTCAGCGTAGGCATCCTGCGTAGGATGGACATGGTCTACATTGCCAGACTTGCCTGGCAGTCTGCACATGTGTGCATTTAGGCAAGTGCACAGCAAAAGATGGTCACAGTGCTGGATTAATCTGGTTTCAGCTTTTTCTTAAGAATCTTTTCTCGTCTTTTCTCGTCTTTTCTCGTCTTTTCTCGTCTTTTCTCGTCTTTTCTCTTCTTTTCTCTTCTTTTCTCTTCTCTTCTCTTCTCTTCTCTTCTCTTCTCTTCTCTTCTCTTCTCTTCTTTTCTCTTCTTTTCTCTTCTTTTCTCTTCTTTTCTCTTCTCTTCTCTTCTCTTCTCTTCTCTTCTCTTCTCTTCTCTTCTCTTCTCTTCTCTTTCTCTGCAAGAGTCAGTAAATATTGTTAAATTTCACTGAAAATCAGAAATTTAAAAATAAATGGTGTAATTCTGGTGATGGCTTAGTAAATCAG
The DNA here is from genome assembly GCF_000687185.1 of Egretta garzetta. NCBI lineage: Eukaryota > Metazoa > Chordata > Aves > Pelecaniformes > Ardeidae > Egretta > Egretta garzetta. Next base: position 244,898 of record NW_009260266.1, on the reverse strand, counting down.
CTGTTGGCTGTTCCCTTGAATATGGTTCTGTCATCCTGGTGTGGAAAGAATTAAAAAATGAAGAATTCATGTAAGAGGAGACCACAATTTTAAAATATTAGTGTTAACTTGGTAATAAGTGTTCACAGTCAGAACAGCTATATCGGGTCTGACAGTCCTGCTTGTTTTAGTGTCCAGGCCATGGCTGGAGGTAGGAACAGATGCGCAGAGAAGAGAATAAGAGATTTTCATCTTTGGGAGGGCAAAATGAGGAAACATCTAAGCCACAATGAATGCGATCTGATTATGGTAATAGGGCGCACGCTATTATTTAATGAATGTTTCTTTTCAGCGTCGCCCCTAATTCCCATTGTGAATATCGTGTTGCTTGTCTGTCTGAAATGTATAGCACCTAAAACTGTCTGTCTTCTAGGCACTTGTGTGCCGGATTTGAGGGGATGTTTTAATGTAATCTGATGAAGTGCTAAGCATCTAGGAGTAGATGCAGAAAGATCTCAACACAACACTGTTTTTCAAGGAGGTGGTTGTGTTACATCATTCATAAAGGCGCGCTCTACCTCAGAGAGGAGACGGAATCCGTACTGATTTATGAAGAATTAATATAGATTTCATGCAGCTTCCTGTGATGAAGAAGTCCTGTTGCTGCTGAAAAACACAGCATGGGTTGAGGGTTTTTTTCCTTTTGTTGGTATATTTTTTTTTTCCCTTTTTCAAAAAAAAAAAAAGCCAACAACCCATCAGCAGTACAATACCAAGAAAGGGAGGAATGGAAGAGAAACCATAGTGCTTGGCAGCAGTTCGGGGGGGGACAGGAGGTTCAGTGGGCGTGCACCAGGGCAGTCAAATAGCTACTCGGTCACTTCGGGTTATCTGTACAGGAAAGCACGCTTTGGTGGTTACAAATGTGGGGTACTTATGAATAGTCATTGGGGAAGATGGGGTTTCTAGGTCTTTGAACTTGAGGGGAGAAAGTGCTCTCATCCCCATCCTTTCTGCCCTCTCCAACTCTGCTCCCTGCCAGAGATCTCTAAAAAGCAAAATAAAACCATCATGGGGAATGCTTTGCTTTAAGTGATGAGGTTTTTTCCCTTCAACAATTTTTGCCTTTCGTAAAGCACCTCCCCTCACACTTCCATCCTTCCTCTTCCCAGGTAGCAGACTGGGGGGACACCCCGCCACCCCCGTGCAGGGGGACCGGTCCCTTTTAGCTCTTTCCACCTCTTAAATTCAAAACCGTTGTGTCTATAATATAAATGCTGTACATGAAGAGATTACTAAATAAAACTGTAATTACTTTGGTCAGGTAAAGTGGTGATGTACACGTGCATCGTGTAACTGGTTGAAGAAGCTGGATCCGTCCGTTCTTTGCCCCCTTCAGGCACACGTTCCCTGCCTGCTGCTGTTTCTTGTCTTCAGTTAAAAAAGTGGAAACCTGAGTAATTGAAGTTCCCCACAACAAATGGTCTTACCCCAGACCTTGGACACAACCAGCTGAACATCCAGTCATTAAGAGAAGGAAATGTTTGAATAAAAAGACCTCTCTTGTTGACACGATTTCTTTTTAATCAGGTCTGATTTATGAAAAAACGCTAAATGTTTTTCCCATGACTCAGACAAAGTCTTTACAATTATTTTAGGGCAGAAGAATTCTTTCCTTTAGGCACACTAAGGACACCGATAGCATCTGAAAAGAAATGGATTTTGTGCAGAAACCTTGGGCAAAAACCTGACTTAAAGAACTTTGTGTGAGGGTCCCAGGCCCGGCACAGATAACGTATGCCTCCTGGGGGGCGAACTCCTTCAGGGACTTCAGATGTCTGTTAATGAGCCCTTTAGTATTATTAAATAATGGCGATATGTTAAACCATAGAATATTGCATCTGTTCTGCTTGCTCTGTTTTCGGAAGGACGCTCCCAGCCGCAGCACGGATGGTGTATTTTACTCTTAAACCCAGAAGACGCCAATCCGTAGCTTGAGAAAACGCATTCTTTTTTACTTCGCTTCAAATTTTAAACCCGAAAGCCACGCGAACAGCTAATATTATTCCAGAATTGAATGCTACAGCTTTAAGATAAGGTGCCGGGGCGCTCTCGGCGCACACACAGCCGGCTCCTCCCGTTCGCTCTATTTTTTTTTTTTTTTTTCACGCTGAAAATAACCCCCCCTATTTCTGAAAAGAGCTTTTTTTTTTTTTTTTTTTTTTTTTCCTCCTTCTTCTTCTTCCCTCCACCCCCCTTCCGAAATCCACCAAAACTGAAGAAAAATCCAAGTGACTGTTCTTAGCAGCTGTGTGGCCCGGAGTTCAGTGGGGAAGCGGCTTCCTGCCGTCCCTATTCATCACCTGCTTCAAAGGCAGCCTGGCTGCTCCAGTGTGCAGGCCAGGTAGGGTGCCATTGTGCGCAGGCGGGGAGGATTAGTATCAAAGCTGCGGCAACCAGGCCCTTGGTCTCGGGCTGCCATTCAGTCTAGCGGGGAGAGGCTAAGACTGGCCAAGGTCACAGCATCCAGTGTGGTGCGGACTGGGAAAGGATCCTGAGAATAGAGGGCTTCTTATGAAATCATGGTGCAAGCTTGCAGCACAGCAGGTGCCCTTCTGGAACACATACATCTGTTTATGTTGGGATAGCGTAGCTGACAACGGGATAATAGAGCTTTGTTTTTTTATAATTTTCTTTCTTTTTTTTTATTAAAAAAAAAAAAAAGACAACTGTATGTACGGCAGCGTTGAGGAATATTGAAGGAAGAGCTTTCGCTTTGGAAATCATAAAGAAATCTTTAAAAGATTTAATTGCTGGGCTGGGGGGGTATACTTAAGCGAAGGGGAGAGCTGGCTGCCTATTAACCATTTAGGATCCTCAGCCCTGCTGATGAGCAGCAGCAGGGTACGGGGGGACCGTACACAGAAGGCGACAATGCTTTTTTTTTTTTTTTTTTTTTTTTTTTTTTTTTTTTTTTTTTGTACGCTCCGACATTTGTACCAACAAATTGGTTAAGGATGTGCTGGATTTGCTCAGTTGTCTCCATTGTTGGAATCGTCTGGAGGAATTCTGTCACGCTAACGGTGGCTTTTTAAAAGGTGAGGTAATAGTGACGTAAAAATAAAATTGCCAACTTGATGAAATTAAGGGGAAAATTAAGCTGTAGACGAGTTGTCATGACGACAAGGATGTTCTATTGATGAACTGTACTCCTCACTGTCCAATCAGATAGTGGAGCTGAAGCTGGAGCATGAACAGGAGAAGACGCACCTATTCCAGCAGCACAACGCAGAGAAGGACTGCCTGGTCCGAGACCATGAACGGGAAATCGAGAAACTGGAAAAACAGCTTCGCGCTGCCATGGCAGAGCACGAGAGTAAAACTCAAGAATGCAGGAAACGAGACGGACAGGTAATGATCAATAATGTTTGAAAGGCGTAGGCTTATTAGAAAATGCTAATAATTAGTGTTTCCTGTTTGCCAGCATTGTTGGTGATGCACGCTGTGGGAGCATTTGCGAAACTGGCACATAAACGTGATTTTGTTTTTCTTTTTTCTTTTTTTTTTTCCGCTTTCCCCCCTCCTTTCCCACTGCTGAATAGGGCTTTAACTGCAAAAACCACAGGTAGCCAGATTAAAAATCCCATGGTGCGCTATAACTCGGCCTATTTATAATCTTGTCTCATTTTCTTTCATGATGGATTTGTTTAAGAAAAAAAGGTATCTGTTCTTCTCCCCCCCCCAGCCCTCACACTCACCCCTCCTTTTCTCCTTCCTGGGCAAATCCATATGAATTATATCTGCTTCGTTCGTATGCTTTTTTTTTTTGTTGTTTTAAATCTCTGCAGGTAACTCACAAATGGCTTTATTTCATTTTTTTTCGTGTCTTTTTGTTTCAGTTTTGTAGTCTAGATTTGCATTGTGTGTTTGGCTACGTATGCCGGATATTTGATAAGATGATGTGGGTTTGGGGTTGCTTACCATCACGTTTATTTTCCTACATACACAGGCACCCCTCCCATCCTCCATCTCTGTGGTCACTGTTGGAAGCCATTTGGCAGAATAACCCCCAGCTGGGGTAGCATTTGACTCTTCAAACTTCTGGATGAAATGCGCACTGTCAGCATGGAAAATGATCTTTATGAGTTTTCAGTTCAAAAAAACATCTTATTGCATTTTTTCAATATATTTTGCAAGGGTGGCACGGTGTATTTTCCTAAGAGCCTATATTAAAAAGGCCTCTAATGGCAATATTTAAAAATGTAAGGCGATTTTGTAGTTTAAAGAGTATTCAGAAAATAATCTTCACTAATCAGCATTAGAATTACTTATCGTGCATGGATTATTTTATACCAAAACTGGACATTTTGGTAAGGCATCTTTAACGACATATGTTTTCCGCACACCACCGCCTTCCCTATGAGATGTAAGACTCTGACATTGAAGCATTTTCACTTTACTTTCCTGTAGACTGGTAGGCTGTGTCTTTTACTGGCAGCCATAATGTAGCTAAGTGAAATTGAATATTTAATTTTTAAATTTTTTTTTTTGTTACCTTTGGACACCTCGGACTCTATCGAAGTCTGGCTTAAGTAAGTCTACTGGAAAACAAACGGCATTTGGGGGAGGATGAGGGATATTTTGCAGAGCCAGGACTTATTTCTCCATTTCCACCATTATGGTTTTCCAAGGAAAACGAATGAGAGAGACTTTTGTGAGAACGCTTGGGAAGAGGATATTCAGGTGGCTTCTGAAAAATTAAACCTTGCCCTTTATTCTCCGCTTTATTGTAAGAGTGAACAAAGACTGAAACTGTTCAAGGGATTGGTTTTTATCTTTGCATTTTTTCTCTTTGGCCCAAGCTAGAGGCATCTTAACTATACAGCTATTTGCAAGTGCCTTTTCAAAGTTGTGTCGTCCTCTCACCTGCATTCCTGATGTTGTGTTTGCATACAAAGGCAGAGCTGTAGCACTCAGGTTTAAAAACGGGTTTAGAATTCTATATAGAATTATTCTCTCTACACGCCAGCATTCATTACAGTTACCGTATTGCTGGGTGGCACTGAAGACAGAGGTAAAGGGGCTATCTTAGGCAAATCCAGAGAATCTGGGAGGTGGCTTGTAAGTGTAGCTCTCTAGTTCTGTTGTGGGTCATTTCTGGCAAAGGCTGGAGCTCAAAGTTTGGTTGTGCTTTCTGTTTGCAAGGGGATATATAATGCTGCTACAGGTGCTGTGTAAAAAAACCTGGAAATTACCGCAGCTGTTAGGAAAATCTGAGCAGTCTGAATAGCAAAAACTTTGGCCTCTTTACAGGGCTTGTCTTTGCAGTTTGAATATCCCTGTACAGTCATTTGAACATTGCTGCCATGAGAATGGCATGTAAATCAGGGAAGAAAAAGCGGTTGCCTTTGACTAGAAGAGGTGTTGTTTATTTAAATTCTAGCAAGAACCTAGCTGCTTTCAAGGGTGCATATTTTCTCCATTTTGGAAAACAAATCGTTCTTCGTTACTTCCTCTGGTCTTTGTATTAGAATTCATTTTTGTCTTTGCAGTGAGCTCAGTAGACAATGCTGGTGTTTCTGATGGAATTACGGCACGTATTTTTAATAAAATTTTTTAATCTTTGCATGTGTTTACAAAAAGACATGTTTTGGATGTCTAACATGACTAATGGCCAATGTCCTTTATGAAACATTTGGCGGTCTCTTAACAGAGTTATCGGAGTGATTTAATGAGTTTTTGTCGCAGTGATTTAATGAGTTTTTGTAGACACAGCTTTTTAAAAACCTGTTAAAATTGTACCGTGTTTGACAACAGTAATTTTTAGGACTGCTTTCTTTTACAGCGAAGGTGCTATGAGACAGGAGAAGAGGCCATTTTGCTTCACTAAATGAAATGTAGATTTGTGGGGCATTTGAAAAAATTTGAATAATAATTAGTGTTAATCACATACGAGTAGCTTGGTTTGAAGGACCTATCTGCTCAATGTCTGGTGAATGATGTGAAAGCACCATTATTAAAGGTATTCACTGTTATTCTTTCTGAAATCCTTTTCCATATGAAAGAGTAGCAAATGTTTAAAATATGTATTTCTTACTATATTACTGAAGACAGCTCTGATTGAGTACTGCGGAACAATTTATTATAGTGTTACTGAAAAGATTAATTTCTTTTTTCTTTCATATCCAAGGTCTCTACTGTCACGTAGGTCTTCAGCTACGATGAAAGATACAACATGGTTAGGTGTTATTCAAATATGAATACATTTATTAATGCTTTACTCAGAAATAAAGTATAAAAATTAAGATTTCAGTGCATTGTCAGGTTTTAATTAAATATAAAATAATGTTTCTGCTTCTTTGAAATGTAAGTTTAATATATTTTCAGGAAAGGAACTTGATTTAAGTGTATCACCTTTTGTATTGCTGATGAATTTCTGGATAACAACTGCATTCCACTTTAGCTCTTGGATTTATCCATTTCTAGGAGGCTTGCTTTGATTTTTTTCACCTAGGGTTGTAATGCTTGGGGAGGAGTAAATTGACATGTAGGTCAATAAAAGTCAAAGCAGTACAAAGGCTTTTATGCCATGCTGTGTTCTTGTAGTCTTTTAAATCCTATACATTTTCTATGAACTGCCATAATATTGTTATTCTTTAAATAGGAGCTAATAATACAGGAATTTTTTTAAGAGAAAAGGTACTTTTGAATCACTACTTCTATTTAATTCAGATTTTTTTATGTTATCTGGATTATTTTTTTATGAGCATTCTTAAGCTGTAGTTTCATTGGTCAAGCATTCTCCACCTCCCTAATAGTTTTTGTGCATACATTAGTTCACGAAATGGGGAAACTCCTTGGGCGACAGAGATCTTCCTTTTGTTTCAATAAAAACAGCCTTGCTACTGAATCAGCTATTTCCTGAAGCAAGGCTTCTGATTACAGAGAATCTAGTTTTCTTCTGTGAAATAAGATAGCAAGGTTAAGAAACTTTAATAAACCGATGCCCGATGGGCTGTGGTGCCAGTTGTACCCTTATATTTTCCCTTTATCCTGCAAATGTCATTCTCTCCCCAGCATCTGACACGTGCCCTCAGCCAGCTCAAAGATTTTCATGTTCCAGCTGCTGTACAAAGTTGGATCATTCTCGTGTTTGTTCTTTGACCGTTGACCTTCGGGCAAGAAGAAATAAAAAACATGTACCCCTGTAACTTCAAATATAGCGCTTTACACTAAAGTGAGAGGGGGAAAAAAGCTTCTGTGAGAGAACAGAATTCTCCTTCCAGGTTCTGCTGTGAGACAATTGGCAAGTC
>NW_009260266.1:229178-237352 GCF_000687185.1 Egretta garzetta | reverse complement strand
CTCTTCCCCTCCATGGGTAATTGGGTCAAGAGTAGCTGGAACGCTGAGGCATGCTTCGCCAGTATTTGTCACGGATCTCATGGTATTTAAGTTTAACGTATACTGTTTATGCTCTCGAAAATGAGGCTGCTTTTGGAGAAGATTGCTGGGGTTTGGGGGGTGTCTTCGGGCTCTTGATAAACTGTTACTGGTTGGGAAAGGAAAACCGTGAGCTGTTCTGAAGTCGTGTGAATGTGCACATTGAGAATGGAAGTTGTTATCAAAAAAAGAGCAGGCTTGAGGTGGCGAGAAGAGTTAAGAAGGCCTTTTCCCGTGGCCGAAGTATCTGCTTCCTTTATCCTCTTTACATTTTGCACTTCCTGTAATCCCCTTGGCCTTTACCATCCCAGACTGCATTACCTTCTCAGAAATAGGCAGCTCCTTCCCTGGGGCCCAATGCATAGGGCATCCTTTCACTTCTCTTCTGGCTTCTCCTCTTTGAAAATTTGCTTCTTTGCACTTGTAAACAGCGATCTTTCTGCAACTGTTGCTTTGCACCTGGTCTGTCCGAATTAATTCCGAGCTGTTTGAGCCTGTTAACAACAAAAAAACCCAGTAATGATCATTATTTTCATTCCAGCAATGATTGTTGTTTTCATCCCAGCAAATCCTTGGGTTATGGTTCTGTATAGATCATTAATGTATTGACAAAGTGGTGGGAACAGAAGAGATTCATCTTGCCTCTGTAGATGTAGTCAGTCTGAAGCAGTACTGGGCTGATGTTTGTCTGATGGAGAGCTTTACCAACTCTTGACAAGTGAAACTACAGAAAAAAATTAATAGAAATATTCTGTACTTGTTTAATGATAACTAAGTACCCCAGTGCAAGCAGAGTTTCTGTCTGTAAGTATTGCTGTAGCAGTAACTTTTCGGTGCTATGCTAATACAGGAGGAATTCGGGAGCATTTGTCGCACAATAGGAGACTTTCTTAAAACTTTGATCTGAAGGACCCTATCGTTACCATACAGATAAATCACTGATCGACTCTTCTGCTTCATGTAATTGTTCTAATATCTCCGAACACCAGTTTCCACAGCAAGATTCTTCTGGCATCTGTGGAAGCAGTTCGCTTGATCGTGTCTGGAGGGTACAGATAGATGCAGCCTGTGCAACATTCAGATGTTGATGGTGCTACTGAAGTCACTTCTGTATACAATTCTGAGTAAATAAATTCTATGACTTGTTTTTTCTTTGACTTCTTTTTCTTTTCTCGATAGAAGATGTCTTTGGCATGAGAAGAAATGCATTGTTTGCTCTGCAGGCTTTCTCTGCGGACAATCTCAATGATGGGGTTGCAACCTAAATATTTGTTTGTTATATTTTACTTGGAGAGTAGCTATTGGGCTGACAATCGGACATTTGTAGACAGACAGCCGTTCCCTTTTAGCCTTTCCTAAACAAAAGCTTTTGGCTATCTTGCAGCATGTTTAATTTACCATCAATCAACCTGGGATAATGAACATGACCGTTGATGTAAAATATTTAAAGTGCCAAATATTTGTTGCAGCTCTTGCGTGGTTTTCCTTGGTTGTTGGTTGTAGTCTGCTGACTCAGGGTTGGGGTGGATCCCATTGAGGGGGAATATCTGCTGAAATCAAGTGTCTGGTGGTGGGTCCTATAGGGACACTCAAACTGGGCTTTAACTGGTAGCGTTGCCGTGAGAGCGAGAGAGTTCAGTGAAAGTGCCACGTGAGAGTTCAGTGAAATGCCCAAATGCACCAGTTTCCTCAAATACTCCAATACTGTCCCATACTGGGCTCTGGTAATCACCACAGCTAGTTTCAGCTGGGCTTGAGTAAATGTGGGAAGAATTTGGGCTGCAGCATAGACATAATCTTTGAGCTTCAAGGAAAAATGAGCCTTTGCTCTAAAACTGAAGCACACGGTTCCCTCTCAAACTGAAGCTCAGGGTTCCCTCCATCAAGCACCCCCTTCAAGGCGAGGGTCTGGGGCTCCTGTGCACCTTCCCCTTCCCTGCTCAGCTGAAGCCACCGTGCCACGTGTGTTGTTTTGCGTCAAGCGCTCTGCTTCTGGTCCCCGCTTCTAAGCTGCTGCTTCTGTTTGAGATGCCTTTCAAAAGACTGTTGAACAAGCTGTAAACATCTGCCGCTTCCTCGCTTAATGGAACCATCAAAGTGTTCTTGTGCTGTAGTGGGTGATCATCTATGATCTCTTCCACATTTTTCCTTGACTCTCACTTTTTGCGATACGACTGAAATGAGAGCGCGAGGAATTCGGTGCAGGAGGTGTGACTTCACTGCTCCTCCATCCTTTTGTACTCCGGGCTGTTCAGCGTTTGCGATATTTACTAAAGTCATTTTTGGAAGCCATACATAACGGTGCATAAATTATCATTTGCTGATTAGAAACGTTAAGTTAGCTTAGGAGAGAACTGACATTTTGTGCTGTCTACAGTGTATGTAAAAGAGAAAGCAGTTACCATAGAAACTAGCTCATCACATGATAGGAACTCTGGTTCTGAGATGGAGTTCTTTTCAGCAAAATGGACTTTCTGTTCATATGAAATGAAATATATATGGTAGTTGTTATTTCGCTGTAATCAATGTGTTATATTCATTTTTTCTTTTAATTTTAAATATTGGCAGCTGAAGAGGTGGAGTATGTAATTTCACTTGTGTAGGGGCAGGGCGTATATCACGTGGCAGGAATTTTATTTTATACCAGTACTCCTTGTTTAGGAAAAAGTGATTATTTCCTGCACAGACGTTAATAAATACAGAATAATTTCTGTGAGAAAAAATGAGATCAGTCTTGCTCATCTGCAGGGTAAAGGATCTTTATGCTGTTTTTTAACACATACACTAGGTGTGGCTTTGCATATAGGGATTGTGTGTGATGCTTACAGTGAATGACCTACACTAATAGGCAACAAGCTATACATAACCTAAAATGATTTTAAAAATTAAAGTTATATAAAGGAATCCTAAAGTAATAAATGATCAAGTACATTAGTAAACACAAAACAGGTGGTAGTATTTGAGATGGTATAACGTAATTTCTAAGCAGAGAGGCAAAAATACTGTGTTACTCTTGTGCAGAAATGGCCAACTTGCAATATAAGCTCTTGATTTTGAAATAAAAGGAGCACGTGCTTTCTCTTCAACGTTCAGCATATGGCAAAGCCAGGCTCTAAAGTTGCTTGTTGATATTACTTCCAAGTGTAAGAGTCAAAATCTTTTGAATTTAGTTTCTGTGATATTAGATTGTTCCTAATATTACCACTAAACTTGTTGTTTGGTAAATGTCCGTTGTACAGAGAAGGGGGTGCTTACTCAGAACATTCTTTGATGTTTTTCAGTTCTTGTGAAAATTGCTTTTTAGAGTTATCATATAATTTGCTTGAGAGAGTTGTTGAATAGAAGGAATCTGACTTCTAATCCATAGAACAAGTACAGCAGTTTGGAAACCAGCAGCGATATCTACTTCAAACATCCCACTGAATGGCTGAAGGGACATGCTCTAACGGGAGATCAGGAGTCATACTGAAGTCTTTCACAGCATCGTAGAATAATTTGGTTTGGAAGGACCTCTGGAGGTCATCATGTCCAACCTCCTGCTCAGAGCAGGTCTAACTTCAAAATTACATCATGTTGCTTAGGGCCAAGTCCAACTGAGTTTTGAAAATCTGCAATGATGGAGACTTCACAACCTCCCTGAGCAATCTACTCCAGTGCTTTACTAATCTATTGTGAAACTTCTTTTCCTTTATATCCAGTTGGTATGTCTGTTGTTACAATTTGGATCTGTAGCTTCTTATCCTTCCACGGGCATCTTCAAGAGTCTGCCTTCTTTCTTCTCTACAATTCCTCTTTACACCCGGTTGAAGACAGCAATTAGCTTCCTCTGTAGTCTTCTGTTCTCCAGGCTGAACAAAGTTAATTGAACTTCCTGAAGGTCCTAGTGGCCCATTCTTCCAGCTTGCAGAGTTTGAGGTCCCTGTGAATGGCACCCCTGCTCTCCAACACACTGACCGCTTCCCCATCTTGCACAGGGTTCGTTGTGTCCTATCATCCAGGTCGCTGACGGAGATATTAAGCTGTATCAGCCCCATTTGACCTTTAAGAAATGCCACTTATAGCTGGTTGCCTGTTGACTCCTACTCTTCAAACCCAGTGGTGCAGGGAGTTCTCCACTCACATTGTAGTCCACCCATCCAGTCTATGTCTCTTCAGCTTGACTATACAGATGCTATGAAAGTCTCTGTCAGAAGCCTTGCTAAAGTCGTGATAAAAGACATGGACAGTTCTGCCCTTTCCACAGAGTCAGTCATTTCATTGTAGAAGACAAACAGTTTGGTCGAGCATGATTTGCCCTTGGTGTATCTAGGTTGGCTGTTCCCAGTGACCCTTTTATTCCTAATGTGCCTGGAAACTAATTTACTCCATAATTTTTCCAGGGATGGAGGTTAGGGTGTTCTGTCTATGTCTACCTACTAAGGTGCTATGTATTGCAAATGAAGTAGTTAATTTTTTTAGACTGTGCTTTTTCTCTTGTCCCTGCATCTAGAGAAAGATTATCCAAAATCAATTTAGTCTCCCTTCCTTCGGTCAGCAGATGTTAACTCCATTCACTCACTGCCACCATAAATCAAGTTTTGAACAGTAGTCTAGCTGTTAAACGATTTATCTGATAGGAGAGATTTTATGATCCATTCAGTTCCTCAATTCAGAGGCATTATAAATACCAAATGAAAGAATGAAACACTAGAAGAGAAATTATGACAATCTGTAGTTTGGAATGTTAACACCACTTGTTTTGGCAGTATTACTGGTCTTAAAACAATAGGATCCATATGGATGCTAATTTTCCCAATTTTGAGTAATAAATATAACCTCTTTATGGTTTAAGTAATGATATTACTCAATACCACTGCAGGGTCCAGTAGACGATTTCATGATGAGGTAATAAATAGCAATTTTGGAGAGCTGATTATTTGTATTTTTCTTTTATGTGGTTTATGATGGGGGAAGAAGAAATCACAAAGCCAGTGAAAAGCCTTGCCCTCTCCTGTAGCTGACATACTTTGGCTGCAGATATGTCAGTTGAGAAATATGAGACCATCCATAAAGCTCCGCACGCTCCCACATTAAAGTATTATAGAGAAACCTTCAAGTGGAAAACCGGTAACAAATTGCAGCTGAGATGCTTATGGCATACTGCACTGTCCTGGGCGCCCCACCACTGCTCTGCTTATTCCTCCGTATATTGCTTTAGTCGGCAAGAAAAATGGAAGGCTTCTCTGGTTTTTCTCTATTTCATAGGCAGGAGCTATGAGGGAGGGAAAAAAAAAAAACCCTACACCCCACAATGGGTTATCTGCAGATCTGAAGATGATGTTACTGGCACAGACACCAGGCTGAGTGCTTTACTGTTAAACATCTCTGCAGCTGTTTGCCCACTGGTCCAACCCTGGTGTCTGTTTCGAAGTCTCCGTTTCTGCCTCAGATGTTAGGAATTTGCTAACCCATCAGCTGGAGGGGTAGCCAAGTGCTCTGCACTCTTTCAGCACCGCTCGTCACGCCAGTGCTGTGCTCAGGGTGTGCTCCCAACTCCCTCCCCTCATTTCAGCTCCAGGAGGCAGTTTCTGATCTACCCCTTCCAAGCTGCTCGATCTCTCTTTTTCTACCAAAGCACCCACTCTTGGCATGCCACGCCACGTGCAGTGTGCACTCAGTTTTCTGTCCTGCCAGTTTGGAGCAGTGAGTAACAAATACGCACCAGCGAAGGTCTGCTCACCGGGCACTGTGGGACTTTGAAACCAAAGAAATGGGGCAACTCGGCACAATGCAAGGAATCGTGTTGGACCTGGGTGGTGGAGCCTGTTGGTCACCAGTCGTGTGCTTTGGTCAGCCCCGCTGTGACCCATCTCGTCCAGGAATCAGCTCAGAAGAGACCATTGCCTGCCTCCTTTTCTGAACTGGGACTCTGCGTTTGGTCCTCAGGCAGGACCAGCTGCCCTGGCAGAGCCTTGGAGGGCCCACGTAGTCTTTTGTATTGCTCCACATCTCCCATCCTGATTCATTATCTCCTTGTCTTTTCTTGCTCCCACTTTGCATTTCTGTTTTCCCTCAAATCCAGATAAGAGCAGAGATTTTTACGTTCTGCATTTAGGGGAATTCCAGATAGAGAAAGCTTCGTGTGTCCTCAGCTATACAGGCTTCGGACGTGTGTTAGACATGTATGTTCAAGCTTACAGTTCTGTTTGCATTTTTTGCAAGTTGTCTTTTTTTCTTCTTGGAAACCTACCTTTTTTTTTCTATCTTTTTATTTTTTTTATTTTTTATAGAAACAAATTAGACAGAAAATGCGTATTTTAAAATACAGTACTTTCAATATGAAGTCAGACAGCCGAGCTGTTCTTTGGTCCAGGCACCTTTGAAGAAATGATTGTCATCTTACTTTAACAAATACTGTTTCTTCATTTTGAAAGAGTGGCACAGGCTCTGACAGTGATTTAAGGTCTTTAGTGTTGATTTCATGCAAAAAAATATTTTTCACAGTATGACTTTAAAGTAGACTTTTTTCCCCCAATTACTCTACATGTTGGCAGCAAATTAGCTTTGAGGGAATATTGTGCACATCGTAGTTCTCTGTTGATGTATTGGGGAGTCATTTTGGGATCTTTCAGCTCTGTCAGACCAATGACTGACACTGTTCATGTCTTCCGTGTCTGTAGATTTGAAAGACTTTCTTTTGACAGGGAAGGTGATGTGGAAAAAAAGAAGCCGAAGTAGAAGAAATGATTGGCAAAGTGATGATATCATCAAATGTTCAAAGACTTTGCAAATTGAAGCTTATTAGGCTGACATTTTGTCTTCTATTCAGCACTAATTGGAATCATGCCTGGATGCATGATGTGGAAGGTACTTAATACCCGAGTGTTTATCATGACAAAATGACAGAAATCGATGTCAAGGATGCTGTAGGCTTCTGTTTAATGGAGAAAACAATATATTTCAAACTGCAATTACATATCTCACAGTAATTTGTATTCATATATATGAAAGTCCTCCTGAAATATTGCAAATATGAAACTATATTTTTGGCCCCTGAAGTATTGGCCTGATGGTGAATATTCCATTTTAAGGTTTTAAAGTTGTTCTTCAGGGTTCATAAAAACAACACCAATGTAGTTTAAAAAAAAAAAAAAAAAAAAAAAAGACAAAAAAACTCTGACACAGTGGTTTTACCTGAAACAGATCTGAAAACCCCACGAAGAGTGAACTCCATCTTTTGCATGGGTGATACGATTCTTCTAAAGTTGTCTCTGACAGCTTGAATTCTTTTGTAGTCTGTGCTTTCTGCTGTATTGGCATCTGTAAAATGAATTTAGAAAAGAGAAATAGCGAAGAAAGTGATTTTGGAAAGGCAGCCACTGCAAACGCAGAGTACGCTGGAATATTTGAAAATAGCTGCATGTTCTCCTGCTATATTTGGTATCACCAGGGATTTCCGAGTTCGAGGTGCCTGCCGCTTTCAAGGGGCACGTGTGTGCTGGCTGGGGTAGCACACGACCGGTGCGTTATTCTACATCTTCATCTTGGACCTTATGAAGTTGGATTCAGATCTTCCATTAAATCTCTGGTACAATATAAAATTAGTATTTATTCAACAGACCATGGAAGCAACTAACTGTTAGTGGAATTCATCACCTGAATTATTGCTGCTTATGAAATACAGATTGATCATTGCAAATTAATGTATTTTAAAAAAAAAACAACAAACGCAAACACAAATCAATGTCATCTGGATGCTCAGAAGAATTACTGGTCATTATGTGCATTATGTGACTTACACAGCTGCCTGGGTGTTACTGTAAACTCCAACAATCCTGTAACTAATAAGACGTTGACAAGCAGTAGTCGAGGGGCTGATGGTAATTATTTGTATTGCTGGAATGCTCTCAGGAGTCTGAGTCTACGTTGTGCTAGTGAAAATACATATCAACAGACAATTCCTGTCCTGGTAAGCTCCTAACATCACTGTGCTTGTAGGATATTAGAAATGGGTGCAGCAAGTGAAGGGTGAGGACCCGTGATATCCAATGAAGTTTATCAGTAGGTTGACATGGTTTGAGTAAGAAAGCAGAGGACACAGCACGTGGGCTCTTTCC
>NW_009260266.1:225672-229075 GCF_000687185.1 Egretta garzetta | reverse complement strand
CTTTCCCTCAAGTGGCTCTTCTAATGAGAGAGTAAAAATGCCTTTCTGTGATTTGTCTGTAGCGTTAAGAGACATCTAAAGTAGGTTGCTTGCCATGTCTGCAGTTGCTGCTGTTGTCAAAGGTTTCTTATGTGATTGCATAGAAAAGGAAAAGTGTTTGACTGTAGGTGGGAGGTGAACACGCAAAGAACATTTTTGTCTGTTCAAAGTTTGGGAACCTTTTAAATGCTAGTTGTTCAATCTGTTCAAGCTCCATTTGATAACAAGTAACTGCAAGCCTTCTAAAACCATGCCTTGTATTGATTTCCTTGTAGGAAAGCAAATTTAAAGAATAATCTGTTATTTTAGCTTTTGATCTGTTGGATACTGTTGTTGGGGAGTGGAGGGGGAGAGAATGGAACAGGACAGGACCCAAGCTGTCACTATATCTTTGGTAATACAGAGAAAATATCAGTTTTCCTGCTAAAGTCCGTTGGGGATGTGTGAGAGGGTGGGTGTGTTTGTATGTATATGTGTATGCGTACGTGTGTGTATGTATTATTGCCCTCTAATGGATAGAATCTGAATGGCTCAGCTTTGCATGCTTATATGGGTTTCTGTAGCAAAACGTTATTTTCACGGTGTCTGATATTTCCCATTTTAGAAGAATCTTGTAATGTTTATTCATAAGGCTGTTACATTTTTTGTGGGTAACATTCCTTTAGTTGTAAAATTATTTTGAAATTCAGTAGAAAGTTCCACAGCTTAGAGAGGTGCCTTTTCTTTGTTCTTCAGCTAAATTACAACTGCTTAAAATTTGCCGGTTTCTCTTCCTGTTTTTACTACAGTGCTAAAATAATAACTGAATATGAACAGAAAGTACTGTATCTCTGGACCGTGGCAATATCAATGACCTTTGGAGAGAAATAGATGAGTAGAGCTCGCTCCCCTTGCTTTATTACTGCCGGAGCGCGCCCCTATTCCGTAATGCTTCCGCTGAGAGTCCCAAGTAACCAGGATCTGCCAAGCTCCTGAGATATGAGTGGAAGAGGGATGGAGATCTCCCTTCTCTGGTCGACACCCAGGCTGCAGTGGGTGTTCCCTGTGGCCGCTTCCACCCCATCCTGCTGAGCAGCTTCCTGGCTGCTTGCTCGTGTGGGGTTTTTTTTCTAGAGTTGGAAAAATGTGTAATGTAGTGTTCATAGATAGAGGTTTCAAATCTTGATGAGATTCGTGATAAAGTCAAGTATTCTAGTGATGCATGGGAGATCAGGTTTTGGTGGTTTTTTTTAAATAAAACTTTAGAATAACATGAGAAAGAAGTCTGCAGGTTAGTTGGAAATTGGATTTACAATTGTTTGTATGGAAAGTAGCCCACCCCAGAACTACATGTTCTTTATAGTGGAGTCCTAACATAGTCACATTTTTTTCCTAGCAGGACTCTTTTTTCAAATTTCCAGCGCCTACTTTTATAGTTGGATAACTATAGTGTGTTTTGAACACATAGCAGAACGCTTGTTGCTAGCAGCTTTCTTCACCCCCAGTTGCAGATGCATGCAATTTCAGAGTAGTTGTGAGTATCCAACAGATCTCTTCCTCCCCTCAAGGAGGTTCGTGATGGTGGTGGAAGGCAACATGGTTATTACAAAGAGGTTCCTGATGGGTATGGATTGCAACAAGCCAAATATTCATACGTACGAAATCATCTAAATGTTCTGGGGAGAGCAGCAACTGATTTCACAAAGCTCTGCGAAGGCATCTCCAATCTCTCTGTACGTTAAGTTATAGCTGAGTCTGTCATGTTTCTATTTATGATCCAATTAACAAGCTGAATATAGGTTGGAAGAGCAGAAAGAACAGTACATGAATCAAATTCCCTTGTAATGACTGTGTTTTCATAAGATGACTTCTCCGAGGTGTGATACAACGCAAGGCATGCAGTACTGGCTCTTCCTGCCTCCCTGGGCTGGGGTGCTTCCCCGTGCTCCACCTGCTCAGCTCGGCACTTTCACAGAAGATGATTGTAGTGATGGGAAGTTTACTCCTGGGAGCAAAAGAAATCATCCCTGGGTTTTGGGCTGCCGCATTTTCCATTCATGGTGAAAACAGAAAAAAAATTTGCATATGTTAACAGAGATGAAGGATTTTGCAGGAGCAGCTTCTCAGCCCAAGATGGGGACTTTATCTACATTTACAAATATTGGTGGTTTTCTTCTGAACGTGATGTTTCCTAGCAATACGTTTTGGGGTTTTTTTCTGAGAAAAGTTATTTTCCACTTACAATACATTGGCAGCCATTGTTTGTATTGTTTAGGATCAATTGAGGAATTTTTCTAACTGTTATTTTGATTTGATGACTTTGTTCATCAGTGAATTATGAAAGCTCTGATTGTTTAGAGCAGGAGAAGGGTACAATACATTGCTGGGTCACATGCTCGCTTAATGCCTGCACATTGTGATGGCGGTAGTAATAGCACCATTAAAGAACAAAAGGTAGCAACACATAGTAGCTCTGTATCTGGCCAATCCCCTCAAATTACCATAAATATTTGAGCAATCTGAATAGTTTTGGAATCTGTAGTAAAGCTTTCCTGTTCTTATCTGGCACTGAAGGAATGTGGAATAAAGTATTCATTTAACAAAGTATAAAAATATGTATGCTATGCAGTTATAATCATGTGTCATTAATCAGAAAATACTGCAGAAACTCTGACAAATTAAAAACACAAGGATGTGTCTGCAAGGGCTTTTTCAGTCATTAAAAAGCTGCTTCACCTCTCAGGCAAACTATTTAATGGCAACTTCTTGCTCAGTGTACTGACATCTTCAAAGGCTCTGACATCTGTCGGCCTTTGAACTACCATTAAAAAATATTATCCCATTTCCATTCTTTTATGCCCATTTTTTTAATTATAGCCCTTCTTTCAAGTTAGGAACATGGTTGGTTTAAATGATGCTGTCCTTTCGTTTTCAGCCACCCAGCTGCGGTTTGAATAAATTGATGTAGAATCAAAGGCGGGACTTTAAAGGGAAAAGGTTTGATGGACTTGGACTCCGAACCAGATGAGGTTTTATGATGAAAAGGGTTTAATCCCAGCACAGGCATCGCTTCTATCAGTCGAGCAGTACAAAGCGATTCACATATATAGGTTCACGAGAAATGATCTATTTTTTTTTTTAAACAGCACAGATCTCTTCAGGACTTGCAAATGTGGCATTAGCTAATATTCAGAGAGCTGATTTCCTTTCATCCACCAGAAGCTTATGATTATAGTACAGTTCTCGAATTGGAAATGAGAGCTGCAACACAGATTTAAAGCTATGCTGTCTGATTTGTATTCAATATACATGTCACTGCGGGACAAGCTAGTCTAGGCCGAGCTGGTTCAATAAAGGGAAAAACAGTTTCAGCATCTGAAATTCT
>NW_009260266.1:218303-225651 GCF_000687185.1 Egretta garzetta | reverse complement strand
AAATTAATTCTTACTTGCTCTACCTGAGTCGGATACTTAGTAGATTACTATCGTTTCTAAAGCTGTGCAAACAAACCCTTGTGATAACATTTCGTTGGCATCTTTTGCATCAGAGGCTGAGAGAAAATAGGGGCATTAATCAGTAATGGCTTCTAATGTAGCCATTTATATGGAAGGCAATGTTTGTTTTTCTGTGGGAGTTTCGAGGAGGTTTAGCAGAGACAGCCTTGCTATTCCTTTATAGCGGTAGCCTTCATTAATGTGGTAATTAGGCATGCATATGGAGGAAACTGAAATCTCTGTCTCAGCAAATGCATCAGATGCCATTTGTCAAAAATACCACCTCATGGTATTCAAGAAATTCTCTCTCCTAATAGTTCCCTGATCTTCATGCTTCGTGCTAGTAGAAATGTGGTATGTAGTCACAATCTCTTACTTCTACATAAGATTGTGTCCTTCAAAACAGTGGTGCTCTCCAGAAAAGTAAAAGCAGTAGATTTCAAATTATGTCCTCTTAAAAACCCTGTGCTTCACTGTTTTACGGAAAGGAGACTGCTCCCTTCGGTGCTCTGCCTCCAGTCAACAGTTTCTCCTTCAAGCCCTTCCCACAACTGTGGTTCCCTGCCAGAGTATTCAGTTTATGGGTAATACATTGTTCCTGAACTCTTAGTGCAGTTTTGAGTTGGGTTTTTTTTGGGGGGGGTGGTAGTGCAGTGGGTGCTAAATATAAACATGGACCTGTATAAATAGATATATTAAATGGGTTCTTTTATTTTACTGGTGTTTCATAGAAATTGCATGTTTAGTATGTATTTAGATTTTGCATTTAAAATATATATTCATATTTTTCAAAGTAGAGGAGATTCAAAACAGTTGCGTAAATAAATTTGAAGAAATTCCTGCCCCAGGATGCAGTGGTCTATTTGTCATTCAGAAAACGAAGTGGCGTCAACTGAATTCAAGGACAAACTGAGAGGGATGAAAAGGATAGAGATCAATGTAAAGGTGCCAGAGGAAGATACTGAGCCAAAAATACTCTCGATTCCAAGAAAAGAAATGTTATGCAGACGGTTTTCATTTATTTTGTACAGATCATCCTGTGATTGATCTTGTCTTTCTGAACTGGTAGCTGTTGAGCGCAATTCTTCCCAAAAGGTCTCTGAACTCAGAGGAGCCACTGTCGAGATGCTGGGAGTAGTGCAACCAGCACTTGAGGATGAAGGTCCAGAGGAGGAGACTAGAAATGGTGTCAGTTGTATGTGTGTGCCCAAAATACACAATAGGTACCATCAGCCGGTGCCTTTGACACCAACCTAACACCTAGGTTGCAGTGAAGTCTTCCTTCTCTAGGACTTTCATCCTTAGTTGGAGGTGACAAATGTATCTGTTTGATACACAGATTGACACTCGTCAACTAGAGTATGCTTCTTCCAGTTAGGACTTGATATCAAAAAGGAGAGAGTCAAAAGCTGCACATGTGTGTAATTCTGGTCTTACTTGTGTAAGCAGCTAACGTACAGATAAGAATTTACCACAACTCACTGATTAACAGAAATACCGCAGCCATTGTTACTGCCTTGTGGAAATGGGGGGTTTTTTTGAAAGTTAGAAGCTGATTATTTCTTTAAAGTCTAAACCTTTAAGTGACACAATTTTCATTTCTGAAGCTGCCGGGTTTCAGGATTTCTGCCCACACGTATTGCCATTCATGAGACCGAGAATGAGGACTTCATGCTTGGTTAAAGACTGTCATCTTCAATATAGCAGCATGACATCAGTAATGAGAGAGTTTCCTGGTGTATTAGGTTCTTTAGTAGAGCAGAATGGTATACACAGGCTAGTGCATTAAAGTCATCTTTAGTCACTGGCCCTGAGAATAACAGTGTTAGGTTCCTTACTTGGTTTTCTGTAATTATGCTGGAGTTTTGAAAAATATATCTTTTTCACCTTGATTAATGGTCAGGGCCGAGCTGTGGACGGTAGTGTGAACTTCGAGTCTTCCTCAAGTCTCTCAACTGCCTGTTGAGGAGATGGTCATGGCACATGACCTGAATGGGTGTCCAAAGTTTGCATTTCTACAAGTATTAACTTCAGAAGTCAAAGATGAGAGATATCTTCTGCATGAACAGCTTATTACTGAGGCTTTGTATCTGCATCTTGTCTTGTGTTTGTCCTGTCAAGTTTTGCAACCCATGCCATTTCCATTACAGTCACCGTAAAACCCTTATGGGATGCATGGGGTAAAAATTCTGGAATACTCAAAATATATGTGTGTTTCGAGCAGTAATTTGAACAAATGCATCCAAAAGAGAAGCGTGTGATGCTTTTCTGGGTGGGTTTTTTTTCGGGAGGGGGAGATTGTTTGGGTTTTTTTTTACTTACGGTGAATTCTTTTCATTAGTTGTCAGGGTAGAGACATTTCTCAGAGACAGTACAGAGAGCCTGTACCTCTTCTGGGGACAAATTAGGAATTATAATACATTTAATTTTGCTGCCTCATAGAGACGAATGTCTGTAGTAATCCTTAAATCTGTAATACATCATGTCTGCATTTAAATCAGAATTACATGTTGTTCAGGAAATGCTAATGCTTTTAAATTTAATATGTGGAAAATTTAAATGCAAATGTTTTTTTAAAGCTTTGATTTAGAGGATGCTGGACACAGTACTCTATCAGATTGATGGGTAGCGCTTCCCAGTCTGCTGCAGAGATCTTCAGCTTCCATTTCAATATTCCATTGCAGGAAAGTCCTATCCTTCCTTAAATATCAGTAGCTTTTCTTCGCTTTCAGAACAAGCTTTGCTCCAAAGTTATTTCAGAACTGAATAAATCTTTAACATTCATCCAAAAGGAATATTTTCCTTTCATATACTGAAATACAGAAAATAAAGCTTTATACTTTTTCACAAAGGAAAACAGGGCAGACTAAAAAAATGTGTTTGGTGTAGTTTTCATCAGTCATCATTTAGGGATGGGCTGTTGTGGTTTGATGCAGCAAACCTGATATTAGGCTTCTACTTATTTTTTTAGCCATTCTGTATTTCATCTATAGTCTCTCACAAGTCATTGTAGGGGATCACTGCATTAAGCAGGTATTTATGGCTGATTTTTTTTTTCTTCATCTCCATCATATTTAAGTTACATCAATGCAGTTATGGAGATTGCTATGTGTGCAGTTGAGTGACTCCGTTACATTTCTTAGTAGAAAGACACAAGGAAATGAGTCCTCCAACTAGTCCTTTCCAGGTAGGTCTCTTAGTAGTCTTATTCAAATCATTTTGTCTGTACAAAGAAAAATACAAATGTAAATATCTCTTTCATCAGATAAAAAGAGAGGAGAATGAAGGCTGGATGTTTTAATTTTTTGACTCGCTAATCTATTTCAAAGCAAATACAGTAACTCAGGTAATAAGAAGCTGTTCTGCATCTGTCTTCCAGGCAAGAGGGCCAAGTCTTTTCCAGGTCTTAGAACTGTTAAATGGAAAATTTATTTACATTTATCTCAGTTTCAAATTAGTAAGCAAGCCTTTCACTCACCAGTGCGCTCTATTGTTTACTTACACGTGTGGGCTGGAGGTTCTTCCATTTGACTAAAAATCATTTTATTAGGAAGGCAGTGCCTATAACCAACCTGTATGAAGTTCTGCTTTCTAGCTGCTGTTAACTAAATTAGAATCAAATGTACTTATGTAAATTAAGAAATCAAAATAAGCTCCGTTAATTTTAAGCTCTTTGTGGAGCTGTTAAGTGGATGTCTGATTTTCTTTCTTTCTTTCTGTCTTGTCCTTCCCCCCGGGGCCCCCCTTTTTTTTTTTAAAGCCCAGTAGTTTGTAGCTTAAGTGCCATTTACATTAACTGGGATTTAGGCAGCTGACTGGCTGCTTGAAAAGTCCAGAGCTATTTCAGTGCACTCCTTTGGAAAAAAAAAAAACAAAAAACAAAAAACAAAATTTGTGTTTTGCTTCCTACCATGGCACAGCAGACCTTGAGAATTTGCGACCCCTTTCCCACATGTAGCCACAGATGTTGAAACAAGAACAGTGCTGGTATCTTCATTGTAACTTCTCCTACTGGCATTTTGATACCTGTGCCTTGCTTGTTTCTTTTCAGCCTTCAGAAATATATGGCCAAGTTAGTGAACGGTTTGGGGTTTAGATTACCAATGGAAATGTTGCCTAAGCATGTTTCTCTAGAGGAATGATATGGATAGACTCTTTATTCGTGAATTTTATTGAAAATGTTGCTCAGCAGAAGGTAACAACTCTTTCTTGTTCTTTATGAGTCGACACTTCCGTCATGTTTCAGGAAAATGCTTAAGCTGTAGAACAGGAGTAGACAAGATACAGCAAATGCATTACTAAGGAATAAAATCTAAAGGGTGCTGGACTTTGGGAGGGACTATATTAAGTTCAGGGGAAAAAAATGAAGTTGTCCATGGTTTGAACATGAAGAAGAGAGTGATGTTTGGCCTCCAGCAGCACTGTACAGGTAGGGTGGTGTTAAACCTGCCCCCACCCCTAACTAACACCCTAGCAGATGCAAAATAAGCAAGGTTGGTAGGAACATACTTTTTATCAGAGTCATAAATGTTAGAGGCATTTTTCAGAGCATACGCAGTGCTGAAACAGTCCAAGTAAAGAATCTTATGAAGGAGGTTTGCTGTTTAAAAGCAGCGTAATGCTGTTAAAATGAATAGAATAAATACGTAAGTTAGCAGCTCAACACCTCACTTCACAAGTCCTGGTGGATGTTTTTAAGAGATGCCAGAGGGACATTCGCAACAGTGAGAAAAGCTGGGCTTGCGCTGAGATGGCGTTGGACCAGCACTCTCGGGAGGTGAGACCAACCTGTTGGTCATTGCACTGTTGTTCATTTTCTCTTCATTTCACACCATTTCATTTATCTGCTTCCTTAATTCCCATATTTATGGGGCAATGTGTTCTTACCCAAAAAGCTTTTAAACTTGACAGTGTAATAGCTTGTGCTGTGAAAGCTAAATAGCTGTTTATTACTTATCCCTGTTAATTGGCTCTCTGCCACGTCGTTACCCCTGTGATAACACGCGTGACATTTGCGGAAGTAGTTTTCTTTGCAAATCAAATCTATCTTGTTAGGGATTCATAATATTGACAAATTGCTGATTCTACCAGTCACAAGAAAAATTGGATAATAACTTCTTAACATATTTTAATTGAAATTGCTATGGTATAGAAAATATTCTCAATATAGTTGGTTAAAATGGAGATAATTGAGTCAATTACAAAGCTTTATTTGAAGATGGCATGAAAAACTTGAGCTACCACACTTTAATGACTCTTGCTAGTTCAAAACTCTTTTAAAGTATCTGTTTAGATTTGTTCTCTTTCAGATTTAGATAACAGCTTAACCAAAAAGATGGGGTTTTTTCAGCACTGCTGTGTACCCTTTGTATCACTGTCACAGTACAAAGGAGCCACAGATACAGCTGCCAGCTGGCTGAACTGGCCAGCTGAAATCATCATGGAGAAAAGCAGAGGTGTACTGGGACCAGGGAGTCCAACTCAGTAGGATGCTTTGTGGACAAAAAGATCAGCGAGCCGTTAGGACTGTGCCTGGCCCTTGCCACTGCCCTTGGTTGCCCAGCTCCTTTTTCTTTTAGGGGTAAAAATCATGGGGATAATTCCTTACACCCGGGATGAGATCAAGTGCCAGACAGATTGTTGGGACTTGCTGGAACTGCAGTAGCAAGGCTCCTTAATATAAACCAATTTTGTTTTAAACACAGACCAACATTACACATCTTTGAAGTTCTTACGGCTATTCTTTTTTCTAAGCTTAGAGCTGCAAACAAATAGTATTTGTTTACTTTTTTAGCATTCTTTTATGTTAGATGTGTTGCTTATTTTTGTAATGGTAGAGTAACTTGTCTTATCTGTTTCTCAGCACTTTTAAGGCTTTGTTTATTAATAAGAAAGCTAAAGCAGTTCAGATTCCTCCTTTCAAAAGAATAATCCCTTCTAAGGTATTTTACACTAAATATGTCACCAGTTGCTGGGATGGGATACTTCATCCACCCCTTCTGGGATGTTGCACTGATCCTGGGTAAAAAGGGAGTCGTTGTCACCACTGAATCACTGGGTGTTTCTACTTTGTTCCTTATTCTCCTTCTAATTATTCTTCTTCATCAAAGTGAGATTTGTTTTTCTAGAGGCTTCCTTTCCCTTGACTGGACTGATCTCCTTTCAAAAATAATCCACTACCCAATAACAAATGTTAGGTATACCTTATCCATCTCTGTCCTGTCCCGCCAGCGTAACACAACACAGAGACACATCTCCCTTTCGGAAGGGTTCAGCTGATGGTTTTACAGCGCACTGTTCAAATGCGTGCGCTGAGTTTAAGGTCCTTCCAGGTGAGAAAATGCGGAGGCAGTGTTGGCACACACAGAGGCAGAAGCTGCACGTCGGTGTTTCAAACAGGGCTGCTCACTTATGAGCTAATATTTTAGATTATGGTCCTAGAAAGGAGCACTGTGGTCATATAACCTAACAGTTTGTGTTTGAGCTAAGTCCATGGAACATGCAAGCAAAATGAAACCCAGCAAATTGAGACCTATGGAGTCATCTGCAAGTAAAGCCAAGTTAACCCAGTGCGGAAAACTTCTGAAACTCAGTTTGAAGAGTTGTCATGACCCACTTGGGAAAGGCAGCGGTCTTTAACAGTGATACTTTTTATCGTCAGCCTGAGGACACTCAGCAAGGAAGAGCAAGGAAGGGTTATTGCAGCTTCGTCTGCTGGGAGATGTTAGTCACTTACTGTAAAAACTGCTGAAGCAACACCTAAATGACTCTAGATCTGAGCCTCGGGAGTAAGTTGAGAGCGGACTTGATCTTAACTCTGCATTGCCTTGGTTTTGCAAGTTTAAAATGCCCTCCACACTATTTGAAGTTAAATATGGTGATGGGGTGGATGTGGTTTGGTGTGTAATGCATTGAGGGGGAGACAGTGAAGTCCGTGTGTTCCATGGCTGTCAGTATAAAAGATGCGGTCGTGCTCCAACCTCTTCCTTGGAAACCGATCCAAGTAAATGCTTCGTGGGGCTGAAGTAAGAGCTCCTGAAAAATAAAAGGAATATATCTTTTTTCTTTTTTTAATTAGACTGTAGTCATTCGGTCCATTTCTCATCCCTGTTGCATGTAACTGTAGCAGAGTTTCAGACATCAGCAACAGATTTTAATTTAAACTTTTTGCCAGCTTTATATTTTCTTATGCAATTTACTTTTTAAAATTAAGAGCACATGTTTTCCTTCCAAATAACATGCAGAACATTTATTGGCATTTTAAATAGGCCAAAGTGAGTGAGCAACC
>NW_009260266.1:135152-218281 GCF_000687185.1 Egretta garzetta | reverse complement strand
AAATTGCTGTGGGCTTATGACCCACCCTTTTTACGACACTATTTCAGCACAGATATTCTTAGTTAGAATTCTGAGTTACTCCTTTGAAACAGAAATAGAAATCATCATCTCAGCTAGAAGTTTCTTCAGCTATGGGATTGTCATATGTGCATACACATACATGCAAGTATGCCTTTTAAATTCGTATGAAATCTCTACCCCGCACACAGTTTACTTTACATATTTGTATTTTTGTTCCATTTGGGATACTTGCTAAGCTAGTGGTTTCCTTCTATTTGGTTTTCTTTGTGTGGATTAATAGTCACTTTACAAAATGCTTCTTGTCTGGGGCATGCTGCTATGGCATGGCCATCCTGTGGAATGGCGATGACCTTCTGCGTTCTTTGTAAAAGATACAGATCGCTTTTATTTCATTTACTCATACCAGTACAACTGAAATAAAGACCATAACATTTTGGTCCAAAAAAGAGGCAGCAAGTAGCAATAAAATTTTGGACCTATGACCCACTGTGGAGTCTTTTGGACCTACTGTGAAGTCTTTATTTCTTATGTTTAAGCCTTATGTTTAGCACAAGAATAGCTGCTCTGGGGGAGTGTTTAAGACGCGTATTTCTCACGGCAGCTCTTGTACCCACGTTATTGTTTGGGCCATGCAAACAGTTTGGTAGGCATCGTTCGCAAACATAGATTTGAGCGGCTAGAAAAAGAATTTAAGAAACCAATACTGAGGAAGAGAATTCAGTTTTACAAAGAAACCTAGCGAGGATTGTGCCTGCAGATCTCAGGCACGAGAAGGGAGATTTTGTAATTGCATCTTTGTTTCTCCACAGAATCATTAAGACAAGACAGCTGCTCTTTAGTTTTATATTTCATGGATTTTTTACTGCTGAGAATTATGTCACCTTTGGGGGTTTTTTTCCTAGTACTACTAATTTGTCGACATTTAAGTCTAATAGTAGTCTGTTAAACCTGGCATGTGGCATAGCAGAATCTTAGGGATGGAAAGTTGGGGATTCATTTCCTTTAGCAATCTGAAGACACCCGTGTCACACAAAGTTGTCTTATGCAGCAAGTTGCTCGATTGTAAGCTGCTCCTGCCAGTGACTTTGTTTATGGGAAGAAATAATCTGGCTGTGAGAACTAGACTTATTTTAAAGTTAATTGACAAGAACTCTGTCTGTGATCCTCAATATAAGCTTTTTCCAGGCACTTTGGAGAGATTAGATGTCTCTTAACATCCTCTTACTGGCGGTGAAGTTGCTCCAATAGGACTTCTTTAATCATATTAGTTTCGCTGCCATCACCCTGTCTTAAGATTCTTTCTTCTTTCCTAATGGAACTGCTTTTGCCATCTATTAGGTCGAACATTAATGCTCCTTTGCATATTAATTACTGTTAATTACCTTACCTATAACATTCAGCCCACCAGCTTTTGCCTCCCCGGTTTTGAATCTGGAGGCTTGGAGCTGTTACTTTTTCCATGTGGCAGCAGCAAACGCTATATCGTGCTATTTGATTTTTCTAATGGCTTTGTGTAAGAATTATTGAATATAGAACAAAGTAAAGCAGAAAGATGTAACGGTTGAGTCAGGAATTCACCCAGTCTCTGGTTTGGCTTGTAATATGATTTATGAATGAATTTTCCCTGTATTTTAAGAAGGAAACCTTGGCTCCTTATCCTAAATATTTTATCAAACTTCTTAGGAAACTTCTGACCAACGTAATATCTTAGTTTCACTTATTGGGGAGGGGAGACAGTTTAAAGAAGTTTTTTGTTTTAAGAAGGAAGAAAAATTAAAAAAGGAAAGTGGTAGTGGAGGGGGAATGAGCTCTCGCAGATTAAAAGATATTTGTTACTATTCCAGGCAGGATTTGCATTGGAACGGCTACTAAAAACCCCAAATGTGTGTCAGTTTAGAACTCGGACCATATCATCCTATAGAAATTGTAGCTCTGTAGCATTTCTTTGGTTAAGTAAAAGCCAGTTAGGGCTAACATTTTGTTCTGATCTTGAGGTGAAATTATTTTCCCAAAGCATTATAGAAGTATATTGTAGATTATAATTCTAGATTGAAATGTACTTTACATTTTAGCCTGTATAATTATATACTAAAATGTACTTTACATTTTTAGTCTGTGTACAGATTTAAGAAAAAACTAAACGTGTAGAGGAAAAGATCAGGAAAGGAAGGGAAGGATCTAGTGCAGATTACGCTATATGAAACATATGTTTGAGATAATGCTGATAGGGCTGAAGTATGTGGCCTGTGTTATACTTCTATATACAAATGATGTGCTCATTCCATCTCTGCGCATACACACACAAAATTTTACCTCTGACTTAGTAGGGAGTAATGCCAATGAGTAATTAAGAAAGCATGGAAGCAAAAGTCAGTCTTGTGATAAATTTCTGCGATGGTTAATATTATTTAAGACACGTTACAGCTGTAATAGTCGAAGGATGCAACTGCAGGTTTGAGGGGAGATGACGTGCCTTTTATTACACCATATAGCTCAAATAGTTGGAGAAAGTAGGCAAACTTTCAAGCCTCCATTTTCCTCTCAGATCACAGTATTTATAACAATCTGCCTGGGGATATTAATGTACAAGGCAATGTTTCTGATAGTCATTCATTTCCCAACTTTGGTCAGAAATGAATGTTTCTTTTTCAAAGATTTGTTGTAATGTGGTTCTCGGAGACTGCAAATAGATGGTTTAGCTGAATACAGACAGTATATTAAAAATGTCTAAAGAAAAATAGTAGTTGGAGAGAGAGATCGGCTCAGAGCTCTAGAAACAGTAACTGGCGTTCCAGGGCAATGGGATCTTTAAATATACAGTAATTTTCATCAGATTTTCTTATGAAACCTTTAATAATCTTGAGCTGAGTCACCTACATCTGTTTGGTAGCACAGCAGTTTCTCATCTCAATATTATCACATCCTTGGTGAAAGAATTCCGGGGGGCTGCATGGTTCCTCGTGAAGCAGAGAGGAGAAAGGGGGAAATCCTGTGCGAGGGTTTTAGTGAAAATTCTGATTTTCACAATTGTATTTGCAAATGAAAGCATACGCCCTTGCAACATCACACATTGCAACGAGCTGTAAGGACAACGGGGTTATGTCTCGGATATGATGCTCCTGTACTTCATTTCAGAAGCTACAGAAGAAATGCAGTTAGAAAAGTAACTAAAGAGAGTTACATGCAAGCATAAATCTAAAGTAATAAATGTATGCTACTTCTGTAAAGTAGCAGTGTACGTCGCAAATACTTTAGGAGCAACACAGATTTACCACTTATCGCTTTCATTCCTACCCTTTGGAGCTCCCCCACCGAAGGCAGGCAGTGAGCCGACTCCGTGCCGTAGTCCCCGGCTTCCGCTGCCTCTGCTGTGTCACGTTGGGCTTCCGAGGGCTGAAGGATGATCTGTGGTCACATAAAAGAGAGCTGGGGATTCTGAAGTCCACGTCTTGCTTTTTGAAGGTCGTGTATCTTCTCTGTACTGTTTGCAGGGTCTTCAGGGTTCTCTGCCCCTGTTAGCCCCTCTCGGCGTGCTCTCCTTCCCTCACCTGGAGCGGGACGTTCTTTGATAGATTCCTGGTGCACATGAGCACATTATGATGAAATATAGTCTATAATCTGTAGCGATTGATAAATGATTGTCGATACACTGATATCACATTAGAAGGCAGCAGCTCATTTCTTTAGGAGAAAAAAAAAGAAGGCATGGGCATTATACGTAGTGATTATATGCCATGAACTATATTTCTACACCTATGGGGGCACCCCCTGCAAAACGATAAATCTTGCTCCATCCATGTGTCGGACAGGGGGGAGCCATATTCATCTGCATATACGAAGAGAGGGGGAAGAACAATAAGAGAGGCCAAGAAAAGGGATAGAGGATCCTTTGAGCCTCCTTCCCACCCCAGCTGACAGCCTGTCTGAGAAAATCAAGTGTTTTGTGGTTGGTTTGTTTTTTGGTTTTTGTTTTTTTGGGGTTTTTTTTTTTACTTTCTTTGTTCTTTATTTCAGGTCATCTGTGATATGGAGAACCAAATCCACAAGCTGCGGGAAGAGCTTATTCAGGTAAATGCTCAGCGGAAGCAGCAGCTGCTGGAGCTGAGCCATCAGTGGGAAGAGGAGAAGCAGAGGGCAGCTCGAGGCCATGAGACAGTGGTGAATAAGCTGAAAGCAGAGGCAGAAAAAATGACATTAGACCTGAAAAAGATACATGCGGCAGAAACAGAGAAGGCCTTGGACAAGGTAAGAGGTCTGCATAGTGCCGCTTCTTGTGGCATGACAAAAGGGGAGCAGTCACCCCCAAAGTCAGATAAGCAAAGTTTCCCTGAGGAAAAATGTTTAGGGGTCACTTGAGTTGAAAAAACAGCCGTATGCTGTAGATCTGACATTGGATGCTGCAATTGAGGCGCGAGTATGGAAAGTTTTGTGGTTCTATAATGAAAGACTTCTTCCCTTTGAACAGGCAGCGGCAGCGGTCGCTGCTGTAGCTGTTTTCCCTGGGAGCGGTGCTGGGGCAGCACCTTTCCGCCGTGGTGAGTGTGGAACGGGGACGGCCGTGCGGTGCTCGGGAACTGGCGGGACTTTAAAAATCCCGATGAGCTCAAAGGCAAAGCCAGCCAAGGACTAGGCTAATCGCTTTTCCTTCGCTGGAATAGATAGAGTAGAAAGGGCGGTTCTATCTAACCAAGCTTTTTCTCCCTGAAAAAGTTCTTAAAGTTCTTAAGGAGGAAAAAGTTCAGGCTAGAACTGTGAGGAAATCAGGTCTAGCTGCTAACGATGGCTGGTCTGCTTTTGCTTGTGTGCATCGGGTGAGCAAATACTGTGCGAAAGGCTTGAAAATAGGAATTAATGTTTCAGGTCCATCAAGGCTTCCCTCCCCACTCTGTTCTGCAGGGTCACTGACTGCGCTCAGTGCTTGCTGAGCATCCCCTTGTACCAGCGTCCTGAACTCAAGTATTTCATCACATTAGGGATGATAGGAGCTAAACTATGTGGGGTTTATTTCAAAAGCTAAACTCATAAAAATAGAAAAAAAAACCCTACTCAATATTTATGGTAGACACTGTGTGTATGTAAGCAGATAGTTGTTGAAGTATCTTTTATACGCGTTAATGTAATAAATCATACATTTTATTGCAAAGTGACGTACCGTGGCACAAATTAACAATCTGCATATACTGTTTGAACAGCCTTTGTGAATGTGACATTTCATTTACCTGCGTCAGGTTCTTGGTCTGTAATTTTGAACAGCATTCAGAGGATTATGTTGGAAATCAGCCAGCCTGAAGCCATTAAAATGGCTGTGATCAACAATTCAGAATCTTTTCTGAATGTAAGGAAAGCTCCACTTGGCATAATTATTTAAAGCCAAGGTCACAGAAAGTATTTAAACCTTTGAAATTCATCGTTAAAGGATTAATTTTAACTCAGGAAGACATTGTCATTTTTGCTTAAAAATGGAATTTGAATCTCAATTCTTTTCTTTCTTTGATCTTTTTTTACATGTGTAGTATAGCAAAAGAAAAGTTAACTTCTTTACATCCTCAAATTAAAGTTACAAATAATCCTTCATAGGGCAATATCTTTAATAGTCTTGAATTGTCATTTCTGTCAGAAATGCTATTTTTTTAATTTGTGGGATTTTTTTCTATTTTTTAAAAAAATTGCTAATTTTAAGCTATATTAACTGCTATTGAATTTTTTTTTTTTTATTTAACCTACTTCCCTATTTTTACCTCTAATCAGAAGAGCATGTGTTAAGTAAAAGATAGGAGGGGGAAACAAAAGTACCTCTGTTGGAAAGTCTTTCACAGACGTGAAAATACCTTGCATTACCTTCAAATCTCCCTTTACCATTCTGCTTCATTTCTGTCTTCCAAATGTAGAGCTGTGAAATTTGGCCACAAGTCCAAAAGTCAAAGGAGCTTAGAGAGCAAACTCCACTTAAAGCTCCAGAGTTACAGTTTCAGCTAACTTGGTTCCAATCTTGATCCTATTAAAGTCCACGGAACTTTGATGAAGGAGATTTTATCCAAGGGGGGGGGGGGGGAAGCATCTTAATCGCAACATGAGTCTTGAACCTTGTTTTTAAAAGTCTTTTTATTTTTCTAGCAAATCTCGTTACCTTGAAATTTAGGACAATATGGGAGAAAAATTTGTCCTCTAAATTTACTTTTTTTTCCGGCCAATTCTGTAAAGATTGCTTAAAAATCCAAGGGGAAGCTGAATTTCACTCTTTAGGCTTGGAACATCTTTACTGGCCAGATTTTCTGAAGGTCAGTCCATTCCCAAGTGGAGGATCTCATTCCTCCGTGGTCTGTTTTGTGAGTAACAACGATTTCTGTGTGGATGGCTTTGTGTAACTGTGGGCTGTTGTTCACGTCAATATGCTGAAATCCGAAAGAAAAACTGAAGTGAAAATGGGCAGAGGGAGATGTAGGCTCCATATGGTATTGCCCTCCCCATAGTCCTGCTGCAGCGGGGATGGGAAGGAGGCAAGTGGGGAGAGAGAGAGGAACAGATTTCAATGGAAGTGCACTGGACATTTAAGTATTTGGTATTTGTAGACAGCTTTTCAGTATCTAGGGACACATAATTTACTGAGGACTTTAATTTTCTGTTGCTTAAAAATCTCAACTTGAAAGATAGTACATTGTTTATTGTAATATTTTATTTGATTCAGTTCGTTAGTGATTACAGCATACGGTGCCAGAAAGTTGCTCAATAAACGTAGTATGGTAATGTTTTCGAACCTGTGTCTCTAAAAGTAAATATCTTTTGACAGTTATTGCATCTCCCAGTCACTAGGGAATAAGTGGGAAAATATTTAATAGGTTGCCAAATGGCACTGTGTAACCTGCACTATAGGAAAAATCAACATGGCATCTGTTGTCGTGGAAATAATAATAAAGGGAAAAGTCCATCATTTTCCAGTGACCTTCCCTGTTGCAGGTATATTTTTCAATAAAACACCACTTTGTAAGAAAGTGAGCTATAGCTGACCTAAATATGCACATTATGAGTAGTGTTGAACCTGTTGTGGACAAGCTGGGCACCTCTGAGAAGATGACGAGGGCTCTACCTGACCTACAGTCAGAAGACTCCTGTAAGCAAGGTCCTTATCACCAGCCTGGTATGGAGAAACAGGGCTGGGGTGATAGAGGAGCAGCTCGGTGTGTGCTGGGCTAAGGCGATGCAGGGGTAGCTGCTGGGGCACTGCCCCGATTCCTCTTTTGCCTTGCTTTTTGCTAGATCAGGTGCCACAACTGATCACAGGTAATCGCCTGATTGCTCACCTTTTCAGACCTAACATGGTAGATCACAGAGGTAACATTAGAACACGGAACCACCATAGCAGATAAGGACAAAAAATTTTAATGTCCTTAAGGTCAGATAAGCCACGCTGGACATAAATCAGACAAAAATTCAAGACGATAGCATGGAGAGTTTGAAACAGCACTTACCATGTTCTTAGGACTTTAGTACTTTTATACTATCTGTTATCTGTCTCTAACATAAAAATGACTTGAGAATAGCTCCAAATTATTTCTTGTCTGTTAGTTAAGGAATCTTAAATACCGTTTCAGAAGAACACTTGTATTCGATCAGAATGATTTTGATTTACTTCCAAAGTATAGATCTAATTTGCTTGCATTTCATTATAGCAAGCGATTACAGCATTTTCTGATGTGACGGTAGTTTGGTTTGTTTTTTTTTTTATTTGAAGTCATACCTCATTATGACTAAATGAAACATAAACTGCTCTTAAGAAATAAACATACTGGAGGTACCTAGTGCTCTCGTTAGGCTCCGCTAATGACTGATTTCAGGCAGGAGACAGGTGTGTTACAGGTTGCATCAGCAGCACTCACGGCATGAACGCTCATCAGCCAGGTGTAACGGACTGTACAAAGCTTAGGAGCACCTTCAGGTTTGCCAGAAATTACTAAAAGCAAGAGACAAACTGCATTTCTAAGTGCGTGCAGATGTGGAGCTTGGCTAGCACAACTGTTTGTAACATTCATCTGTGGTATTTTCTTGGCAAAGCAAACGAGCATTCAGAAAGCATGACCTGAGCAGATCAGTAGACATGCTAACAGCGCTCAAAGGAAGCAGCCTTGGAACTGAAAAGATCTCATAAAAAAGCTCTCTTTGAGCAGCTCACATGAGTAAATTGGAGTGGGAGAAAAAGTTTTGGGTGGATTTTTTTTTTTTCCCCCTCTCTAAATAATTTTCAGCATTTAGCTTTTTATTGACTTCTCTTCTATATTTAAATAGATATTTTGACTCATCCTGTTAAATCTTTATGCACGTTCCAGGAACACTAATTCTTTTTCAGTGCTGCTTTTCTTGTGGAGAAGTAATTTACATTTTTGTGCATTGACTGTACTGAACGCACATGATGGTTGATTACAGGATGAAGCTGTAATCAAAAAAACCCAAAAAACAAAAAAAACCCCAACCCAAACACTTTAGTTTCTGGACTGCAATTCTGATTTCAGTGCCGTTGTGAAACGGTTCATTCTGGAGAGATGGGACTCCAGGATGGCATGCAACCTGGCCAGAGCCGTGCAAATGGTGCGTGTAGGTTTTAATGATGTAGCAGTTAGTTGTACTCTGAAACTTTTGTTATTTTAAATAAAAATTGACATATACAATGTTTTCTAGTCTCTATCTATTGCAGTTGCTCCCCCTATGTCTGGTGGGAAGTCTACATAAAACTAAAATGCCCAGGAAATCCAAAGTTAAGGTTAAAATTTAAAAAAAATATATAAATCAATTTAAAGTATTGTACTTGGTGTGACTGCTTCCCTAATTAAGAATAACTATTTTATATAATGGTTATGGTGTGATACAGTGTTTTTGTATTTCAGAATGTTTTTGTTTTTCAAAAATCTGCGGTTTCCTATAATTGGATGCTTAATTTTTGAACAACTTCTACTTGCATATAGTTTGCAAATAAGGTGCCGATAATGTGCCCTGGAGAGCATTTCAGGCCTTCATCAAGCTTTGGGATGCTGGGTTAATTAACTAGCAAGTACAGCCCTAGGATGCAGTCCAGTTGGACATGCTCGTTGGGCATACTTTCATCCCACATATGTAGGAATATCTTTAATTCACAATATCTGTTCTGGCACTATTGTCAGTACTCCTAGAGATGGTGTCCTACTGTTCAGCACTGGCAAAGAAATAGAAGAAGAAGGGAAAGAATATGACATCTTCAGAGATTAAAGAGATACTCCAAGAGATACTCTGTGAAAATTGAGTTTCCCCTAAGCAGTTAAGTTATTTCTGCTCTTAACGAGTAAGCATTGCATGCTTTCCATTAGCTTACATTGTTGAGCACGGTCTCCCTAGCTTTTCTTCTCTGCCAACGCTACATTTCATTAACTACCAAAACCAGTTCCATCTTTGTATCTAAGACCTTCTGGGACCTGGACCATCTCTGCAGCAATTCTGTAGGTTCCTGCTTAGACTTGGCTGCATAATGGAGTTTTTGATCTGAGTGACACCTTTCACTTCATTAACTTGAACACTAATAGCCACAGTATAGAAAGGTTCATTTATGTGAGCATCCAGATGAACTATTTCCACACGCGTTGCAGCGATACCCTGGTTATTTACATGGGGGCAAATAGGTCAACCATAAAATGTGGACATGCATTCTTCCTGAGTGTAATGATATCATTAAATGGGTATCTAATTATAATGTAGATGTATGTTTTTCTCCTTGCTGAGTGCATTCAGGACCTCCAGCAGTTGTATATGTGCCGGTTTTTTAGACTAAAATTTTTCAATGCTTGTTTGGATCTGTTACGTGGATTCTTTCATGTAGGCTTTAGCTATGAATGATCTAAGGAGCTTCTACTTCTTACCAAGAAGAGTTGGATATTTCCTGAGTCTCTTAATTATTTTCATTATAATCTGAGAACTTTGTCTATGATATTACTATCTATTCCAGAGTAGTAATATTTTTGTTGGTTTGTTGAGTCTGTGTGCATTTACTTACATTTGGTTCTTTCTGACACTGTGTTAGTGACTCACTGACTCATATTATTAAAAATGAGCACGGTACTTTGGCTTTGTTGGAGAAAATCTGCCAAAAGCCTAGAATATCAAGAAAAAATAAATGTATTCCAAAAAGAGATTTGTATAGCCAAGTTAGTGTATGTGAGCACAAGAAGTGCAGATTATTTAATCTGTCTTTGTAGTACCTTTACAGCAACTCAGCAATAAAATTTTGCTCACAGATGAGGGGAGAAAACCAATTTCCTCTCTAGTGTGTCTCCTTTTGCCCTGCTCCTGCTTATTCCTCCAAAGAAAAAGAAAGAAAGATGATAGTGGATCAGGAACATGGTCACAGGAATTGTGTCATCCCTTAGGGGAGCCATTTGGAAGAGTCTTCAATCAACAGAGCCAAACATGAAGAAAAATATGGTAGAATAGTCTCAGGGATATTTCCCTCAAATGGGACTGAGCAGAATTTATGGCGCTCTCCCTACAGGAGATATTTCAAAGCAATAGTCTCAGTTATTCATGGAGAGTTACTCTGCTTCTCCCTCTTCAAAAAAAAAAAAAACCCCACCAAAAAAACCCCAAAAAACCCCCCAAAAAACCCAAACAAAAACAAACCCCCAAAAAAAAAAAACCCCACCAAAAAAACCCCAAAAACCCCCCCAAAAAACCCAAACAAAAACAAACCCCAAAAACAAACCACCAAAAAAACTCAGAAAAAGAAAACAGGTAAGATTTCTGCCCATCGATCGCATTTATAAACCCTGTTAGGGAGGTAACCAAGAGTCGTTGGTATAACTGTCACTGTGGGAAAAACACGCACCCAGGAGCGTTAGGCTTACTTTTTAACACCTTCATTAATGTTTGGAGAGGAGATCAAGCACCATGTTGTTTGCATTCACAAATAACACCATAGGGTTAAAAATTAAAATGGCTGATGCAATGCTGTTAAGAAATGAGAACCAGGCAAGAAGAAGCATAATTGAGCTGAGTGATAAATTATGATACAATATGGAATTAAAAAGATTTCAACAGGGCAAGGGCTGATATAATTGAAATTAGAGCTTTATCATATGGCTTGTCTTTCAGCGTACTTTATTCACGCCTTATCTTACCAATTCGAGTTGGTTAGTTGTTTGAGAAGTTTGGGGTTTTTTTTAACCAACTGGTATTAACCTAAAGTATCTAAGAAGTATTCACAGGTGGGGGTTTTTCTCGTCTTTGTCTCCTATTTCTTTTCAAGCCTGTGTCCAAACACCACTTCCAGTTCTGCCTCACCAGGGCACTGTCTGTTTTTTCTCAGTCCTATAACTTCCAGGTTGTAGCCTTTGGTGCGTGTTCATTAGATCAAGACTGACAAAATCATGAAGATGGTAGATAAGGTGAATGCTGAATTGTTATTTACTGCCCAAGAACTTGGGTGTAGTTACTGGAAGCTAATAAAAGACTGATTTAAAACTGGTGAAAGAAGGTACTTCTCTAAACAACAGCAAGTGAGCTGCTTGAATTGATTGCCATGGCGGTTGTGAAGGCAGATATTATCAGCAGGTTCAAAAAAGGATTGAACGGTTTTACGAGCAGCCTGTTCGTAACCAGTCGCTAATGGGAATAAGCAGGGATTTAGCTTCGAACTTCCCTGATACAACAGTTGTGGGTGCTGGGGGAATATGAGGGGTACAAACCACAGAAGGGGGGGCAGGTTTCTGCAGTCTCTGCCAGCAGCATCTCCCATGCCTCTGGAGAGGACGTTGGGCTCGGTGGCCCATGAGCCTGACTTTGGAGGACGTACCTGATGTTTTGCGCACAACTGATGTTTCAGCCTTAACTTCCCTGGTTACAAAGTGCAGGAGGCTTTGCCAGTGGCAGAATGACTGTCCTAATTATTTTTTCGGGAGTTTCCTGAGCCTTACTTCACTGTCCAAACAAACTGTAACACACCAACTTCATCTCGTAATACACAATTGCTTATTGTTTTAACTTTATTAAATATTTTTTTAAAGCCTAATTGAATCATTACCTCATTCTTTTTTTTTTTCCACAATACTATGTGTCTTGGAGAAGGCTGATTGCATGTAGGTACAGTTTTCTCTAATTTACCAATTTTACTTATCTTTACATCCCAGGTACGTTATAACATTAGGAAAAACATTGGCTGTTCTCCAGTACAGTAGCTGGTTGTAATGTGAGATTACTTTTTTTTTTTTTTTAACAGCTCTGCTAATTCATTCTTAGATCCTTTCAGAATTATTGAATGAATACCATCTGGTCCGGGTGCCCAGGCAGGGGTGAGGACAGATCCTACGACCGATGCCCTGATACTGGATCCCAGTACCTTCCGCAATCACTGCTGGTTTCACTGGGGCTTGTTCATGGTTTTGTCTAGGCAAGCAATGGTAACTGGTGTTTGTTACCTGCAATTAGTAAATGCGAAGTGGAAATTTCTCCTGCGTCCCGTGCCATGCACTCCACATTCTTACTTTTCTTGAAAGTTTCTGGGCTAATGCATCCTTTATACAAAGACTTTCTTGGGTCCCCCAGACCTGAGAGTCGGCACAAGTCAAAACAAAAGCTGCCCCACAGAAGGTGTCCATGGCATCCCTGCTTAGGGCAGTATTTTGAT
The DNA here is from genome assembly GCF_000687185.1 of Egretta garzetta. Taxonomy (NCBI): domain Eukaryota; kingdom Metazoa; phylum Chordata; class Aves; order Pelecaniformes; family Ardeidae; genus Egretta; species Egretta garzetta. Next base: position 205,623 of record NW_009260266.1, on the reverse strand, counting down.
ATTAAATTTTCACTAAAGCTTTCTTTTAGGAAAAAATGCTCAGTTATCAAGGCCGAACTAATATAAAACATCTTTATTGCATATTTAAATTCTGGCACAAAGTGAAGACATTGTTTACACTAATTTGCTCTTTCTTCATATCCTTAAAATAGAGAAAAGCTGCAGGTGGCTTTTTTTTTTTTCCTTTTTGGAGGGGAAGGAGTGTTTTGGAAATAGGGAAGGGGTAAAACGATGTTATTAGTCCTTCAGAGTCTTTCATGTGAAGAAACAAAAGTGTTCCAAAACGACTTGCTTAGAGCTGCAGAACATGTCATGGAGTAAAACCCACCTTCATTAAATGGGTGCGGAAGAATTCTAATTGTTTTGAAGTTCTTATGATCAGGCTGCATATGCTTCATTGTAATGTGATACTAAAGTGCCTCAATTATGATTTGTATATTTTGGTGCCAGAAGGTTTTTTTTCTTATGCTAAATTATTAAGTTCTGTCAGCTGCTGGGCTGTCATATAGAGATACAGTAAATCACATTATATTTTGTCATGGATTACACAGAGCAATAAATTTGGGAACAGAGATCAAAGTAGTTTCACAATCACATCTGACTGTAGGAGGGGTGTTTAACTTGTAGAAAATCTGATTTAGGTGAAACTGTTGCAGTTCTTGTGTGAATTTGAAATGAATTTGGGTGTTTGCTTGAAAATGAATAAGGTACAAATCCCCAAAAGAGTTCTCCTGCACTTAGTTCAGAGGAGTTAATTCTGACCTACAGCTGCAGGACGGAGAATGGATAAATAATTAAACATTGGGAATGTTAAGAGTCTTGCAACGTCTTATTTATGTTTTTAATTGCTTTCATGATTGAGCAATATATTCCATTCTCTTTTTAATTGGGACTTTGCTGGACTTGCGCGCAGTTAGTCATCGGTGCAGTAATGCTTTCTGGCTCCGTGAAGTTGTCGTTCTTTTGGGGAAGCTTTGTTGTTTTTAAAACTATGAAAAGTAATCCAGCGTAATCTTGTGAAGGAACACTGATTGCTTCAGATCATAGATTTGTTAGGGGATTTTGTCATGGTTTGAATATTTGTCTTTCCAACTGTAAGAGCTTAACTTTTGTTGGGCTCTCATCTAATGATGTAACTTAGTAATACCGAGTTAACTGAGTAATACTGAGTCTGTCCTTTTGCTTCCAGTTTTCCTTCTATTCAATAAAAAATATTTGCTCTCAGTATGATACATACATAGGATTTTTTTCTAGTCATTATTTTCTTAACACTTGCTTGTTATTGCCACAAAATTCAACTTAAAACAGCAGTGGAGAATCTAAAAAAATAAATATCATATTCTTATCCCTTTATAGTCCTTTCAAGAGCCTTATAGTCTCTGCTGGGCAAAAATCAAGGTGTGTAAACTTAGCTGATATATAGTGATAAAGCGGACGGGTCTCGGAAGGCTCCGATTTCGGAAAGAATTGTGTATTGTAAAGCTCGTATTAAGTAGCCTTTAACTGAGTCAAATCATGGATCAGTGCCACATCTTGGTACCATTGCTTCTATTTGTGGAGGAGACATTAGCTCTGACTTGCATCTTCAGAGATGCTTAGCAGCCTATCCCTTCGTGGTTTTACTGGGTATCAGCTCTTTGGGTACCAAAGCCATCTGGGGCTGAGTGATAGAAGCTTTTCTGCAAACTTCTTTGTGTTAGAGTGGGAGAGGGGGACAGCACACAGGAGCAGGAGAGGTGCCTGTGTAGCAGAGGTGCCCCGTGTTTCTGGTGAGTAAAGGCAGCTTGTAAAAGCTCGAGTCATTCCCGTTGGGTGCATGTTTTATTTGTTAAGGCTCTGAAAAAGAAAACGCTACCACTTTTGATATAAGGTCTTAAACCCGCTATAAATAATCATCTTAATTTAGTTAGAAGAGAAGAAAACCAGGAAGTATTAAAAATCATCATCCAGGAATGTATTTGTGCTGTACTGGAGTTAGACACGTAGCTGCAGGAAAAATAGGCTTCGGTACCCTAATGTGGAGAGTGTTGCAGCCTCAACACCTTCACTAGGTTTCTTCAGTTCATCTTATTTGAATATTGAGCAGAAGAAGGAATCGTGCCGTAAGGTAAAAGCCACCTGCCTCCCAACTGTTTTGGCAAAATGTCATGGTGCACCTTCAGATTAAACCGTAATTCGCCACCTGTCCTTTTAAATGCCTGGTGTGTGTATCAGTACTATCTTTTATCAAGTATGTTTAAGGTATTGAACAATTTCACGTGGCAAACCTAGACGACCAGTCTGGTTCTAAAATCTTGTATTGTGTACAGGGCTTGTAGGTTAGGCCAAATCATGCAGTTGGTTTTAAATAAAGTGCCTGGCTCACCGCAACATTGACTAGAAATCAGTATTAGTGAAGCTGGGAAATATTTAGATGCTCAGTAAGTTCATTTAGATGAAGCTAGTAATTGCGTACTAGTGTAAGGATGGTAGAACTTTGGCATTGCACACCATGCAGTTGGAGTCTCGTAGAAGAATTTTTGGAAGAGTTAGACATCTGTATTTAATTTCTCTACGTAATTTCAGAATGATCAGAAATACACCATTAGTTTAAATGAAAGGGCTGGAAATCAGAGTTTTCCTAAGGCACAAATTGCACAAGCAGCTTTTCACTAGGCCCCCGTTAAGCACAGAATTGCAGTACACTGCAGAAAGGCAAATCACCGGCCAGGTAGAGTGTCAAATTCATTTCTATTCATTCTTGGTTTTTTTCCCAATGAAAGGTAGTTAGTACATGAATGAGAGGGGTTTTTTTCTCCTAAAGAAGTAGGTTTAAAGAAAAAAAAAAGATTTATAGACCTACAAAAGTGGAATGTAAAATAGAATATTAATAGGATTTGTGAGTATGACATTGGGTTTTCTATCACTCATTTTCAGAACCCTTGAAGTCATTTGGTACTTGACTAATTATTCTGTTAACATCATTTTGGCTATTGAACTACTTTTAGTGGTCTTTTGGGTGGCTCAAATTACCTGTTTGAACTGGTATGCTCTTTTCCCTGCTACGCAGAGATTCGGCTTTCCTTGAGTTATCTGGCTGGAGGGCAGAGCGGTGGAAAGACCAAGAGCATTGGCATAGGAAGTCACCCGCTGTTGGTATTAGCGGCACATCAGGAAAATAAATGTTTCAGGCTTTGAGGTCGAAATGAAATTTTTACGTACGATCCGATGAACTTAAAAGGTGATCTGCTAATCTCTGAGGTTTAAGCAGATAGTGTACGGAGTGTTTTAACATCCTTAATAACGAAAATTGCTACAGCTAGCCCTTCTGAAGGTCATTTTCGTTTGACATCTGTCAAATTACACAATCTCGAATTTTGGTACAAAGCATAATGCTGTCAAACTTAAATAGAAATAGTCCAGAATGTGGAGTGGTGTGTTGTTTTTTAAGGTAAATGGGCCCCATTTACATTAGTTCTTTGATGTTAAATTCTTTGCTGCACATCAGAGAACAGTTGCTTCTTCCCCGGAGCAAGTTTTCTTTCTTCTCCTTCCCCCACCCTTTGATATTTTTTTCTTCCTTTTTTTTTTTTTTTAGTTTGCTTACACTTTTATGTAACTAATTATGGAGGATCAGCTTAGGTATGGACATCATTTACCTAGTTGCAGGCACTTTGAAAAATGGTTATTTTATAGCTAGGACCCAAACCAGATTTCTTAAAACTGCTTTTCTATTAGTGAATATGTGTGTGTATATAACCTCTAGTTTATGAGAGTTATCTTTGGGGGGGGTTTGTTGTTTGTTTATGTTTTGGGGAGTTTGAAATCAAATTGAAACACTACTGAGTCAGTCACAAAAGTAATTCATATCTAGATGAAGAGGATTTCACTATGCATCCTTAGCTCTTACAGATCTATCCACGTTTGGGTTGCAGGAGTTAGTTTTCATATTAATTTTGTCGCATAATTGAAATCTAGCTTTCTCTCTGAAAATCACCATTCCACAGCTGGAAGATACAGAGTCATAGAATCATTTAGGTTGGAAAAGACCTTTAAGATCATGAAGTCCAACCATAAACCTAACACTCTCAAGTCTACCACTGAACCATGTCTCTGTGCACAGATTTGTACCGTTCCAAAAAATCCTTAACAGCTGCATTTTTGCTAAACCTCCAAGATGTCCTCAACACCTTCATGGATGTTGATGGAAGATGAAGTTGTCCACGTACCCGCCAACCCCACAGTGCAGCTGGAGCCACTGTCGACACTGGAGATGGCCGTACCGGTGAGCAGCCCCGGGGCTGTTTAGTGCATGCATTCCATCAAGTGGAACTAGAACTAAAGGTCCCCTTTAATACATCTTATACCTTAAAAATAGCATATAAAACCTTTGTAATTAGGGTAGGGCCTGGTATGCTTTTGTGGTGTGGTCCCATCGTAGATCCTTTGCTCTTTTATTCTGAGTAATGCTGTTCTGTTTCATGAAAGGAAAAAATGAAACTCAGACTGTGTCAGAATAGCATCCTTTAATTCAGATACCACATCTGTAGCGCTAATACCGTTTTTAATTTTTACGTGAAATGTTTTGTCGCAGTCAGTGCAGTTCTGCTCAGCAACCACAATATGATGCTTTAAGGCTTGTTGTAGAATTATAGTTGGTTTTTAAAACCAATTAACTGTAACAAGGACATAATCTTTTTAACGCACAAGTCCTCACTCTGTAATATAAAATAACTGCATGTGAAATTGTCATAATCAGATAATTTTAGCTAAAATATGTATTAACTGTGTGAAACTAAACAGAAGTTAATTTTTGAATCAGTGGGATTCCTCTATGGCTTATCCAATTTAAACCTTTTCATTACAAAAATGGATATTACAATTGATATTTCTGACAAGTTTTTGCCAAGTATGAATTTCAACAGCTACCTCTCGCGCACGGAAAACTAGTTTAAGACCATTAACTCTATTTGCAGTGCTGCCCATTGCTATAAAAAGAGTTAGACTTTAATGAATACTGGCTGACCCTCCAAATGTTCACCTTCCAGTTGGATTCTTTTTCATTATGTTCCTGAAATAGCACATACCCTGAAAGCGAGGGAATGCCCTTAAAATAATACAGAAGCAGCCCATGCTTCATACAACGTGTGAGCCGAGCAGCCTGTTATGGGAGGAGGAGCCCAGGGACATGCTGCTTCTGTACACCAGGCCATTTTTAACCTGCTCGTTTGTCAAGATAAATGGAATAGAAATCTTCCGCAATGTTCGCTGTACACAGCTACATATATTTACTTTGCAGTGAGCCGTTCCTTACAAAAGAAAAAAAAAGTTAAAAAGCGCTTTTTTGTGTGTAGCCGTGTTACCTGTGCCCCGGGGGTGTTGGTTTATGCCTCCCCAGGCTGCAAAGCAACAGCCTGTAGTCAAGAGGTACTAAATTAAGTTTAGTCGCAGGTTTTAAAAAGGGAAAAGTTTTATATTTCTACAGTAAAAGAAGAGAAGGGAAAAGAGCGTTCCTGTGCATCGCCATGAATTAGATCCTTCCAGCTGACCAGCCTGGTGTAACTGCCTTCCTCAGGGCTTCGCTGGTGCTACCCGCGCCGTTTGTGATGATGCAAGACCTGTGCGGTGTTACAGGCGCAGAGAGAAAAGCTGAAGTCAGCAGGTGTCCATGGTTTTTAGTGCCCACAGGGTCGAGATAGCCAGCTGTAGACAGCTAGAGCTGGTCTAAATGTGGGTTTGTCATCTCCGGTGGAAGTTTTGGTAGCTCAGTACCTCTGAAAATCAGACCCCTCAAATAAGGGTGTTTGAGACTGCAAGTAAGCACAAGAATCTGTGGTTTGTTGATGACTGGGAGACAACTTATAAATATTTTCCTAATTGGAATTTGTAAAAGCCATTATAAAATAAAAATGTTGTAATTGCCTTTAAGTAAACTGGTAGGATACACTTTCTTTGCCTTCAGTTAGGAATAAGACACTGACACTCAGCGTATCTTTCTTCTGGATTGCCTCCGTCATGTCTATCAGAGGTCGACCTGGTTCTACTCAGTATGAACAAACAAGGTCTAATTTGTTTATGAAAGTTATGGGGGGGGGGTGGTGGTGTTATTATTTATTGGGATTTCTTCTGTGGGTTTGGAAGGTTATAAAGCTGCTTCTATGAAAGATGAAGACTTTTACCCCAGGCAAGTCGAGTGAGAGCAGCTGTAATGTGATCTTCGCCGCCGTGCCTTGCTGACTGGTATCTCTGCCTTTCGGGGAGTAGCAGTGATTTATGCTATTACTGTAATTTATTTTTTTACTTTTTTTTTTTCCTAAAGATAACCTGGCAGTTTGAGTCCCTTTATGATACGCAGTGGTGGTAAAACGTAATGTGAAACCAGATGCCAGTACAGTGGGACGAGCGTTACCGTGGGTCAGCCCGAGTACAAACAGAACTGTGGCGCGCGTGGGGCTGCCTGGCAAAGCTGCTTCTGTGCGGCCGCCCTCTATTTATGCTGCCCCACGATGTGCCCTTACAGCGTTTGGGGAAACTTTACATGCAAAATGTAGAAGAAGTGGAATTTAATTTATCTGGTGCTCCAGAATTCTTGTATATGCTGTTTTAAACCAAGGTGTTTAACCATTATCTCTATTTATAACAAAACCCAACCAAACCGTGTGTTCTCGAGAGTTATGCTCATGATGATTGGTTTCGATTAACTTTTTTAGCAGATTTCTTAGTAACAAACAGATTAAACAGAGAGACCTCCGTATGTTTCATAATTTGGGAATTTGAAGGGATTCAAGACCTTAAATTGCAGTATCGTGTAAACTTCAGGATTATTTTTAACTGGCTGTAATATACTTACATTAAGCTGCACCATACCTAACTGCCTGGGTTGTACAAGATGATTCGAGCCCTATCGGACTTTGCGGTGATTCGCAAACGCTGTCTGCAGCTTTAAGCTCCTAACTTTATAGTCCAGTAAAATCAATAAGGCTATTTGCTCGACTGAAATCCCTGGTGTTTGCAGAAGTGGAGTTGTAGTCTTGCAACTGGATCCAAGCAGGGTTCAGAGGCTTCGGGGGCCCCCGCGGCTTCTGTGGTCCCCCCAAAGCAGGCGCTGGCCCGCGGGCAGCTGAAGGAGCACGTGTTTGTGTGCTGGATGCTGCGCCGTAAAACTAAGGACGACAGATCAAAGATTTGAACACGAGGTCAGATAGATTTTGAAAACTTAATCAGCTTAAATTTGCTTCAGAACTCGGCTTTGTGATATTCTGTCCCCCTAAGAAAATATTTTTCTTAGACACCTGTCCTCAAATTTTAGAGCCAAGAACATGAGAGCGCTTAGCGGTTCATTTGAGGACAGCGTTTTGAGGACGGTCTATCAATATAATACAGTGGCACTTGGGATGAAAAATACAAATCAAAATTGTGCCCTGAAATGAAATGGAATTTATTTTTATAGTTATTACTGAATTATTTCTGAAATGAAATTATTTGAGGAAAAAACCTTAAGAGCTGCTTTTCCCCAGAATTATAGAAATATTTGCTTATTGGATTCCAATATGACAAAGCAGCCTTGTTTACAGTTTGTTTTATTCTTTTATCTTTGAGTTGCGGAAAAAAAAAAAATGCTAGGAGAAGGAATGAGCTGTATGTCCAAGAGTTCCCGGTTGGTTCAGCTGCATGTTGGATCGATTTTCAGTGTAATCGCCCCCTTTATAAAAGAAGGGATGGGCCATGGGGCAGAAGGCAGTTGCAGACACTGAGCTGAGAGACGAAGCTGACCCCTCCGTGTCGCGCAGCACCCTTGCAGCCTGTGCCTGGGACTTTCTCCCTTCCCTTTCCCTCCCTTCAGAAACAAAGTCACCCCGATAAACTCCCTCCCCCTGCCACACACACACTCTCACTCTCTTTTTTTTTTTTTTTTTAATCCGCAGAAGTCTTTATGTTTTTCTAATAATTGGCAGCAGAGGTACAATTTCTCCCCTCTTTTAAGTGATGAATAGTTGGCCCGAGATCAAAGGCAAGCCCTTGCGGTTTTTTGGCTGCCACAAAAGGGCGTTGGAGTTGGCGCGGGTCCCAGCCGCTCAGCGATAGGCATGTGGATGAGGTGCCAAGCGGAGGGGTCGGTGGCAAAGTGTCTGTACACGTTCTTCATCTGAGCTAATCTGGTTGCCTTTTGTGTGTATTTCAGGCAAACAGCCGGCTGAAGCAGACTGAGAAGGAGTACAGTCAGAAGCTGGCTAAGTCCTCGCAGGTAGGTAGCGAGAAGACAGGAACCTCACGTGAATCCATTTGATTTGGAAACTTGATGAAAAGTGTAATTGCTTCTGCTCTTAAACGTAGGTCTTGATGATCAAGACGAGCCGTAACCGTTTCCCAAATCAAACATCCAGTGTCTTTCTTGCATATTTGAACCTTTCAAAAACCACAGAGCATTAAGCTGACAAGACAAAACGCGTGGGTTTTTTTGAATTCTAAATTCCATCTTTTTCATCTACTTATGTCCCTGCCCATGGCACTGGGGTTGGAAATAGATGATCTTCAAAGGTCCCTTCCAACCTAAACCATTCTGTGTTTCTATGTCTACTTTTTCCTCTCCTGAGGACCCAGGAGGACTGAGTCCTCCATCAGTCAGTAGGAAGGGAAGGTCCCGTCCATGAGCACATCTCGTAAAAGCAGCAACAGTTGCACAACCAGGACTCACATTTTGTGTCACGGGGTGGTGTTTGCCTGCCCAGCTGATGGCAGGATGGCAGTCCCAACGGTGCCATCATGCTGTTGTTGTTGCTCCTAGCCACTTCAGCATTTTTGCCCAAATTTTGCCACTTTGAAGAATGTCAGTGTCCTGAGAACAAACTGGCTTTGACTTGAGTTTCTGTTCTTCAGAATAGTCCTTTGAACATGGAAGATGAAAATGTGTGTTGAATTTACATATATGCTTAAAAATGATAAGACGGGATGATTTTTAAGTATTTCAGCTTTCAGTTTGATTGACAGGTAGTACTGAAGTGTAAAAAACTATGGAGATGCAACCAGAAGTTAAGCTTTTAATAATAAGAAAATTGCCACGAGGATTTACGTGGAGGTATCGTTCTTCTCATTCCTCCCAACCACAGCAGAGCGCCTGCCTTTTTACTTGCAAAGTGTGTTTTCAGCAATAGCAATAATTGCCTAATAGTACTCTTTTAAAATCAATAAAAACACTATGAAGAATTATTTAGAAGCCTCAAACTAGGCAGAGGAGATCAGTGAGAGAATAACAAGAAACTGCAAGCTTTACTGTTTTACAAACACTTTAAAATATTTTACAAGTCCTGACTTCAGCTTTTCAGCTACATTTGAGTCTCATTCTCTGGTAACGCTTGTCCAAAATTTTGGCTTTAGTTGTTTCAGTGAAAGTTATTGGACTATCACTTTTTCATGCTCCCATTTTTTTTGGAGACTGAATTTATCAGACTCATTGGTAAATATGTTTTTTACATTGTGTTTCTGAAACCTAATGTGTATTTTCTGCACATTTATTTGCATACAGAGAGGTTGTGGGGTCTCCAGCCTTGGAGATACTCAAAACCTGACTGGACATGACCCTGACCAAGCAGCTCTGGGTGACCCTGCTTTGAGCTGGTCCCTTCCACCCTCAGCAATCCCATGATTCGGGGATAAATCAGAGAGGATGCTCTCCTAAATGCCTTTTTAGTCATTCATTGAGAGCCTTATTTATAAAGAAAGAAAAAAACCAACACCAACAACTCCCCTATTTTTTTATCTTGCCATCTGAACCTGAATAGCAGAAAACTGATAAAGCTCAAAAAGTCACATTTAATGCATGCCAGACCTTGAGGAAGAGATCGCTTTCATCGCTAGCTCTATGTTACCTTTTGGCATCGTCGGTTTTATGCTGTTGTCATGCCTAGTGAGCGTACTCAAAAGCCAGCCTCTCTATGCCAGACGTAGTTTACTGTCAGAACAAAAATGGGTCCTGGTCCATTCATTAAAGACAGATGGAATAATTTATGTATCCCTCAATTTCTAAACAAGGGGTGAGGGAAATTGCTTTAACTGTTGCAGGGGGAACACCTAGGCAGGGTAGCTCAAGGTAGTTACTATTTAACCTGAATGTCACAATAAATTTTGCCAGACTGAAATGTATTGGCCTGTAGAATAGACTCAAAATGGAAAAATGTTGAGACTTTTTTTTTTTTTTTTAAGCTAGGCATTGCAGTAGTAATACACTGTTCTCTCTACTGGGGAGAGATGGACCCAACGGCCAGAACTGGCGTTCCTCTGCGCTCGCTGTGGCAGACACAACACGTACGTCGTACGTCAGGGCTATTTGGCACCATAAAGGAGTCTCACCCTGATGTCTGAATTTCTTTACTTTTGTGGGTTTGAATGAAATCCCTAAAGTGACTTGAACATAAGGGTTTTTTGTAGCTCAGTATTAATAATAGGTCAATTGCAACTTTTCTTGTGGTCATGTTGCTGACAACATCTGTCTAATCTTACTCTCTGTGGCCTCTTGGAACATTCACTTTTAACACCCACACAGAGAAGATATTTCAAGAAATTTCCTCTGAAGTTTATACAAAGTAAACAGATTTTTTTTTTTTTTCCTCTGAAAAGTACTGCACAAAGCAGATCTTTCTCCATCAATTCATGCTGAAATTTCCTTGCATGCATTTCAGAACTCCTGTGCCAGTCCAGGCTCTTAACCCAGTAACAGCTTTAAATTTCACTTTTGTGTATATTAAAGGGTTTGTTATTTTGTTTTCTTTTTAAAAAGTGGCAAAATGGAACATACACAAAGTGGCATAGGTTTGCATGGCTTCAAGTGGTTATCTTAACAATTTATATGATCCATCGCTTTCTCCTGCTTCTCACTGCACGTTAGGCACCCGATGACGCCAAATTTGTGCCAATTTTGTGTCATCTAAATGATGATCGAAACTGCAAACCTGGGGATACTGCTTAATTCTGCCTAGAGTTATGCCTATCCAGATAATTTCTAAACTTTGGCCCATTGATCTCATTAAGAGCAAATAGCCTGCCTTTTGATCGGTATATTAGCTTTTCAATACGTATTTGTTCTTAGAAAAGAAATACAGAAATATCCATGTAGGTTTTACTCATAATCTTTGTTACTGTCTGGGGTTTTCAGGTGGCAAACCAGGTAAATAAATTTACAGTAGAGTTTTAATCAGTCCTTTTCCCCTTCCCCAGCGATTCTAGTACTTCCAGTTGTAGAGCATTTCTTATTATGTTAGTCGTATATCCTGTTAGTGGTTCTAAAACCCCCTATTTTTTCCTAAATAACTGGCCTTGGTATAGTTGAATGTTCCTCTACCAACAGGGAGGCCTTGCAAATGCACAAGTCTGAGCGCTCCAGTAGGCTCTCCCTTTTCTGCCTGTGTGCTGAAGTGTTTTTAGAATTAGGCTGGCTTATGCTGCTACAGCAGCTTAACCTTAAGCTTGAATATATACATTGAAGTCAGTGACTCTCCCATATGTTTAAGTGCTTTGCTGGGTGATGACTTACATGTCAACGTAGAATTCTGTGAATGTGCCTGAAGGATCAGCTTTAATTAGGACTTTCCACAGTGATAAAAAAGTAAATTTCAACAAATCTTGAGTGAATCGTGTAACAGGGCTAGCTTAAGGGTCCTGGACGTCGAGTCGGGTCCCCGCTGTATTGCTAAGCAGAATATGCTCCTTTCAGCAGCTCAGAGATTTCGCTATCAAGTTTAAATTTCAGCCCAGTATGTAAATTTGGGAGGTTTTTTCTTCTCTGCAGTATCAAGCTAGAAAGTATCCTTCTAGAAAGTGAACACCACCATCACTGTGTAAATCTGCAGCACTGGTTTAGCGCAGTGGAAGCCTGGAATCACGCTCTGTTTTGAAGATCACAGATGTGCTTTGTTCTCATGAGTAAATATTTTGGAATGTCATAGTGGAAAACCCTTCCAAATATTTTTTGTTCAGCAATTTTTGTTGTTCGCAACCTCACTATATTCTTTTTTTCTCTGCGTGGAATTTCATGCTGGCTAGTGTGTAATGTGTTAATTTAAAATATTTAGCTTGCACAGCAGAGTATGCCAATGCCATGCTTGTAGCGAGCATAAAAACATGCAAAATCCATGCCTGTTGCTGAAGAGAGATTTAGCATGCTGTTTTCTTTTTAGATCATAGCTGAACTTAAGACAAGCATTTCCTCTCTGACAGAGGAGAGCAGCCGGCAGCAGCTTGCCGCGGAGCAGCGGCTCCAGGAAGTTGTACAAAAGTTGGAAGATGAGAAGCAGCAGCTGATTACAGATAATGACAGAGCAATCAAGGTAATCTGGGGGGTTTAGTCACTGATGCTACTGGCTGTTTGAGTGCAATTAAAAGTTCTGCAGTGGGCAGATGAATGCAGGTATCGTTCCTGTTCACACGGCGCTCACTAATTCCAGGCACTGGACCTTGACTTTGATGTAGCTGATGACTCAGGCTCTCTTTCCTCTAGCTGGATCATACGCCTGCGTAAAACGATTGGGTTTGGCGATTCTAATCCATCCACTTCAGTCAAATACTCGAAACTTTCTTTGCTCTTTCTTTTAATATTGACTCGGATATTTTACCGTATTTGCAGCACCTTTAATGCGGTGCTTTCAGCCCTTGGAAAAAAAGGTGACAAATAGGAGAGCCGAATTGCACCACCCAAGAGCCAGCGGGATGGTACGGGCATTAGCTTGGTTTTCCCAAGGCGACCTCACCTTTCATGTTTAAGGCTGCAATGAAGGAAAGTTTGTTCTTAGGTTCCACGGAAAACAAAGTCTCTGCTAAGCATGAATGGAATAAATTATTTGTTATTTGTAACTTTTTTTCATTAGTTTTCTATGTATTTTGCATCAGAGTCGGGTTCTCTGTGCTTTTTCAAAGAAGCTTTAAGTGACTACAGGTTCTGAATATTCGGACTCTGTCCCTTGCGGCTTTGACACCCTGATTCAGAGCTGCAGAGAATCCCACCTGCAGAAGCAAGTAGAATTATTTTTTAGACATTCTTCCTTCCAGAGTAGTAAAGAGCAATGGAAGATTTTTGGAATCGGCTAGGGTTGACAACCAAAACACTTCATTAAAAGTTGTATAGACGAAGGAAACTCCCTTTTTTCTTTGTAAAGACATCTGCTAGTACCAAACAAAGAATTCTGTTGTTAAATCTAGAAACTCATGAAAAAATGAACTCCTACAGTTCTAACTTTTTGTGCTGAAAAGAAACCATGGGAGTTTTTACATGTTGGAACTATCTGATGTTCAGTTACAGCACAGTTAATGTTGTCCTCTGCGTCTGGTTGATTTGCATAAGGAAATCAGGTTGACATTACTATCTCAGCAGCAGCAGAGTGTTCTTTTTGTTTAATTATTCCCCCTCCCCCCCCAAGGAAAATGTCTTTATTTGTGTGTGTGTGTGTGTTGAGGAACAGAGTTTTCTTTCTGATCGATCTTTATTCTCTTCTGTCAAAGGCCAACCGTGTTGCCTGTAATCTGTTCTCCAAACGGAATCGCTAGAGGTAGCTTTTATTATCGCTAGGATCTGCAAACAGTTAAATCGCATTATTTTGTGGTACAGGTGGATTTTTGCCAATTAGGAAAATGTGCTATTTGTGGTTCTCTACTTTCCCAGTGGCCATCTAGACCTATAGAAACCCTGTGACAGTGGAACAGTCTTCCATGTAGTCAGAAATATGCTGTAATTCAACGGTTACCATGCCTTATACCTTTTTGAGTTCTATATTTGAAATATGTATCTTAGATCATTTACCTTTTTTTTTTCCTTAGAACCTGGTGCAGGTGCTACTGTTGAATTTATGGATTCACCAAAGCTAAATTACATTCAGGGGAAATAATTCAGCTGTTGGTAACAAAGGGTTTTGAACACTGATGATGATAGGTTGTGTGAAATGCTTCTCCATGTAAATCTGTGGTCAGCTATTATAAACTTATTTCTGACATTATTACCTCAAAATGTAATGAAATACATAAAACCCAAAGGGGAATTCTGCACAGGGTTTCTGAGCAGTGTCCCAAAGAGATTTTAGCAGTGGTGCTGTGAGTATGTTTTGTAAGATTTGGTCACCTTGGGGAAGAAATGGCAGGAGCTGTTATGCTTGGAGTTCTGGAACCCTGTTTAGTGTCATTAATATTGTACTTTTAAAAAAATCTTCCTTGAAACCACTGTTTTAATGGAAATTTACTGAAAGCCAGATACCCCAACAGAAAATTCTTAGGAAGGTAAACTGCTGTGTATGCTTCTGGAAGCAGAAAGAGGTGGTTTTAATATTTGATCACTTAGTATTTTTAAGAACCATGCGCACTTCTAGATAAGCATATGCAAAAATACTTTGCTATTTATTAGCCTGGGGCAAAAACTTGGTTTTGGTGCAGGTGGAATGCTAGGTGTCCTAGAGATGGGGAACAACTTCCAACCTAGGGCAAGCTGAGGACCTTAAGGGATGATTAAAGAAACATTCTAAAGACAAAGCAATTCCTAATATAGCATGAGCCTTTGAGAGGACTTAATATAATATAAGCCATTGAAAAGACTATTGTTAAAAAACAGGCATTTGCTAAATATAACATTGATTTAAACTAACGTTGAGGAACAGATTGCAATTTCCTTTATATGGTATTGGGTTGACTTCCTGTGAGACCTTCCAATTATTATTTCCTTTCAAAGGGAGAAATACATTTTTACAGAAACCAACTGGCTCTCAGAGAAGTTTTGGATTTAGTCAGTAAAGTGATATCCAGATGTGGATGCCATAATACACGATTTTTATGTTAATTCAAATTCCTGACTGTTTGCTAGTTAAAGATTTCTAAGTTGTTATTAATCCACAATCGTGTCCATCTCCCTAATCTTTTTTTTTTAAGAGTATCTTAAACATTAGTGAAAAAGAATAAGTGAAACTTTTAAGAACGTTTTGCTTCTTTTGACAACCTAAAAACCCAATCTGAGCAGCCCTTTTTGGCTTCAGGTGGCCTCAGTTTGGGTCAGTTGGAGAGAAATGCTTAAAGCACTCGTCATTCTGTGTTACACTGGGATTTGTCTGGCCTAAGGGCAAGTCAAAGTTCGTGCCGTGAGTCAGAAAACCAGGATAAAATTTTGGCTCATCACATTCCTTTCTTGTGGCTTATGAATTTGGATGCCATCAAGTTGCAGTGTTGAACAGCAAAGACCTAAGAAGCAATGGTCTGACAAGGTGGTGAACAACCGAGTTGACTCCTGTCGTTGGCTTTTTGCTGCTGTTGAGTTTGAGCCTGTTGGGATTACAACAGTGTTGGCACAGAGAGCGATCCCAAAAGCACAGCTTGGCGTTCAGTGCCGCGTGGATATCTTTGCTTTGAACTTACCAGGGCTTGCATGCTTTGGAACAGAGTACAAGGACACTGCGATGGGCCTGGCATGGGGCAAATCCAGCAAAGCTCACCTGGTGTCTGTCCCATGCCTCTTCCGTAATGTGCTTACACTTCAAAGATCAGGAACCATTGGTTTAGACCATAGGATTAGGTGAGAGCACAATTATATTAATGCCCTGTAGAAGCTTGGAAAAGCTGCTTAAATTGCCGTGTCTGTTAACCTGTTTGTGATGCTTTAGACTGGGATTTGAGAAGGCACCCTCCAGTGAGGGTTTGGTTGCTGAACTCTTGAGAATGTCTACGCAGGAGCTACGTTGGTCTTTGAAGTGTAGTGTAAACTTATTAAGGCTAAATTTAAACTAGCTTTCTTGCATCCTGATAGCAATCTAGCCACAGCAACCTGGAGCTCAACACAGTCAAATGGTCAGAGCATTTACCTAACTTTGCTGCTGCTTTTGGCAGTGGTTGCTGGCTGGACTCAGCACTAGTGTGAAGTCGATTGCATTGTAGAGATACCTTGCGGTTATTTATGAAATCCCAGCCTTAGTGTTTTTTTTATGAAACCCTTTTGGATCGTTGGGATTGAAAGTGCAAAACAGTTCCTGGGACTGGAACTGCAAAACATGTTCAGAGCACTTTAATGTAGAAGTTGATGGCCAAGTGGGGACTCCACATCAAAAAGTAGATTCTGGAAAGAAATGGATGATGGAGAGCACGCAGTGACAAACCCACAACAGAAAGGGGAGAAAATGATGCTTTTTTGCCAGAGGAACCACATTTGTTGTTTGGCTCATATTACAGATTCTAGGATTCTGTTATATCCCCTGAATTAACACCAAAATGTCATTAGCAAAGCATGGTTTGAAGATGACATATTTCAACACTTTGTGTGTCCGCCAGCTTGTGATCAGATTTATTCTGTTAATAAATAAGACTTTAAAAGATTTCTAGGAAAGAATGTCGTATAATAATGTTCCCCTTCGTGTGAAAAATTTTGAAACAGTTGGTTTTCTTTGTTATGTTTAAAAATGTCGAGAGGGAGGAAAAAAAAAATCAAAAGTGTATTTTATAGCCATAGCAGAACAAAGGAGAAAACTTCTGCCTTTAAATTGTCTGGACCTATGTGGGCTGGGCATTGAATTTTCTCAACATCATCGTGCATTTGTTAGATGCTGTCCTGTCTTGCAGCAAAAAGATAATTTCCTCTGTGCAAAGGTTGGACTCGAGGGTTTTATCAACACAGTGAAATTTCTCAATGCAATTATACCGGGATACTTCACTCTGCTATAGCTGAGCTGGAGCCCATCCTTCTCTAGGGTACTTTAGTTCCTTTTTTTCTGGAATACTGTTTCCATGGGGAGTGGGATTACATTGGTATCACTCTATTTAGGCACGTCACGCCAGCAGGTTGCCCCATAAAGAGAGCGCGTGGTCGCTTGGGCTGGGTGCTGGGAGCACCCATCTGCCACCCAGCCCACCCCTCCGCTCTGCCTGTGTCCTGCCGTGCCAGGCGACGTGCCTGGCCGCCTGTCCTTCTTGTTTGATTTGCATAATCCCCCCTCCCTTTCATGTTTGGTTCCTGCTAAAAGTAAAACAAATTATTTTAAACCTTGGGATGTTTAAAAGCATTCAGAACATTTCTTTAAGGGCACCTGATATCTTTGTTTCCAGAAAGTAGTTGTCAAAATATACGGATGGTATTTACAAACGTCTCTAAAATGCAGTGTATCAGAAAAACTGTCCTTCTAAAAATTTAGTGAACAAGCTAATTTTGCGTGTAGTTATATTTCATTATCAACCATGTTTATTAGCAAATTCCCCATGTAATTACCAATAATATTTTGTATTAAAAGAAAAAGCATGTCAGAGCTATGGGAACATTAACTGAGGGACTGTAGTCCTGCAGAAGTATTTGGTCTGTTGTCCTTAAAGTACCTTTTGGAATGCCACCATTGTCCTCTGCAGTAGCCCAAGTTGGGTTTAGAAAGAAAGAAATCATTCTAATTTGTTGGTTTAAAAGTCCTGAGCAAAGCCAACTCTCGGTGTTTTAGATGTCATTATTAGTATTTATTTAGGGAGGGGAGGCATTAGAGAGCATACAACCTAAATTGACCTGATGTAGAGTATGGAGAAGAAGCATTTTTGGTCCTATCTTACAAATGAGACACTGGGGGTAGAGCCTTGACTTTGTCCAAGGTTTGTGGCAAAGATGGAAATTAAATTCCAGACTCCTGAGCTCCAGATCCGTGCATCAGTTGGTGGCATCGGCCCTTCTGTGAGAACAGTTTCAGGATCCAAACAGTAACAAAACTGTAGAGTGATTTTGGAAATGAGATCGCCCGGTGTTAAAGCCGGATCTAACAAATGCATTGAAGTCTCGTCAGACCCTTTTGAGAAAGCTGGGCCAGCTCAGTTCTTTACCTTTTTGTTAAGGCTGCTGACATGTTGCCAAGCCATGGCAAATAAAGGGGGAACAATTTACATGTTCAGCATTTTCTTTGTATTTACAGCAGAAAGACTGTAATGACTGGTTGTTCAGAAGGCAATGAGCATGTGTAACTGATAGCACTGAGGACATTAATTAGGAAAAAGAACCTGTAAGCTTAGCGTAAACTGAAAATAAAAACCTAAAACTTAGGGTAAAGTGCAGGTGCACATTATTTCAAGGACTTTTGGGTAAGTGAGTCTTGACTTGGTCTCCTCTCCAGCGTACGTCGTTGCAGTAGGGTTAGCTGTTATAATCTAGGCTACTGTCGAATAGCTGTGTAATAAACTCTGCTAATAAGATCCGCATTATTTATAAGGGGTTTTTATATTTTATAGTATTTATTTAAACTTGGCTGAAGGTGTTGGGGTTTCTTTTTAGCTAACGGTGCCTGTAAAAAGGAGATCAGCATTTCGCTGTTGAAGCTGACACAGGCTCATGTCTTAGAAGACATCTGGTCAGAACGTGCATTACTGTGTGTGATGGTTCGATGGCTGCAGACATGCCAAATTCTGTCAGTCATTGAAGATCTTCAGAGATCTGTATGTCTCGGAGTTCTCCAGAGGGATCGCAAATCCATCTAATTGGTTTTGTGGCTAAGCATTACCATGATAAACTATTTGGCATGGAGAATTAAAGAGTTTTAAGGGACCCTCTTGATGTTAAGTACATGGAGTCGTTTTTCATGGATCTCTATTTCTTTGTCGCTGACTTTAGTCTATAATAATGCTAATAACTTTGCAGTGTCTTTTATTAGCGGGGAATTACAAGGCACCAACATTTGTACCTTAGCATTGTAAAGCGGTCATTAAAATTTACCAGGCAAACAACATTATCTTGCTCATAATTTCCTATATTCTGTTTGATCAGCAGAGGAAATCAGGCCTTCCAAAAGGATAGGTAAATGAAAACTGCAGGGCTTTTATGGTTTTGCTTTCTCTTTTACGTGGGGTCCAAACTCTAAGGCACCTGTTTTGCAGAGTCTTTGTTGATATGAAACCAGTTCCACCCAGTTCAATCTGTTAGAGAAATGAGGGGTTAGCCCCGAGCTCATCGGCTATTGCTCGTGCCATCTCTCGATTCCATTACATGGCTATCGTTGAAAGGCTGTATTGACACATTCATTATAACTGCTAATAACAATTGGCTTCTTTTTGTGTTAAGGTTAAAGAGTTGTTAATCACAGCTGAAATTCTGATTTTAAAAAGCCCTCTCTGCTTTTCATAATCACATCTCTCTTTTTGTTGCCACAGAAATGATTTCATTGTCTGCAGCATAGTACCTTCTCATCAAAATCAGAGGGTTTCAGATGTTTGGCCAGTCAGGCAATCCGAGTGGCTGAGCATCTGTAAGTACTTTATAATATCTTTGACATGCTTTGTGAGACAAAGAATTGAGTCATCTTTTTTTTTTCCTGCAGCAAGCTTTGCACTCTGGCATTTTTCTTGACTTTTCATGTCTCAACACATTGAAGAACTTACCATGGCCAACAGCAAAATCAGACTTACAAGTTTTATAAAAGACTAGAACTAGTGCTTGCCTAGTCCTCTAAGCTGCAGTCCAGTCTTATCCAGCAGGTTTAAAAGTTTGTGGTTTTACTTTTTTCTACATTATCATTGTTGTCCTTGGTGTTTTGCTTTCCCTCCAGAAGGCACTTTGCTGCATGAAGTCCTTTTTATTCTTTTTTTAGCCCTAGGAGGGATGCCACCTTAACATCTACCAGTCTCCAAATTATGGAATTCAAGATTCCATAAATGCATAACAAAATATAAAAGTCCTATATAGCTAAGCTATCAGTTTCTTTTAATGAGGTGGACTATACTAATTTTGCACTGGAAAAAATGCTGAAAAGGAATTCCAAGCAAGCCATAAAATTCAGTGCTTTTAACTGACAAGACAGGAGTAATAGCTCTGAATGAGGTCCGAGGTAGAGAAAACACTTTTATTAGTAAGTGTTAAATAATACTGACATAAGCCTGCGCAGCTAATAAAGGCAGGCAGACAATGTTTATAACTAAAAGTAAATGAAAATTAGCTTTTGTAAGGCTGCTGTGATGGTTACGGTTTGTTGTTGCATTTCAAAGAGGTTTTATTCTCCAAAGAGCACAGAGACTTTTATGTGGAGGAGAAAGTGGTGCTTAGAAAGACAGAGCCGGGGAGATACCCGGGAGTCATGAGGCAGACTGCCTGGGAGGAAGAGCCTGGGCTCAAAAGTCTGCGTCTTTACTGAAGGGGGGTGGGGGTGGGGTGAAGATAAAGATAAAAACAAGTGTCTAATGTCCTCCAAACACAGGGCATCTGTAGAACAGTCTGTGCACAGGGCTGTGTAGACTTTCCAAGGGCTGTTCTTTGTTCCAGTTCCAGTGAGTTCCTGGAATGCAGCCTCCTTCCCTGCTCCTGGAACAGCCTTGACTGCAGGGCTTCTCCAGCCGTGTAGGTGGAAACACAATATGTGTGAACTACAGATTCAACCAACAAAAGATTGCTGGAGAAAATGACATCTTCAAAGCAAACCCTCCATAGTCCACAAACATTTATTACTCTGTAGTAAAGATTTTTTAAAGCCTGGCACAGTAACACAAGTTGTAGGGTTTGGCAAAGAGAGATCTGGGGATGTGGACCTGGTCTACTTATCAACATATATTTCCCTTAGAAATCTTTCTTACAGCGTGGCTGATTGTAGGAGAGAGCCCAAATAGCACCAGACTGCATTGGCTGATTCCAGCATGCCGACGCAATTTCCAGTATTTGTGTAAACATTTTTTTGCAAGCCTGTATGTTCTAGTATAGGTTGCTTTTGGTTTTTTACTGATCATGGTGCTGGCTGCTCCAGGGATATCAGCAGGAGAGAGTCACCGAGGATTTCAGCTTTATGCATTAAAATGCTCTTGCCAAAATTCGTGTTGACTTTAGAAATCTTCAGATTCCATTTAGAATTTTCTGCTGGCTCTCCAGCTTTACATGTAACTGAAACTCAACCAGATCAAATAGCAGAGTGTTTTTTAAAAAATGACTGGCGAACACTTTTGAATGGCAGATCACAGGGAAACAGAAATATCTTTGTTAAACTTACTATCTTCATAATAGTTGGGCTTTTCTTAAGCGTAACAAGAGAAATGTGGTGAATCTGATACCTGCACGGGGTAACTATTTACCAGTACTTAAAGGCAGGGTCGCGGTGGAATCGAGTGGTCAGTAGCACTCTTACAGTTTTTGGAAGGTTGCCTTTATTTTCTATAAATAGGGTGGGTTTTTTCCATACAAAATGAAAATACCTATTGTTTCCTTAGCATTAAAGGATGAGTATCAAAGAACAACTAAAGGAAAGCAGCCAAAGCTGCCATATTTCTGCCACTTTCTTCCATCAGTGGAATTGTGAATAAAGGAACTTTCCAAGTTTCAGTACTGAGCTTGAAAAGGAAAAAAAGCACGCGGCAACTTTTATCTGTGTATCCAGTAGCTCAGATGGCAAACTCATCCAGACAGCCTAGCAGGGGAGCAGCTTCTGCTTCTCTCGGTAAGCCGAGTGGTGCGAAGCAGCACCAAATACAACATCAAAAGACGCAAATATGCATCAAGTGTAAAGTTGGGGTTTTTCAAACCATCTCTCTAATTAACACGACGTAGACATTTGCGAGTTCTAGCTCGGGCTTTCTCACAGTTTCACGCTCAGCAGAAGTGGCTTTTTCATCTAACAAATTTGTGTAAGAGGTTAAACCTACAAACACTGTCACCTAACCCGACCCCTCGGATCCGTCATACAAACCTATCCTGTTCTCTTTTAGCATCAATCGCCTTATTGTGCCCAGCGAGAAAATATGAGATGTAGCTGTTAGCCAAATTTTTTTTTCTAGAAGAACGAGATCATTTTAATTGAATGTTATTATCAGCCAGTTCTTGTGGTTTGACAGGGATTCAAAATGAAGCAGTTCATCTGCTTAAAGAATGCGTAGGCACTAATATAATAACCTCAGTAAGTTTTCGGATGCCTCCATCCTAAGGGAAATTGGTTTGACTTGCCCTTCAGTGGAAATTTTGTGTACTATTGGCAGCCAAAATAGCACTAGAGTCCAGAACCAGAATAAAATTCTATTCCTGTATATTGTACTTTGCTCCTTTTCCCATTAAAATTTGCATTGTAAACATTTTCAGCTAGGCCCAGTTCACCTTGTTGCCTTGCCATTCAAGGCACCTGTCCCTATGTGTGCCTGCAGTACATCTGTATACAGGAAGGTGAAAAACTAAGTTTTATTGAAAATATACACTATTCTTTGAGCCTTTTACACATGGATTCTGCATTTAATGTGCATACTCCCATCTTGCACTGGAGTTTGGGATGCCTTCCCTGGGAATGGTTTGTTGTTGCTGATTCATGCACCATCTACACTGTGTTGATTCTCTTCACTAATTAATGGGATTTGATATAATAAATATTTGTTGACCCTTCAAAACACACATGAAGACGGCTGAGGACTTGAGGCTGAAGCTCATAGGGAAGACTGGGAACCTCAAGGTTGAAGCTTTTTCTTAAGCTCTTCTGTGCAGACATCAATAGTTTTGTATCTTTGGCCTCTTCAGAGAGCTGAAGGTCTTCCAGCGAGGAGACTGTTTTATGGGGGCAAAAAGAGTTCACCTGTCGTCTTCCTCAGGGGTCTGTCTATTAGATTTATTCTTAGGAAACTGAAATAAGTGTTGCCTACAGGATAAAATTTAGGACTCTAAATGAGCTTCTTGGCAACGTCCACTTTAAAACTGCCAGATAACAGAGGACTGGAAGAGCAGCAAAGCAGAGATCAGTCAAGCACAACAAAAGACTTGCTCCTCTGACACAACTGTTACTAAAACTGTCCCTGCTTATTTTTAGTTCAAGCTTTCACGGTACTGAAGTCAATAACTTCAATTAAGTCAATATGTTAACAATTATGAAAGCAAATCCTTCAGCACTGATGCATGTTCATGTATGAATCTAATCCCTGATATGACACAGTTACCTGCGGTACTGGTGAAGATACCTGTTGGAACTGCCTCCACCAGCTTGGCCAACTAACCAGGAGACCCAACGTTTGTATTTCTAATGTTGAATGTGTCTCCTGCGTTTGGCACCTCAAGAGAAATACATCCTCAGTGAAAACCCCAGATTGCCAATTATGAAGAATTCATTAAGATCTGCTGAAGTTCAAAGCGAAGAGGCCAGTTCCTTGCAGGTCGGGGCAGCTCTTTTAATGGTTCCTGCTTTGCCTCCAGCAGCAGCTCATCTCCAGAACCTGTTTATTTTTCTGCCAGGACTGTTGGCAGGTGAATAGAGTCGCATCAGATCACCTCATGAGTATTTTTATGCTGGAAACCTATGCCCTGAATATGCCATTTTCCTGGCCCAGCACGGCATGAGATCATGGGTTTCAAACCCGTCTGCGTTGGCTTTAGAAGACAAAACATGCAATGCACCGTTCATTTCCTTTTTGAGATCTGCCATAAAGTCACAGCTGGGTTTTGCACTGGGGTTTGTTCTCTCACAGTTTAGACCATCCCAAAGGAGTAACGCTCGCTGTGTGGGGAGGAGGGAGAGCATCACGTCCTGAAAGCAAATCAGATCATTTGTGAAACAAAAATGAATGAATGCAAGTTCTTCTAGAACCAGATCTGGAGAAAACAAAACAGTCCCTTTTCCTGGGAAATAATTAGTTAGGACATGTCAGCACCAAAGCTTCACGCAGCTATACTGTCATTGAGGAAAGCACGGCATTTGCCCTCTTGCTAAATGGGCAGCAGTGCTGGTCCAGAACTCATCCGGGCTCCTGAGAGTCACTGTCTCTGGAGTGCAACATTTTAATTTCAGTAGAAGGTTGTTCTGGCTCTCTGTATTAGAACTGTGGAAAAGATGTAAAAGCCTAGAAGTGCTGTAACATGTTCCTTTGTATTTTCTGCGTGGCTCAGGGGACTGCCATGGGTATTCATATGCGGTACCATGATCCAGCTTGGCCCTTTTATTCCTGTTGCCAGTATGACTCCCTTCTTGCCCAGTGTCCACCCTTCCACCACCAGAATCTAAACTGGAGGAGACATGGGAAGAGGATGTGCTTATTCAGGGAGGGGTGATGCCCGCAGGCGAGCGCCCAAGCCCTTGCGCGCGCGCCAGAAGCCCCAGGCGCTCTCCCTGCTGCTGCTCTCTTCCAAGTTTGTATGTAAGGGGGGGCGTGAAAGTACAAACGAGAGAAAACTAAACATGAAAAGTGAGTTTGCTTGCTTGCTGAGAAGCTTGGGAGTGGCAGAATGAGACTGTATAAATAAAAATTCAGGCTACCAAACGTTAGATACCTGCAGGAACACCTGCACGGTTGGACCAAGCCAGAACTCTGCAGGCAGCTTGAAGGAGAAATCTCAGACGTTTCTTGGCTCTCTCTGGCTTCAGAAAAAAGCATTGCTTTTCTCGCTATGGCTATATTTCAATTCCTTATGTTTTTGTTCCTAATGTTAATATCATTCATACCCTTCACAGTTTTGCACCTGTAATTCAGCAAGGTAAAACAGCAATTACTGAAGACTGTGTAACATTCTGAATCATACCAGTGGATTTTAATTGTCTGCATGCCTGGAATCACCCTTGACCATAGCTGTGCTTTAAGCTCCGAGGAGCAACTCATACCTGGTGTATCGTTTTCTTCCTCCTACCAGAATAAGACATCACTTCTACTTACATTTGTGTAAATCCAAAAAGCAAGAAGGGCCATTGGAAAATGTGAAGTGATCGATGGGCAAAGAACACAGCAAGGTCTTTGTCGTCCCTGTTAACGTTGATACTTGCCTGAAGGGTTCACATGCTGCTCTTTCCTTTCTCCTGTCCTCTACCAGGTCTCTCCTCCATCCTGAATCATATGGAGATGTGTGTTTGCAAGTCAAGTTTGGCATTGCTGGGGACTCATTTGCTAGCACCTGTCTCTAATAATCCAGCCTTTGGGGCGGGTGTGAGAAGGCTGATGTCCCTTCTCCCTCTTAACTTGCTGTTTGTGGAACCCACCGCTGCAGAGGACAAGCTTATTTGTGCTTCCTTTTCAGATCCTGAAATGTGATCAAGATTTATGCAACTTTAACAACACCGGAATTCTCAGTTCTTTCACACTGCACCATATAGTGTTTTTCCTGCAGTTTATGTCTCTTTTGTGATAAGGAGAAGTTTTTGAGTGTGCACAGAGTAGCTGGAAAGCTCTGCTCTTTGTGCTGCGCAGGTCTAATGAGACGTTAGTATGTAGCTGCACAAATGAGAAACCGGTGGCGCTTTAGATCTTGATCTGTTTTCTGTTATTTTTAATGCTTTTGCATTTTAAAAATGTCATCCATATAAGAATATTTGGAACCACTTACATATAAAAAAAAAAAAAAAAGAGAGAAAATGAAAAGAGCCTGCCTCGCTTTTAGATGTGCCAAACAGGTTTGGCAGTCGTTCGCTTAGCATTGATCAAGCGCTGCTCAGCCAGTCAAACTCTTGTAGCATTTTCTACCTGTGCAGAAACATTCTCCCCAAGCGTTTCTGAAACCAGAAGACACCGGCTGGGTTATTATTTCTGTTCAGAGCATTTTGGATGATGACTGAAGTGCGTTGTGGATATCAAGCTTTGACACTTGCATTCAAAAGCCCAAAAGTTCTGGAGAAGATTAACTGCAAAGATTGTTTTGGCTCAAGGAAAATAGAAGTGGCTGGGGTGGGGCAAACTGGAGTCTGGGTCATGGTATCTGGTAACAGATGCCCCGGAAAGAGTATGGGAACAGGCTGAAGATTTAGGGACATTTCCTCAATGTCATCACTTATGATGGTCTGAGGCAAAATGTCCCCAGTGTACAGTTTCTGGGCTTGGTGTGCCTGTTGGGAGTATTTTAACTGCCTTGTCATGACCCTGCGGGAGTGCCTTGGAAGAAAAAGCAGCGGGATATCTTGGGGGTGCTGGTTAGGTTCACGAGTAACTCAACAAAAGCTTCTGCCATGTGGCACTGAGGTCCTCTCCTGTCTGTGCGTTTCCATGTAAGACTTTTCCACCACAGCAGAAAGATCCACTAACTGAATTAGCACAGTCTTTTAGCCATCATTCGGCCCAAAACTGGGTCAAAAAAGACTTAACAACAAAAAAAATATCAAAACTCCATTGAAATCAGATCTGCTTTGTCATAACTGTGATAAGAGCTCTTGATATTCCACGAAAACTGTATCTGAGCAACAGCAGTGGTTTTGGCAAGTGTTTTTTCCCTTCTCATCCTCTTCCTTAGTTTGCCTGTGCATAAATTACACCTAATTTGTTACCTTATTGGTGAAATTATCAGTGTCAAAAGACCAAACGTAGGTGTTTGTTTTAAGCGCAGCCAAGCAGTTGCCTGTTGCAGTGATGCTCATAGCAAGGTTCTCTACCGGGGGATCCTCGGTCTGATCTCACCAGGGCTGGCTTGGTGGGGCACAGACCAGCGGGAAGTTTGCAAACCAGAATCCTCCAACGTGCATTGGTACTCAGCTGTGCAACAAGCATGGCTTTTACAGGAAACATGGCCAATAAATTTAAGCTAGATAAATACTTAATTTTTATCATTGATGATTCTGGTTCAGCAAAGAAGATTATTTCAGAGCTAAAGAAATAGGGTGGTGGGTACTCCCAGAAACGAGTTCTGCAGGAATTAGAGTAAAATGTTTTGAATGAAAAGCTAGCAGAAACATTGAAATAGGCTGTGGAGCCTGATGTTGTTCTTTGCTCTGTGTGTATAGGTCTGTCTATCTAAAATATTCTGCACTAGTATTCTAGAGCTCTAAAAATGGAAGGAAAAACTTCTAAAGAAGCTGAACTAGATCTTATGCATGTCTGATTTTCAAATAATATGAACTTAAAGGATTTTAGAACTGTTTCGAAACATTGGCATTATGACAGCAAGTATCTCTGTCATAACGTCATACGATTAACTAGATCAGAAACGTTCTGGGATGTTCTGATCAGTTATGTTAATGCGTCTTTTTAAAAGTATAAAGCTAATGCTCTATAAAATAGATACTTGAAAAACAGTTCTCGTTTTCCTCGGGCTAGTGAGATTAGAGTTTCATAATCTGTTTGACCAGCTGCAGAGGACGTTCTTTTTCATTTTTTCTTTTTAAGTAAATGAGCTTCATCTCAACATGATTAAAAAAAAAAAAAAGAATCGAGCTTCAAAACCGCTCAGTTTTCACCCATACTTTTAAATGGGAGCAGTTGCATTATCACGTCTTGTTGCAAATGTAATTGGGTTGGAGGTCATTAAAGACTTTTGAATAAAAGAATTTCCAAGTTTCCAAGTGTGCACCCTCCCCTGTCAAGACTCATCCCATTTTTGGCTTACAGACATCATTTTAGAAGATACCATTTTGCTGCTTCTCACATCTTACATGTGTGGAGTGTGCAGGCGCTGTTGAGTCCAGCTCACTCTTGTTCGGTTCAAAAAGCAGTGGTTTGCCTGGTGAGTTAATCTTGTTGCTGAAGGTTACTTTGAGAGTTATAAAGACATTATCAGATTTCTTTTTCATAATCTGTTTGACCAGCTGCAGAGGACGTTCTTTTTCATTTTTTCTTTTTAAGTAAATGAGCTTCATCTCAACATGATTAAAAAAAAAAAAAAGAATCGAGCTTCAAAACCGCTCAGTTTTCACCCATACTTTTAAATGGGAGCAGTTGCATTATCACGTCTTGTTGCAAATGTAATTGGGTTGGAGGTCATTAAAGACTTTTGAATAAAAGAATTTCCAAGTTTCCAAGTGTGCACCCTCCCCTGTCAAGACTCATCCCATTTTTGGCTTACAGACATCATTTTAGAAGATACCATTTTGCTGCTTCTCACATCTTACATGTGTGGAGTGTGCAGGCGCTGTTGAGTCCAGCTCACTCTTGTTCGGTTCAAAAAGCAGTGGTTTGCCTGGTGAGTTAATCTTGTTGCTGAAGGTTACTTTGAGAGTTATAAAGACATTATCAGATTTCTTTGTGTGTGTGTGTGTAAGAGAAGGTGTGTTATTTTATGTAATGGGGAGAATTCCAGCAATATTGGGCAGTCTGCTAGTTCATTGCACAAAATTAACAGCTTTTCTTCTGTTCTTGCTGGGAATCAGATTAGCCTATTGATTAGAAATATCTGAGCCTTTCATATTTGCTTTTTAAAAGAACACAGCAAAAATAAGATGCTTTGCAAAGCCTGTTAGAAATGTTTGTATTTCCAGGTCTTCATGCATCTGTGACAAGGAATGCATTTTGAAGAGGCATTTGTAGAGCACCAGGGGTCTACTGGAACCGCTGGTCTGGCTCCAGGTGTAAAGTTTCCGAACACCCACTTAAAGTGGCAGTTTGGTGATAAACTTAGCTGGGAATGAAGCCCCCGGCGGTGAGAAGATTGCCTTGTTCAGCAAGCGATTGATAAATATGCTTTATCATGAGTCAGACGTTCTCTAAATCACTGCAGGAAATTCTGCTCGAACCCCTGATGTTTGTTTTTGCAGGGCTGTTGGTAAGAATACAGCAAGCAGCAAAACCAGATGTTTTACTAGGTAGTTTGCATTCACGATAGCAGGTTTCCACTAGCACAGCGTATCCATTGGTGCGACGTTTTAGACATTCTTATGACATAGCATCAAAAATTCAAGCCGTTGTCTGAAAGTGTTGAAGCTGACATCGGGTCTTCACGGGAAACCTGCTCCGGGAATGGCAGACTCCTTGCCGTTCCCTTTGATTGCAACGTGTTTAATAAAAAGCAAATTAGGAAATGAAAATTGTCTCGTGGATCAATCAGGCGCAGCAGTTCCGCCTGTTCAGCATTATCTGTCAGACATTAACCTGATTGGGAATGTTTTATTTCGTATAATAGCCTCAAAATCAGACTGAAAGATTGACTTTAAAAGTACCTGATGTATTTTGTGTGTGCTCTGAGGCTGATAACAAACTCTGCAGTTCAAGTTTTAATAACTAGGGAGGAGCTAAGAAACTTCAAAAGGTTCGTGATAAATGTTTTTGACAATGCGTCAGCTGAACATTAGGCAGAATCTTGGTAAATCCTCTCATAAGTGGTTTAAAATGGAGTTTTGAACTTTTCCTTCATAAGTGTATGCTTAAGATGTCATGGTATCTTTGGGTTTAAAAGATTCATTTTATCTGGTATATGTGAACCATTGGTGTTTCTGTCTACACCTCTGAGAGTGAAAGGGGGGAAAAGTTCAGCAGTTTTCTCCTTTCACCGACCTCTGCCCCTGCTCTTGACCATGAAACTGGTGGAGGCTGGAAAAAAGGAAAAGCCAGTTTTAAAACATACTAACAAAGTACTCCAGGTAAATATTATAGTAACTCTTCCAAGCTGATGACTTCGTTGCGACAACCCTAAAATGTCCTGGTAATGGACAAAGCAATGCTTGCACATGGCAGCTGCTTGTTGGCTTTTGTGGTTCCTTGAGAAAAGCAGATGAAAGCAAGTTTATTACTGCTCTTTGAACCTTGCCTCCCTCCCCCTCTCCTATCACCTAGCCACTAAAACCAAAGCAAAACCAATTCCTTCCTTGGCTCCCCCTGAAAAAAATGCCTAACTTCACAATTTATACTGCTGTTTTCTTTGCATTTTTATCTTTGCGGGACTTGCTCTGACTTATGGCACCCTTGTGTTTCAAAAGAATTGAGTTTATAGTGCCATGAAGTGGAGCCCTGACTCAGCAGCATGCTTAGGCCCT
The DNA here is from genome assembly GCF_000687185.1 of Egretta garzetta. Classification (NCBI taxonomy): domain Eukaryota; kingdom Metazoa; phylum Chordata; class Aves; order Pelecaniformes; family Ardeidae; genus Egretta; species Egretta garzetta. The sequence continues at coordinate 176,071 of NW_009260266.1, read as the reverse complement.
TGCCTAATTTTAAGCCTATGAATAGCTCTGCTGGTGCTATCAAGGTGTTTCAGCTAAAGACTTTGCAGAAAAATGGTCCTAAAACTTTGGTCAGCTCAACTATGCAGTTACAGAAAATGCCAAAAACACACCGATGTTTTATTGCAGCAAAGCAGGGAAAGATATGCATGATGATAATCTTACCAGTGCTCAGGGCATCTCCAAGAGACACCAATCCAGATGAAGTCTGATGTGCAATAGAGTTAAGGGACTGCTCAGGAGCTCATTCTGATGACCCGCTCCAGAGCCAAAGCACATAATATCCTATCAATCAGTGTCTTGCTTATGAATTGCGAAAAATGAAAATAGTGTAGCATTAGAGCCTGCCACACTGGAAAGATGTTTGCATATATGTTTCTTTTATGTTAAGTGACCTACTTGTAAAATTTTTCACTACTACTAGAGAGACTTAATTTTGTTTCTGCAGTCAAATTATTCCCTTCCTTCCTGAACCCCTTTCTTTCTTCCCACGCTCCCTCAAGGGAAGAAATTCTTGAACTTCACAACGGCATCTCCTACTGGCAAATCTCAGAAGCAATATAGACCTGGCCGAAAAGGAGCTGCTTGACTTGTTTGAATGGGCAAAGGCCACAGCTCAGGTGGTTTTGCAGGATCTCCACTCCCATTTTGAAATGTCAGCAAAGTGGGCCAGGCTTCCAAATGTGCCCAGCATGCGGGAGTTGACGTTATTTCAACTGGGAGTTGGTTAATTCTGTACCTTTGAAAATTGCCCCTTTTCTCTGATTCCTGGCTGAAGAAACCTTCTTTTCATAATGATATCAGAAAATAGGCAACCAGCTCTTCTAGGGACGCATTTTAAAAAAGTATTACCATTTGCCTTTTCATTCCATGTTGTAATTCATGTTCAATACTCATTAAATACTGTTAGTGGTTAAAAATCCTATATTAGGCATGAAGATGCCCAAATTTGCCATTCTGTCATTGCGTAGTAGGACACCGTGCAGATTGGTCTTTACAGGATTTCTCTTTTCCCCCCACCCATACGTTGTTAGCAACTTCACCCAGGCAATGAAGGCGAGCTGATGGTAAAAGGCTAGGAGGACAGTGGAAGGAAAGTGTTCGAGAGATGTAAAATATTGCTTAAGGTATTTTAATCTCTGCTCCTGAGGAGCAATAAAGTGTAAATTTGCTGTACAGTCATAATAGTAATTGTAATGTTACCTATAGGATGGAAGAATAATTTGTGTTATTAAACACCGTAACTATTTTCAGTATATAATAATAGAGAGATTTTCTTTTCCTTTGCAGTAATGTTGGCCCCTGCATATAGGTTGTGGAAAACTTTGTTTGCAAAAACAAAGCTATTGTTTTAACAAAAACCACAGAAATTTTGCCTTTCATATTGAATCAGTAGCATAACGAGTAGTGGAGCAATAGTTCAACATCAAAGGAGACTTCTTGGATATATAGTGTGTTGCAACAACAGCGAAAAAGTTCCCACCAGAAAGGAATTTTGCCATATGTGAACAGCAAACATATGTATTAGGTTAAAACCATAAGATTTCCTTTGCTTTACACCAAAACCAAGAGGGAACTGAAGTACAGAGGTTTTCAAACGGTCGTGCACTGGAATGCAGCACGGAGAACGAGCCGTTTCTAAGGTTCGGAGCGGTCTCAGTGGACAAAAGCTCTATGAAAACCCCAAGAGCACTGAGGATGCACCAACAACTTGGCGCAAACTTCAGTATTTCACTTTTTTAAAAATACACTTGTTTTGCTCTGACTCATGGCATTGCATCAGTGACCTTCATAGATATATTTTCCCAATTTATTTATAGTAGTAATGAATCCAGACAAATCTACTTATCTCCATAAAATATTTTAGCAAAAATAATGGTTACTTTAAAAATTCGGAAATTAATTTTGATGGAATGCTTGGCCTGCTGTCTCTCAGTAGAGTTGCATTTGACTCTAATTTGTGAGACCACCTAGTATAAAGGAGAAGGTTTTGCCCAGACAGCCCATACTTCCAGCTTCATGGAGAGATGAAGGTACTCAAGATTGAGTGTAAATTTAAAAATTAAATTAAAATTTAACAAAATTTTAAAGCATCTCTCTGTATATTTCTGGAACAAAATTTGTTTTCATTTTTTTTCACATTCGCCTGGATTTTCTCTAAAGTTCCCGAGCTAGGTTTTCTTCTCATGAACAGGGAGACAAAACACATCAATGGATGTAATTTGAATTTAGAAGGCACTTAAAGAGGGACCTGTATTCAGAATTATTGTTGGCACATGTTTTGAGGATGTAAAGTGGAAGCCTTCTTCTGTGGGCATTAGTAAGGAGATAATTAAAACTACAGTGGGTAATTATGGTAGCTTTTATTACTGCATCTTTCATTAACTAATTATATTAATTTGGTAACGTTTGAAAAATTCTTTGAAGATGAAAAGTGCTAACCATTACTACCCTTAGTTGTAGTATTACTCTGCACTGTTCCCAAATATTGAGGTCTTTTCTTGATACAGATGCACGTCCACGTGTGCAGAGCTGCTGGCACAGCTAAGAGGAATTACATGGGCGATAGATGTAAAAATGTGTAAAAAAAGACTCTGCTATTATCTGGAATAATCTGATCCAAGTGAAAATGCATTGGTGTGTAACATTTTTTAGAAGATTTCCCTTTCCTCGTTAGTGTCACTTATTTAATCAACCCTCAGTACCGGAGAGGTAAATTCATCGTGATCCCAGATTTGCCGTGGGTGCGATGGGAGCAGGGATCAAGCCCTGTCTGCTCTCACCAAAAGTAGGAAATTATTTGAGGTTGAAGAAGCAAAGCACCTTTGCAAATACAATATCTTCAGAGTAATAATCAATACCACGTAATTAAAAATAACAATGATTTCTGTTCATGTAATTCTTCCAGAACTGAATTTTCTTTCGGGGAATCCAACACTTCTTTTTTAAAATATCCCATGGTTAAAGGATAATCAAATCAGTTTTCATATATTAAAGACTAAATCCTTCATATATTCCCATTTCATACTTGTTCCTGTGATTCTTAGAACTCTTTCTCTTAGCAGCTTTTAGTTGATTTAGATTAAGCCCTGTAACTAATGCCAAAAAATTTATTCCTGCCTTGAAAAGGGATTTTGTAATGCTGGCATCGTACCTTTTGTCTCTCTGTGGCTCCTTGTCAAAACTATAGGCTTTACAACTTTGGGGGGGTTTTTTAGAAAAAAAAAAAAAGCCTCTTTTGCAGCCATAGTCAGCTTGAGTTCCTCCGGTCTCGTGCATCATCCCAACACCTCTGCGAGCTGCACGGGCCCAACTCCCCACTAACTCCACGTGTGCTACTCTGTTGTCTCCAAAGTGCCCCAGGTCCCCAGGAGCAGAGTTGGGTTTGAAAGAAACTTCATTAAATGTTTTGCTGGTGCTAATCAAGCCACAATAAGAGAATAGAAAAAAAAAAAAACCCAAAAAGTGCCTACCCAGAAATGCAGCTCAGATGTTTCCTTCTCCTTTCATACCAGCCAGGACCCAAACATTTCGTGTAGCCCAGTGACAGGGATGGACTCGTCCACCAGCTCCACGTGAGCTCCCAGAATCTGACCAAGATATTTCAGTGGCACAGTCTCAAAGCCATTACTTTTCCCTTCCATCCTTCTCGTGTCTCTCAATGCTGTATGTGACCAAAACATTTACAATATGATTTTATTTTAGGAGCCTTTCCATTTTTATAAATAAATCAAATGAATGTTCCTTTTATACAGCTGTAATTCACCCACATTGTTGCAGTGGAGCTTATTATCTCATTTACATTTTTAAGTGCTTTTCAAAGTGTAGGATATCTGGGCTGGAAAGCAAAACATTTCATTTCTTTGTTCTCAGGCCAACACAAAGCACTTCCAAGGTCAGGTATGGTGTAGACTTTCAACAGCAAACATGTTTACATGGCATTTGAAAGCCGGTTTAACTGAAAAAAAAAAAACCCTACTGTCTTTATAACAGTGATGTAAGTCAACTTAGCAAAGCTGAGGGACGGGGATTAATTCTATACCTGGAAAAAATTAACTAAATAAGTTAGGCTTTGTTTTCCACTCAGGGAAAAAAAGCCTCTGACACTTAAGAATTGGCCTCTTTTTTTTTTTTTTTTTTTTCTTTTTTTTTTTTTTTTTTTTTTTTTATCCCTTTTTCTTCATCTCAGCAGTTATTAAACATAAGCTCTGTTACTCTTTGGGCAAAATCTGACACTTTGAAGCTGTCGAATAAAAACCGCATTTCTAAACAAAACAGCCCGCATTATTTAGTTTTACAGAAGAGGTTCTGTGGGGCACCTGGGGGGAGTCCTCTGCTGGTTTTTCAAGAGTATTGTACGTGACAAAAGCTGCTCTGTCATGTACCGAAGAAGATGCGAGGGTCCTGGGTAGCTTCAGAAACACCTATCGGTGTTCAGGCTCCGGCCACGGCACACGGAGCTTTTTGACAATAGAGAGAATTATCAGCGTGAGCTTCAAAAAGGCGCCTTATTCACAACATCCATCGTGATTCCTCCTAGAAAATTAAAATCCTGGGCAACAAACTTGCTCACTTCTAATTACTTTTTTCAGAGCTAATCGTATGCAGGAATCTACAGCAACCATGAGATTTTGATGTTACCTTTTTTTTTTTGCATGGCTTTGATCAAATACTGATCTTTTGGGTTTGCTTTCTTCTCCTTGTGCCGATAGGAAGGCTGAAATACCCAAATGAACATTAATTACTCAGGCAATGTCCTTTATGCACAAAACTAGATTCTACCAAGTAACTGCTAGGAGAGCTGGTTTGCAACACAGCAATAGTCCAAAAATGGTCCAGTTGGAGGAGTTCATGGCTGATCAGAGGAGTCAGTCTTTTCTTCTGCCATCCCAATGCAAAACGTACCAACAGCCAGTTACGATGTGATTGGAAGAGCCTGTAAACACTATATTCGGGTCTGGGCAATTGGTGAATGGCTAATTATAGGACTTGATAGTTTGCTACGCTTACATGCTATAGTAAAAATACCTTATTTCTAAATTGTACTTGTTTAAGACATTGTCTGCTCTCATAACGAAACAAGTGCGCTGCGTGCTGGCAAGCACCGTCTAGAGTAGGTGGGCCTAACAAAGGTTGTGTTATCTGAATTTCCCAATTTAAAATACTTTAGCGTGCATTGCACGCCCTCAGATTTAAAGGAACCTCTCATTTTATGCTCTGCAAAATATGTTTGTTTGTTGTCAAGAAGAAAAGTAAACATGGAGAAATTAAGGAAGGAAACAGCGGGGCACCAGTTCTCTTCTTTGCCACCATGTGGCTGCTGTCTTTACCAGGAACAATTTGAGATCCTGTTTTGTATTCAGTACTTGCAGATTTGTGTGATGGAGCGTGACGTAAGTCTGTTCTCTGAGACAAATATCTACGTGTATATACACATACATTGGTACGTATACATGCTATACCTTGACCATCTTCAGAGTCCCGTGACAGAGTGCAAGTTGCTCTTGAGCACAGGAGGGAGTCCGGATGGGACAGCTGATGTGGAGCGAGGTTTCCTCCCTCCTTGTTTTTCACCATGCCAAGCTATTTGGGCTGTATAAGCTGATCACGTGGAAATAGCAGGAGAACCCGGGTCACACATTGTAGGTTATGCGAAACGTGCTCTGTGGATGTTCCCAAGGGTTCTTTTCTACTGGTTGTGTCTGGACACTTTGGGGTTATGACAGGACTTCTGTCAAGTTAATTGGGTCTTTGGTGATCTTTCTGATACACGGAATGGCCCTCCTCCTCCTTATTGCATTGCTACTTTGCATGACCTGATTGGTTTAGTTTTTAAATCCAAGTATGCACGTTTGTATTTTGCCTTACAAAATTAGATGTCTCACTTCTAATTACTTTTTTCAGAGCTAATCGTATGCAGGAATCTACAGCAACCATGAGATTTTGATGTTACCTTTTTTTTTTTGCATGGCTTTGATCAAATACTGATCTTTTGGGTTTGCTTTCTTCTCCTTGTGCCGATAGGAAGGCTGAAATACCCAAATGAACATTAATTACTCAGGCAATGTCCTTTATGCACAAAACTAGATTCTACCAAGTAACTGCTAGGAGAGCTGGTTTGCAACACAGCAATAGTCCAAAAATGGTCCAGTTGGAGGAGTTCATGGCTGATCAGAGGAGTCAGTCTTTTCTTCTGCCATCCCAATGCAAAACGTACCAACAGCCAGTTACGATGTGATTGGAAGAGCCTGTAAACACTATATTCGGGTCTGGGCAATTGGTGAATGGCTAATTATAGGACTTGATAGTTTGCTACGCTTACATGCTATAGTAAAAATACCTTATTTCTAAATTGTACTTGTTTAAGACATTGTCTGCTCTCATAACGAAACAAGTGCGCTGCGTGCTGGCAAGCACCGTCTAGAGTAGGTGGGCCTAACAAAGGTTGTGTTATCTGAATTTCCCAATTTAAAATACTTTAGCGTGCATTGCACGCCCTCAGATTTAAAGGAACCTCTCATTTTATGCTCTGCAAAATATGTTTGTTTGTTGTCAAGAAGAAAAGTAAACATGGAGAAATTAAGGAAGGAAACAGCGGGGCACCAGTTCTCTTCTTTGCCACCATGTGGCTGCTGTCTTTACCAGGAACAATTTGAGATCCTGTTTTGTATTCAATACTTGCAGATTTGTGTGATGGAGCGTGACGTAAGTCTGTTCTCTGAGACAAATATCTACGTGTATATACACATACATTGGTACGTATACATGCTATACCTTGACCATCTTCAGAGTCCCGTGACAGAGTGCAAGTTGCTCTTGAGCACAGGAGGGAGTCCGGATGGGACAGCTGATGTGGAGCGAGGTTTCCTCCCTCCTTGTTTTTCACCATGCCAAGCTATTTGGGCTGTATAAGCTGATCACGTGGAAATAGCAGGAGAACCCGGGTCACACATTGTAGGTTATGCGAAACGTGCTCTGTGGATGTTCCCAAGGGTTCTTTTCTACTGGTTGTGTCTGGACACTTTGGGGTTATGACAGGACTTCTGTCAAGTTAATTGGGTCTTTGGTGATCTTTCTGATACACGGAATGGCCCTCCTCCTCCTTATTGCATTGCTACTTTGCATGACCTGATTGGTTTAGTTTTTAAATCCAAGTATGCACGTTTGTATTTTGCCTTACAAAATTAGATGTAAAAAAAAAAAAAAAGCCTACAATTCACACATATATTTCATTATATTAATGCAAATTTGTGGTACTGCAAGACTTGTTGAATATTGAAGACCAGTTATATATTCAAAGCTTGGATTTCAACTTTTCTCAGAAATGGTGATAGCGTAAAAGTCCCTGGGCAGATTTGAAGTTCACGCTTGGGTCTGGTTAAATTTTTTGGCATCAGAACATGTAATAGTCTTATAGCTATAAGACTTTAAAGTTAATGCCTGGCATCACTTCAAAACAATGTGCAAGATCTATCATAAGTAGTCTTCTTATCTTATCTCAATAGCAATTTTATCCTGTAAATGATTTGAGAGTACAGTATTTCAGTGATGTGGAAAAAGAGCAAGGGTTTTTTTTTTTGGTTAAATATTTGCACTGTGAGTGCTATTAATGATCCTGGTTTATGGACGGGCATTCTGCTTGGAGAAAGCAAATGTCAGCTGTGCCGCCTGTCCTGCGAAGCGCTCCAGGAGCCCGCGGGCTCGTCGGTCTCTCCAGGGCGCCCTGCAGAAGGTCTCTGTGCAGCTCCGCTTTTTAAAAAGCACCACTGGAGGCACCTCCGGTGTCATTTCCAGCCTATGTCCAGCACGAGTGCCTTCCCGGGTCCAGCCCTGCCTCTGCGCCGCGCTTTTCAGCTGATGGGTAGCCATGCCCCGATTTCCTGGCATACAAAAGATAACTCAAAATATTCCCTTTCTGCTGCGGCGGCCGCCTCTGTGCTGATGGCAATCTACCATCCACGTCGTGAGCTTTGCTTCAAGTCAGCACTTGCAGTTAACAATGCCTTTATTCAGGCTGACAACGTAACGACGCGTTCAGTAAACGTGTGAGTAAATGGTAAGTGGGTATTCAAACCTTCAACAATGGCTAGGAAACTTGAAAAAAAAAAATCTTTGAAACTTTGTATTGTTTGTTCGGTGTGTATCTGTTAGAAATAACATAGCCTATCAGTTCCTTGGGGCACGACTGCTCTTTTGTTCAGCATATAACAAAAAGATCAAGGCTCTGAGGGACTGCCGTATAAAAATAAATATATACGCAGAACAACACTGACAAAATACATTTGTCACTGCATTTTATGAGCTTGATTCAGAAGTGATTATTTCTGAACTAAACAAAGACTGGATAGTTGTGGTAAAGTGACATGATCATCATACTCCTTTTATTTATTGCCATTTAGCCTTCATTTATAGATCACATGCTAGACTTTACTACAGGGCGGGAGGGGAGCCCCTCATCTCGGCGAGCATCCCGTGTCAGTAACGTGGAATACATTCTCAGTGCAATTCCAGACACGGTTTTCCAAAGAGAGGATTGTTCTTCTGGCTTGAAGGAAAAGTTACTGGTACACTGCAAAGGTGTTCTAGGAAGCACAGGTTGTACACGTAAGATGATCACAAAAATCTGCGATGTTTGCAATTGCAAATGCAGCTGTTGCAATGGCAATATTTCCATTTTCCTTAGAGTCTTTGAGGATATTTGTTACCCTTTTAGTATGAATACTTGTAGCCTATAATAAGAAAGAAGTTTTATCTACTCCTATTCAATCAAGGGTCCTACCCGTGCAGAATAACTTTACTCAATAAGCATGGCCACTGTCCCATCGTAGCAGCTATCGTGTACGTCTGGACCCAACTGATGCTGCACTGGTTTGTTAATCAGCTCCTTGAGGGACATTACCTATACGTTTTTCTGCCATCCCGTGTTTCTCACATCTGTTTTGCACCCGTTGGTCTTGTTTCAGGTCTTACAAGATGAAGTGGAAAGTTACCGCATTCAGGCGCGGGCTGCAGAGAAGCAGCTGCAACGCAGGGAGCTGGAGACCAACGAGCAGGTACCGGCTGCTGTCCCCCCCAGTCCTCCTCTTCCCTTGGGCAAGGAGGTTCGATGTTTAAAAATAATATCTTGCTTCAAAGCAAAAGCACATATTTTCCTGCAAAATTTTCAGCTAGCTTTCTTTTCTGGTGTTTTTTTGGTAATAAAAGAGAATTAAATTGTCTGAACCCTACAGGCAAATACTTATCTCATGCTCTCTATTTCAAGTTGGTATTTCAACTATTCTAGCTGTTAAATGATGCGTTTATTTCGAACTGGCTCTACTGTTGTAATCGAGGTTTCTGAGACTATTCTAACCTGTTGTTTAATGGCTTGTATGGAGAGAATTATAACTGGACAATAACTAAGCTAAACCTAAGCTTTATTCCTGGTCTTATGCATTCGTTTTCCTAGCGTGTTGTCTGCAACTGGTTCCATATGATTGATAGTGCTAAAATTATTCTGGACACTTTCAGTGAAATCAGAGATTGAGTGTGCTTCCAGCAACACAGCGTATGTAGTTTACAGACTGGTACTGAAATGGAAAGTCAGTGATCTGCATTCAAACCAGATTAAATGGAAGCATTCAGGAAAATATACGGGTGGTGGATATCCGAATCACAGACGAATTTACAGATTTCAAATAGCAGCATTTGAAAACTTTATTTGGTGCTGAGTAAACAATATCCATAACATATATCCTATATAAAGCATTTCTAAATCTATACCTGCAGGAATAGTGTTGTAGAGGACTAATAATCATTAATTTCAGATATTTTTTCCCCAGTTGTCATCCTACTTGCACATGGGAACCCTCATTCACCCCTGGTGTTCACGTTCATGTGTTCCCTCCCAGGAGAGCGGGTGATAGCTGTTGGGTTGTCAGGCTCTGGAATGGGCTGCCCAGGGAAGTGGTCAAGTCCCCATCCCTGGAGGGATTTAAAAGAAGGACAGATGAGGTGCTTAGGGACAGGGTTTAGTGGTGGGATGGCAGGGGTAGGTTAATGGTTGGACTTGATGATCTTAAAGGTCTTTTCCAACCTAAACGATTCTATGATTCTGTTCTGCTCTCTTCCCCCTCTGCCTCCCAAATCTGGGTGTTGGGCCAGGTTCACCCTTAGCTGCAGCGCTTGCAGCATCAGAAGAATTTGGTGTAATGAGTGAGCTGGCCTACAAACATTGCATCTTGGCTTCAAAGGGTCTCCTGGAAAAGGAGAAGGAAAATTAGCATGGTTGCATGGTTGTCCCTCCCAGGGAACAGCACTGGCCTGCACGCTATGAGAGTCCTCTTCCAAAGCTCTTATTTTTTTAACTTTTTTCTTTAATCGTGGCCACTGCCATTTTGCTTTTTTCCTGGCTCATTTTGAGAGAGGATCCAGAAGAAGAAATGAAAAACACAGAGGTAGAAAGCTAGACATGCAGATTCACACGGTGGTCCCCGCTTTCTGCCTTCAAGGTTTTCTCTTAGGTGAGCACCTGGTCCAAACCAATCTACAGGACTGTCCTGTCCGCACTAAATTAATGAAGGCTTACCTCAGCTGGTAGTGTCCCGTTCCCCAGTATAAATGGAACAGAAATGTTATGTAAATGACACTGCACCATCCAGCTGAGAGCTTTTCCTGCAAGGTGGTAATATGTCGGCAGACTTACGGTAACGCTCATATCCGAGTTCCTCAGCGGTCTCATCTCTGCTCTTCATCTGTTGGGACTTTCTGAAGAAGCTGGAGCCATTGAGGATGTTTTTGTTTGGGTGGCTTTCGTCTATTTTGCAGACAAGCGTTTTGAAAGTTGTTAGTGTTTCTCTGTGACTGGTTAATCCATTAGTTATGCTTATCTCTCCAGAAGAAAAATGCAAAAATGACAGCTTGGACAGATTTCCAGTTATTCTGTCTGAGCCAGGCTACCTGTAAACATGTTCATCAAGTATTAACAGTATTTAACAACTCAGGAGCTGATCAGGGAGTTGAAATACTCAAGGCAGTAACTTAGAACTTGCTTTCTGCTTTTACCAAATATTGTCTGAATCGGAATTGCATAAAACATCAAAGTTTGCGCTGGCGCTGTTACGAAGGCTGCTATTCTGAGCTTTTACATGGCTCTAAATAAGGAGAAGAGAGGGTTAAACAGCTTCTGTTTTTCATTAAAAGGAAAAATCTTGTGTTTTGATTCTATAACAACAACAAACAAATGAATGAGACATGAAAAAACATTTTGTTGTGCTTTTAATTAAAAATAAAAAGCTGTTTCTCGTTATGGCTTGTTGGGTGGTATCTTAGTGCTCCATGTTTGTCTTCTTTTCAGTGCAATGTCCTTATAACTCTTCAGTCTCCAAGAGTGACTTGACAGATCCACGAAGCTTAACTCTTTGTTACAGTAACCCTCTGGTGATTGCACGGAGTTAACCTTTCTTTATTATAATTATCCAAAGAGACAAATTACCCTCTAAATAGGGGGGGGAAATGTGTTAGAAGGACTCTGACGGCAAGCCCTGGGCTGTCTGGAGGCGAGCGTGGCACTGCACTTGGAGATGAGCTGTTGTTTTTATGGAGCTTTTTCATTCCAGTACTTCATGTTCTTGTATGAACTTGTGTTTACTCCTGTTTACTTGTTCAACCCTCTTTCCAATACGAGTACATGCAATCGCGTTCTGTCTGCGTTGTTTCATCAGTGGTGCGGGATGGCAATGGTATCTGAATGATGCGTTCCAAGGCAGATGAACAAGTGCCTGGGAACTTCTCCCCCTTTGACTAACCTGAGCGAGTTTCTCTTTTCCATAAAGGTTGTCCTTTATGGAAAACCACTGCTAAGCGTGGTTTTCTAGGGCAGTTGTCGGTGTGTTCAGTAATATTACTTCTAGATAGGAGTCTCAGAACTTCATCTTGAAATTCTGCAGAATCAGATGTCCAACTTGAGACATATGTGATTGTTGTATTCGTGGAATGTGGTGGCAAACTAGCAGTACATAAAGTACATCTGACACTTAATATACAGGTTTTTATATGCAAGTTTCTTGAGATATAGTCCCAAGACAGTTAAAGCAGTCTGGGAAGGTTCCTAGGAAATTTGGTCCAAAGTCCAAACCTTTTCCTTGCAAAGCAATGCTGAAGTTTCTTACATCTCAGTAATATGTAACTGTGGAAACTGGCTTCTCATCGACAAATCCCATTTAGGTTATGTTCCTGTATTGTATCCTCTTGTTGGGTTGTCTCCGATATGCGCCAGATCTAATGCACGACAAGATTTCTGATAGAAAGATCTTTAATTCTACTAAAAACGTTTCTTTTCCTTGAGTCATATGGCTTTGTGCAGTTGTCAGTCATAGTTAAAGAATCTGAATTGTTCATCCAGCAGACTGTACATCCTGTGAATGTGTAATTAAAAATGACGCACATCACCAGCAGCTTAAGAGTGGGCCTGAATGAATCCGGGAATTTAGGCATGTGCCACAAGTTTTACTGAATTGGGCCTGTATAAAAATTAATGGTAGTGATCTTCTTGCTTTATTACCTAGATTTCTGCAGAACACCTCATTTTATTTCAAATTCCTTTTTGTAAGGGGAATCACCCCAACTCCATGTACTAAAAGGCTCCGAGTACATCTCTTTTGAGAATTACATGTAAGATTTTTTTTCAAAAAAACCCCTCTTCTTTTGATTCCTTGTTCTGATGTTTTTAACTGTAGGGGTGGATTGGGCATGGTGTAAAATTTCTAATTGGGGGTAACAGAGGGAAAAAAATTCCTCATGTTCACGAACAACTGAAATAGCATCACTACAGATACTCAAACCATAGGAATACTCCTCCAAGCAGTCAAGTCACAAATAGAGTCTTAAAGGAGAGGGATTTTCTGAAGACAGAAAATCAATTATGTTCAATTCATGAATATTACTGAGGAAATGAAGGAGAATACCAATGTAGATTCCAGTCCTTTAATTTCTTTTTTCTCAAATAGATTATAAAAAAGGGAGAAAGGAGTTATCTGAAGAAGGATGATGTAAAAGTAGTTGGAATAAAATGGAACAGCTTAGTTTGTTAAGTGGATTTCACTCATGTTCAAATGAAAACAGGAGTGATAATTGTAAAAGAGCTGTGATTCAAAAGCATTCAGCGAGTTTTCATTTGTAATGTTTATTATTCTGACTTGCTCAATTTTTTATGACTGCTGGATATTTACCATATTCGGTCTAACTTACTGTTTCCATGCCAACTAAATATATTTGTTCTCAGATGAACGCTGCGATGCGTCGTTCTGAAATTGTAGTTGCTGTGTGGCACAGAGAACTTCTCAGATTTGCCATGCCTTCTCCTTGATGGGAACAGTGCTGCTGCCCGCAGATTTGGGGAGCTGTGAGTACGGAGACAGTAAGACAGAGATGAGCCCTGTATGCCTATGGCCAAGGTACGGGTCCCAAATAGTTCTTCATACAACGATGGCTGGAAGAGTTGAGTAATATTAATATCCCTTTAGTTTAGGGCTTTTGGTCCATATTTCTCTTCGGATTCATTTTTAGAGCTATCATAGAGTTTTAAACTCAATCAGATATATTCACAGAAAATCTTTGCCCTCACTTCCATCATCCTGACCTGCTACATATGCTCTGAAAAAATCATGCGGAAGCAGTGGAGTTTCCTCCACCTGGAGGGGGGTGAACCACTGCAGGAAGGCTGGTGCAAACCCAGCCTCCCAGTAGGAGACCTTTAGCTCGAGTGCCCCAGATAACTGCGAAGGCCAGGCAGTGCTTCTGGGGCCCCTGCCTTGAATTTCCAGACTTTCTCAAAGGGTTGCCTTCCTCAGAACATGTTAGAGTCATGTAAGATCAGGCTACTAAGCTCTAGGTTAGGTGTTTAAAAAGAGAAGTTTGCTTTGTGGCCAGCTGCAGGTGAGGAGGATTCAGGCAGAGCCGACGAGCGCTTTGGAAACTGAGGAACAAACAGCACGTGCTGGAGGTAGTGATGAAATTCTGCCATTCGCTCCGGTTGCTTCAACCCACTAGACCCATTTCTTCTTCCACAGAAATGGGAAACCGAGTCTAGATGTGAATGATCTTAACCAGAGCAGTGATTCACAGCGAGCAGCCCTTGCCCTGCCACTGCCTGCAGAGCGGGCGATTAACCCCTTGGGCAGGCGGCGCTGGCACCGGCGCTCAGCAGCCTCGGGGGTGATGGGGAAGGGAGTGAGAATCTGGAAAAAGGTTTCCACTGTGACTTTTGAGAACGGTGACACCAAATATTGTCACACTAAAACAGTTCCTGCAGTTTCTGTAGGCGACCAGCACGGACCGGAGAGGCTCCATCTGAAGAGCACTTACTTTTCTGCAGTTCTGCGAGGCTGAGGAGGGTCCTTCCCTCCTTGCCCATTCACCTCTGTCCGTCCATTGCTCTGCCGACACCTCAAGCACAGGCGGCAGGAGGGTGCTGCGTACTTCAGCTGTTTTCCTCCCATAAAGCATTTTATATATCTATATATTGTGAAAAATGTAGGAGACAAACAGCCCGAGGGGCGTCGCTCCCTACAGGCTGGCACCTGAAAATCTGCTGGTTCAATGCCTGAAGACAGCACAAGGGAACATTTCTTTTCTAACTACTTATGGTGAACAAATTTCAAGTTTAAAACATTTTTATTGAAGGGAAAATGTCAGCGAGCCACATACGAGCAGTGAAGAATTTGATGTAAGCGAGGGCGCGCTGGTCAGGCTGTTTGGCGTACACAGGCCACGACACCCATCTCTTGGGGTGTTGTTCTCAATTCAGACTTCCCGATAGAGGCTGTTGGGGAAGAATCAGACGGATTCTGGTTACATCTCTGTAAGGGACCTTTCATGGATATAGGTGTCCCTATGGGCATGTGGCAATGTTGACAAAGGAACCATAAAATGACTACTGGGGGTTGGACTAGATGACCTCTAGGGGTCCCTTCCAACCCCAAACGTTCTATGATTCTATGATTCTATACTGACGTTATTTGGAGGCCAGTTCTGCCACTTTTACGTTCATTAGTGTCTACCATACATGCAATTCCATCAATATATTCATTAATCACTTTGCTGCAAAAGCATCCCCCAATTTTTCATTAAGACTGAGGTTGTTAGAATAAATCATAACTTTGCGTTTGACATATTTTATATTTTTATAGCATTTTCTTTAACAGCCTACTATGAAAGGAATGCAGAATTAAACAGAATATAGTAAGTTATACTGTATAGCATGAAGTTTCCGATTAGCAGAAGGAGATAGAAGCGGAGATTCAAGCACAGAAAAGCAGATTTGCAGGTGGGATTTGAAAGGAGCTGGAAATCAATGGAGTTGAAAGTTCCCAGGAGCTCCATATGGCAGGAACTGCGGGAGAGGAGGCTCTCGCCAACTGTGCAACTGTCAAAGGGAAAAGAGGTAGATGATGATGTACGCATGGAAGTCAGTGATCAAATGGTAGCTTTGGTAATCAGGCACAACTGGAAAATGCACAAATCTATACCTACTTCATAGGGCAGAATGAATTATTGGAACGAAGTGGCCAGCTGGAGAGAGACGGTAAAACAGAAACTACAGAACAAATAGTTAAAAGGAAAAAGAGACTTCTTGCTAAAAAAGAATGGCAGCATATGCTGGCATGCAGGAATTAGAGAGTATTTTAAAATGTCAGTTTTCTAGCTCTTTGTCTTAAATAGTAATGAATGAGAAGGAGATCTTTCTTTTAAGAGAGCAGTACATCATTTTAGAGCGTCTGTGGTTTGCTTGCATATTATCAATTAAGGGAATTTTGTTCTTTCAGAAGTGTTTAAAGTAGGACTACAAGGGACAATGATGCTGGTATTTAATGCAGGGAATTAAAATAAAAGAAGAAATGTCAATGCATGGAGGAGCCAGTTGGATGACAGAAGGGAAGAGCAGGGACACCTCATCCCCAGTGCCGGCTCTCAGCGATGTGTGCTCAATTCGTGAAGTGTCCCATTCAGTTTTTCTAGACGATCAGGTGCCTGGATGGAGCTAAAAAGGACTGAAAAAGGCCAGCTTTAACATAATTTAAATTCTAAAGTAGTATTTTGTTTGCAATTCAATCAGCACGAAATGCCATCGGTCAGACGTCCATCCGGGAAGCGCAGCAGTGGCCGTCTCCTGCACCCTCGCCCATGCCCAGAGCTGAGCCCACTCTTACTAACCCTGCTGTAAACTGGGCAGCTTGCTTTCCAGTTGAGAAGCTGATTGGATTTTTGTTCTTGAAAGAGGAGAAATGGTGATAGTAAAAGTAGCTTCTGATGATTATCTACAAAGATTTGCTTGTTCACACAGTCAGCGTGAAAATCCGGAGCCTAATCCTGCATGCTGCTGAGCTTTGTCAGGTCTCGCTGTCGTTAGGAAGCACTCAGCACCTCTGCGTACCAGACACTGAAACCTTGACTTGCTGAACCCCCCCAGGATGGAATGGATTATGTAGAAGGTAACACGCGCTGGAATGTAAAACTGAAATACATAAATACGTTCCAGTGGTGGTGTCAAAGATGCTTATAGCTTTATTTCAGACTTAATTATCTTGATAGCCTATTAGGAATCGACAGAGCCAGAAACGAGCACCATGTGTTTTCAGCTTTGGCCCAGCAGCGCTGGTTAATGGCTGGGCTGCTTTCGGTTTTGCTCCTCCGGGTCCGGGGGTGTGAGCTGTGCCCGAGCCCCCTTCGCCTGGCAGAGGCGAGGACGCTCCTGGCGCAGTAATGGCATCTCCGGCCAGCGCTGACGAGAGCTGAAGGCAATAGCGCTCGGGGACAAAGATGGCATCCGCAATGAGTCACTTGGAAGGAAGGGAAAAGAAGTCGGGGATCCTCCAAATCCCAGCTGGAACAATAGCGGAGCCCTGGAGAGGGGGAGGGCGAGAGAACAGCGCGAATTTTCTAGCCACAACATTCCTGGTTGTTCTATGGTGTTGACAGTGAAAGCTTTTATTCCTCTCCAACTAGCGTAATCCCAAGAATGCTGTTCTTGCCATATGCAGCCCACTGGTGGTTTTTTTTAAAAAAAGTTTTGCCTGCCTTCCCTTCCTTTGCAGCTATGAATTATACGGACTCGTATTGCTTAACTACAAACAGAGGATTTTCCAGGTGGGAGATCTTGGTTAAGAAAAGAGAGATATCGAAATACAAGCCACCGAAGGAATAAGGCTTCTTGGATGCAGGTTTGGAAAAAAAAAAACCTGACTTAGAGCAGAAAGCTCAGTGTGCAGCGAGCAGCTCGGCATCACTGGAGGTCTCCATGGGTTGGTAAAGCAACGAGGCAAAAATGTTTTGGACGCTCAGATGGTTTACTAGCTACAGACAGACAGACAAAGAGGACAGCTATGCCACCAGTTTCTGTTTTATTGCAACTGTCAGAACGGAGGAGGTTCTCCAGCAGTATTTTCTCTGTGGAGAGCAACATGGTGTACACTTGACAAAACAACTTGCTCAGCTGATCTTGCTTGGTTGCTGTTTTCAGCCGAGCCAGATTCATGCAATTTATAGCGTTCATTACTTTGCTTAAGAACTTGAGAACATTTGTATCAAATTGCATTCTGTTTCTCTAAATCTGGAAGAACCATATTTCAACGTACATTTCACAGCACGACTAGAATTTCCCACTGCCTGAAATAAGAGAGGATGTGGACTAAAAAGCAACGGATATTCGCGTTTGGTTACACTGTGAAAAGCCAAATGTTCAGCCTTGTTCTTCATTGAAAAAATGGATACATCATGTGATTCTTCCTTAGGAAAAATTGTTGGAGAAGATTTCAAGCTCTGATTAAATACTCTCTTATGACAGAACACTGGGAGATCTGAAATTTAGGGAATTTTCAGATTTTGGTAGATTTGGTTCCTCGGTTATAGCCATTGCGCAGTGTCCCCCAGGCCAGCTGATGGAGGAAGGGGTCCCCGTGGACTCGTAGCAGTTTTGTGGGAGTAGAACTGTGCTCGCTTTGAGTTTAGGAGGGCTGAGAGGCGGAGGAGGAGTCACTGCAATTAGGGAGAACACAAACAAGCAGCGATTAACCATTACTTTGACATTCTTTGGGTGGTTGGTTGGTTTTTTGGGTTTTTGTTGATTGGGTTGGCATCATAGTTATTTGTCCTTCGCTTGCCCTTTTCAAAGTGCTTTCAGAAAATTACTTCAGCAGTCTTCACATCACCTGAATGAACTTGACCTATGCAATATCATCATCATCATCATCATCATTATTATTATTATTATTATTATTATTATTATTATTATTATCATCCTCGTTTAGAAGGATGAGACTTTAGTCTGATATAAAATGATTTGCCTAAGGCTGAAGGAGTTATTTTTACCTTTTTGATACCCCAGCCTGTCCTCAGATTTATTACAGCAGATCTCTCACATCTTCTTTCAGAGATGTTGCAGAACAGATGCATAACCTTTTTAAAGAGATTTCTCTTTTAAACAGCATTGTAACACGCCGTTGTTTAAATAATGCAGGAAAGGATTTGAGAGAGACAGGAAATTACTTTTCTCATCTTACTCCCCCTGAAACATGGAGAAAATTTGATAATAATTAAATGATCCTAATTATGGCTTTTGGTCACTATCCTAGTGTTTCCTGGCACACGTGGAATTATTATCCTTCACAAATATTATAAACAGGCAGAAATTAAGATACTAAAAAACCCACACCACCTTAGTTAAGTGAGCTGCCTTTTGATTCTTATCTGACATAAGCAAAATGTTAACTTCATGCCCTTCAAGACAAGATTTATTTTTTTTAAAGGAACTTGAACAACTCTTCTGTGGTCCCTTCATTTGCTTTGGCAGCGTATACCTCAGTTGCATTTGCCTTTTCCTTATACTCCTCTGGCTCAAATCAAGTAATTTACAATTGGGAGATCTGGAGAAGATTGCAGTTGGTTTGGGTTTTTGGTTTTTTGGTTGGGTTTTTTTTCTTTTAATGAGATGGGGATTTTGCACCAGGGCCAGTGTGTGCTGGATGCTAAACTCAGTGTCGCAGAGCTCTCGGCAGTAAGAAGGGGAGAGCTGGCTATCGGGAACCTGAATAAGATACGGCGCGGTTGAGGCTGTATAGCAAAGCATAGAAGAGAAGCAGAATATCCCCTGCTTTGCGGGCTGTTCTTAGCACGCGGACTAAAATGCATCTGGTCATCCTGAAGATACGGTATTTCTCCTGGATGTGCTTAGGTTCTTTCTTTCAAAAAGGAAGGAGCGTGACTGCAGTGAGGTAGGTGCCAATGGGACTTGTTCCTGGTCAGTCCTGCGCTCCCTTCTGCTTCCAGCCCAGCCCCACAAACGTCCTTTGGAAGCTTTTAGCTGCAAAACTGAATCGTGCCACTTGAAGGCTCCTTGAAGGAGTAAAATTGAAACTCCTCTTATGCTACTGAAAAGCGTTGGGCCAGGCCTGACTGCTTGGTTTGGAAAGTTTCATTTTGGGTATTTTTCTTCTGGGCATCAAACCCAGCTTTCATCTCTTTTGGGAATAGTCAGTGCCCAGCTACGACAAGATCTCACGGTAATCTGTGAAATTTTAACTTCCCTGGTTTTGCATCACTTTGTGTATCTGTGTGAATATTTGTCTCTTCTTTTTTTTTTCTAATTTATCATGTGACTAGGCATCCATCAGCTATGTGTGGCAGCTTCAGCTTTCAGTTGTTCCTAGTGACACCAAAGATGATTGATGATAAAACCTTAAACCTCATATGTTAGCCACCAACCTGAATAAACAAAGACCAGTGTGGCAGCTTAATATTAAAAGCTATAAAACCTTCCGGGGGGTTCACGGATTAAATCAACTCACCAAAATGAATTTTCAAAAAAAAACTTTTCTCAGGACTGAAGCAAAACGAACACAACAGTAAATGAAATAGAGCTATCCTCCTGCAGCAGACTAAAGCCCTCCTGAGGGCTGAAGAATTGCAATTTGAAACATCTCTCAAGAGTGCAAGAGGAGACACAGTATTTGTGGATCCTAGGGAGGCAGCTTGAGGCTATAAAAGAACAAAAAAGCCTTTAAGGCACGAAAAAAAAAAAGAAATTAAAAAAAAAAAAGATCCCTGCAGACATGGCTTTCATTGGTCAAAAGTAAGTGTTAAAAAATAAAAACATTCCCCCATTAAAATAAGTGCCCACTAGCCCACAATATGTTATTTTTTCAGTTATAAGAAGTGATTCAGATTTTTGCCATGCACTATTTTAATCTCTTGGGTCAATAAACCTCGATAGTAACTTCAGCCAAAAATATCAGCATGTTGTTTATCACAATATGACAGGAAACAGCTGGGATCTTGTTTTCATCTTATTGTGATGCAATTATTAGTGAGCCCAGTTGAAGGCAATGTATTTTGTCTTAGCGAACAAACAAATTGCAGTTGGAGCCCAAAGAACAGTTTTCACCACAAAAAAAGCGTGTACCTTCTTGAAATAGAGTCGGAAATCAGCCCCAAGCAACACTTCAGCTACCAGGACTTGTTTCTCATTTTCTTCCCCCATTTTCAGCTGATCCAGTAATACATATCCTTACTTTAAAGCACAGTACGTATTTCTCCCTGACTTTCCAAGAAACACCTTCGTCAGAAGGGAGCAATCCCCTTGCTCCTTTGCAGAGTTAATAGCAAACATTGACAGCGTTGTGAAAGCACGTATTTAGAGGACACTTGCAGATTAAACTATTAAAACCAGTGGCCTGGTTGAAAGAAGGCTGTTGCACAATTCAAACATTATTATTTCACTCACAGAGTTCTATTAAAATTTTTGTTGTGTCTACTTACAATGAAACTTTCTTGACTTGCCGCTAGGAAAAATTATAATAAGGGGCTCTTGCTGTGTGCCTGGCACCTGAGGAAGCTGGGGTGAGTCCTAGATGCTCTGTAGGCATGGCTAGATCGTGGCGTAGTGAGTTACACCAGAGTCCAGGCTCAGCTCCTGACATCTGCATCGCCTGTAAAGGGAGAGCTTGAGTGCGAGTCGGGCTCCTGCGATGGCGTTTCTGTGCTGGCTGGGTCATCCCAACGTATTGGCAAGGTGATCGATCATCCAGGTCCCCTTAATCGTGAAATAAATCTTTATTAGTTAAAAATTCAGGAAAAAAAAGCATTTTCCTGGTCTAGCTGCCTGTTTCTGCTCCCGTTTCACCAAGAACCAGTGTAACACGGTGAATTAACTGAAATAGATGTTTCTGCTCTATCAAGGTCCCCACCCAAATGAGCTGTTGGCTCAGATAATATTTATCCTGGCAAAGCACCTATGCATAGCTTTGTAAGCCTTTATAGAAGTATTAGCATAAATGTATCGGAGTAACTTTCAAAACCATAAATTTTGATCTTGGGCTTATATACAAGCAGAGTTCAAACAAGGTTTCCTGTCTCACCGTTTTTTTCTTCCTTAGATTTGCATAGTGGCATCACTTACTTGCAGCTCACAGGGAAAGCCTCTAATTGCCCATTTGCATAGATATTTGGAGATTTCTTCTGCATGTTGGAATGACTCATAGACAGAATTTTCCTGAAGTTTCATCAGATTGTTTTATTCCTTTTGTATTGATAATTGTATTATGCATAACGCAGATTTTGGCATGACCTGCTTTTTCCAAAAGATGGTAATTGGCGCAGCTCGGGGTGAACTTTGTGTTTGGTTCTCACGTGTTTAAGCACGTGTGCTCCTTGCAAGCTGGGAGCTGGAAGTTATAGCTCGTGGCTTCTTCAGATGTAAGACTGAGGTTTTGATTTGTGGTTGCAATGGTAGATTTAAGCAATTTGGTAACTAAAACAAAATTAGCACAAAATGGGGTTGGTGTGTAGATCATTGGAAAAAAAGATTCAATTTGAAAGTTTAAAGATATTTTATAAGTTAATCTGATATTGAATCCCTTTTATCCTTTATTTACATATTCAGCTGCTAATCCAGAAAAACACCTAAGTACTTGCTTAATTTGAATTAAGCAGTTAATCCTATTGGAAGTTAAGTACAGATGGGAGGCCCTGATTCAGGCAAGTAATAAAGTCTGCGAGCAGTCCTGTGCGACTCAACGGACAGAGCTGAACCAGACTCCCCATGCTTTTCCTTGGGTCAAGATTCAGCAAATGCAACCCCAGCAGAGAGAGAAGCAGCACAACCCTTCCAGCTGATCTGTCTTCATTTCACATTGCTTCGTTACTGTACTGTTTACTCAGCATCTGTTGAATAAGGTTATGGACTAAAATGTCCTCCTTTAGAAAGTAATCCCTTTGGTGTCAACATCCGATCTCGTAACGTCTAAGATACTTGAACCTATTTGTTGAACGTCCGGTAGCATCAATGAAGTTGAGGAAGACGCAAGCTGCAATGAAGAATAGTTGCGCAATAAATAAAACAAGGCCTTAAAAGCACCTAGAGGTTGAGAAATTTTGTAAAAAAAATCTTGGGAAGCAGTAATCCACCCTGTCTAAGTGAGTCAGGGGCAAATATCACTCTTCTGACCTGGTTCAGATCCCACCAAAGACCAAAAGAAAACTTCTGACTATCAATTTGTAAAGCGTATGTCTGTATAAATGCTCTATTGAGATAGATTTAGGAATGATTATTGCTCCTTCCAACCATGTCCCAGCAAATGCCTCACTGCTTCCTTTTCATTATTTTTTCCCTCCTCTCCATCTATTTTTCATTCTTATGATTTCTTTTTCCTTTCTTCCTCTCTTTTACCTCTTTTGCTCTTTACAGGTCTTTGCTGATCTTTCTTCTCTCTCCTTCCTTTTCCCTTGATATCCCATTTCTGAGTTTACTTGGACTCCAAATTGGGCAAAAGAAGCAAAAAAGTTACTCTCCAGCTTCCAAGAGTAGCCATCTATAGAGAAATTTCTTTTTGTTCTGTTACAGATGACCCATATACAACAAAAATATGAAACCATACTCAAAGGTCTGATGCCAGCATCTTTGAGACAGGAACTTGAAGACACCATTGTATCTTTAAAATCTCAGGTACCTTTTTATTATTCATCTTCAGCTTTTTGGACTGGATAAAAACTCTTTCTTCTAGACTAAGAAATTATTGTATCTTTTGATCCCAGGTTTTGCTTCAGTTGGCAATTGAGAGTAGAAATTATGCTGTATTCAATATTAGGTTTTTTTTGTCAACCTTTCAAATATAGCACATCGTTCTCTCTCATCTTCCTTACCCCGTTTCTCCTGAAGGAATCATTTAAAGGATGCATGTAAAGGGTGCAGAAGAGAATAAGAAATCATTTTGTTTTCTTTCAGCCTATCTAATAAAGTAAATGGGATATTTCTTTTAAGCTAGTAGTCCAAATGATCATGGGTTACTTCCACATTTTCCAATATAAAGAGGCTGTAATAGACTTCTGTAACCACTTTGGTTTTAATATTGCAAAACACTAGCTCATCTAGAATAATACAGAATCAATATTATTTCTAGGAAATACAGTATAAAACTGGCTAATAGCAATATCAAAATGTCGCTGTAAATTGGAATTACTAATGGAGTGGGTGAGTTTCTTGTACGTGGTTTCCACAGAAGTTATTTGATGCTGTCCTATTCAGTATAGGAGGAGCTGGAAGAAAACAAAATGTCATCGTTGCCTGAGCTGACGTGAGGAAGGATAAATAGCAGCAAAGAGGAGTGGTCGTAGGTGTGGAATAATGGTAATCCATAGGAAACACTGGCAGGGTTTCCATATGGCCCAGTGCAGGACTGGGCATTTAAACACGTCAGGAAGGACTGGGATCTGCCCTGGGCCAAAGGGAAGAAAGGAGAGAAAGGGAGGGCAATGCTGGTGACTCAGAGCTGCCGTGAGCTCTGGGAAGTGCAAAAGCCCTGAGGACATGGTGTCAAGTTTAGGCTTGATACCAGCACATGCCTTATACCAATTTTCAGGACCGTTTTTCAAGCAATTATCAATCTACAAACTCTCAATATCTCTTCCCTATGCAATCTTTCTCCATGGAGATGGTTGGTAATGTAATGCATCGGGGGGTTTTTCCTCCCCTTTTTTTTTTCTTTGTAATGCATAAGGTTTAGTAGTAATTTTTGCTATGCATGAGACACTTCCTGGGAAAGCGTGCCTCTAATAGAAGTAGGAAATAGGGGGAAACAGAGACATTAGATTGGGCATTAGGAAAAAAATTCTTCACTGAAAGGGTTGTCAAGCACTGGAAGGGGCTGCCCAGGGAAGGGGTCAAGTCCCCATCCTGGGGGATTTAAAAGATGGGTAGATGTGGGACTTAGGGACAGGGTTTAGTGGTGGGATGGCAGGGTTAGGGGAATGGTTGGGCTTGATCTTAAAGGTCTTTTCCAACCTAAATGATTCTGTGACTATGAAACTTTCCTATTCCTATATGCTAGTAGTGACACAACTTCAACACTGTGGTTGTAAACACTCTGCCTGCATGTCAAAGGATTCCTAATGGAAATGATGCTCTTTCTCGTATAAATAGTTGTGGGAAATAAAGAGTTAAGGGTCTACTGGGAAAATCTATTTCCAGTTGATAGTAAAAAGCTATTTTTAAAGTGTGGTTGACCACTAGCACTGTCTGCTAGGAAGGGTTACTCTGGAGCCAATATAAGAATACCACACCTTTTAATGAGCTTAAAAAAAGTAGAATCTGATATCCACCTGCAGGGCTTCTGTAAGCAGCAGCAGCAGCAGCATTTCAAAAGAGTTGAAGTAACTACACAGACTAAAACCTGGGTGCTATCCCAGAAATACATAGCTGCCGGCTATATTTCCAGCGGTACACTGTCGTCGCAGACCACTCTGTAAGCAGGGCTCTTTCTGAAGCACAGGTGGCCTGGTCTTTGAAAATTGTTGAAATTCCTGTTTGAAAACATCAGACAAGAAGGGAAGTGGAATCTCTGCACCTGTCAGGATTATTTATTGTTGGAGGAGGATGGAGAGGATGGGCTGGGTAAAAGCACTGAGCAGCGATAAAAATAAACAAACAAAAAAGAAAATACTTGAGGCTTGGGTGGGCAAAGTTTTCTAAAGATGTTGCTAAATGCAAAGTATGCTGCCCAATTGTCTGCTCTTGGCGAGCTGTCCAAAAGTGGCCACGGTGTATGAATAAACACTGATTTTCGTACACTTCAAGCACAGGTGAGTACCTTCATCACAAGACCAAAAGTGCAGGGATCAGAGCACAGGCATCATATGGGAGCTGGGGGTAGAACTGGAGCTCCCAGACCCTTGCATAACCCAGATGCTACCACCAGCTGACTTTAAAAACTGTTTCGACCCTGTTCCTAAAGGAGTGGACAATGTGAAGCTGGAGCAAGGCCAGGGAAGTCATGCTACCAACCTTCTATGGAGTTTTAATTCTAGCATGCAGCTAAAGTGGCACTGCATTTTACTGAGGCAGTTTAGACCAGAAAAAAAAAACCTTTATGAAATGAGTGCAGATTTATCAATTAGGATTTTGTGCACCGTTTTCATGCGGGATGTATTTTACAGATAAATACTCTGCAGAAAAGAGTCTCTGTCCTCCAGGAAGAGCTGAACGCCTACCACGCCAGAAGGTACGTGATTACCTTTGATCAATTTGTACCATTTCACACCTGTGGATCCCAGTTATTGAAGTTTTATGGCTTAATTAAAACACTCAAATATGGTTGCAGTTTTAAAAGATCCTTATTTTCAGTAAACAAGCATCTGAGAATTTTCCCAGTGCTTAGTCAGTACTATGAGCGCAAGATTAGAGAACTTGCAGGTGCATTACAAGTCTGGGCTTTGCCTCGACGTTCATGATGAGACGGTGGCTCGGTGCACAGCTGCAGCTCTGCGGTGGTGCCACCTCCTTTTAAGATAGAAAACAATGATGCAATGCATAATATTACAGATCACATCTTCAAAGTACCGGATCTTCATGAGCCTGAGCTTTTTTTCAGACGTTTACACCCTCCAATATAAATGATGGCAAGTGCTGCAGCAATAAAAAGCCTTGCTGTGCCTTTAGAGTAAGTGATTCACACGGAGAGGTGAGTAAAAGGAAACTTCCCAGGAAAGCCACTCCATCTTTTTTGTATTTATGGACTTTGATGATGCTTGCATATCTCACGTGAGGATTTCTGCAAATAAGAATGTGTGCTTGTAAAAGTAGTTTAAATTTTTTTCAGGTATTTAAATGTCTGTAAGAATCTTAACAGTGTGAAAGTTGCCTGAAAATATTAATCCTCAACTATTTGTTAAGGAGAACTAGCGAAAGCTAATTGGAAACTGAGAATGTCTTAGGTTCTTGGAAATATGTCCAGTGTAGGTAGCTTTGTTAGATGCAGAGCTGTAATGTAGTCTCTAGACTCTCTCCAACAGCAGCAGTAGCGGTACCAAGGGACACATTTTGCCTCAAACTTACTCTGAATGAGTGTCTTCACAGTTCGGAAAACAGCTATTTAAAAAGATGAATAATCATGCACTGTTAGGTCAGGCCAGGCCACAAATGACTGAAGGGAGCCCCAGCCACGTCCTGATGGAGAGGAAGGGCTGGGACAGAGCCAGCACGGCGCACAGCAGCTCTTCCCCGGCTCACAAACTTGGAGAAACTTTTGTGCTGCTTCCGTTCAGGGCAATTTTCTTCCTCGCCAAATCTTTTTCCAAGCCTACATTCGCACTAAATGGTGTGTGAGCATTTTCCTGACCCTCATTCACTGAAATACTGCTTTTTGCTGCTTTAGCGTAGACGCGTGCCCGTGGCTGCGTGGTGCCCTGCTCCCCCGTGGCACGCTCCCCTCGGCCGGACCCAGGCCCGCTGCCGGCCCGACCCAGCCTGGCTTCAGCCTGCTAGGTTGTTATGGTAAGAACCATGAGATATAACCAGTGCTAATCTCTTCCTTTTCAGGTAGCTGCTGGAGCTGTTGGATCTCTTCGATTGCCAAATGGACTGCTTTGAATAGGTTTGAAGATTTGGCTCTTGTAAATTAAAATGCAAAGATCAGTGGCTGTTTTGTTAGCACATCCAATGTAATGAAGTTCATGAACACACGTCCATTGCTCATGCCAGCATGTTTTCAGTTGTATCTTCCTTCCATTATTTTTTTTCATCATTATCTTATTACAGACTTGCGCTTTTGATATATTGTGTCTGACTCCGTGCTGAGCTTGCTTACCGAGCGAGTAGAGTTTCCTCCCCTAATATTTTTGTTATTACTTCCCAGTCCCATTCTTTTCACTTTTATACATGAAGAAAAATCCCATTTTCTATTATTATTGTCCAAGATATTTTAACATATTTTGACATTGTTTTGTGTCCATGTGTTTACATAATATTAAAATATTATTATTTTGTACTATTTTGTTTTGACATTATTCTCCTGCTTGGGCATCTCACTCACCTAAGTAGCCACAGCGCATCTGAGGGTTTTGTATGGCTTTGTTAACTGGGAAAATATTTCATGCTGTGTTTCAAGGAAATATCTTGTAGCAAGAATGAAAACACCGTGGTGACAAATGCAGCCACCGTTGCCAGTTAATAGCGTATAAATCAATCATTGGGGTTGCATAGGCCGGTCACAGGAAACTCCTTCATCATTTACTGATAACACAGTTATGGGGCGTTGTTGAAAAAGCATCGTAACCGATACAGCCTTGATTCTGCGTGAGCGTACAGAGGTTCTCTTGGATGATCCTGGTAAATCTGAGCAGATTCACGAGGGTTTGCAGGGAGGAGGTTTGAGCAGCAGTGGAAGGCTGAAGGCCCTGGACAGGGAGTCCTCCTCGTAGCTGGCTCTGCCTGCCAGGCATAGGAAGGTTTCCTTATCTCTTGGCCATCCCTGAGCCAGAGTGTACATTAGTACATTTGTAATCTGTAAATTTAGATATGCCGAATACAAGAATAGCTTTTTTTTTTTTCCTAGGCACCATCCTGCCGGCAGCGTTCATATCAAGGCACAGTTAAGGGTCTGATTGCTTGAGAGGGGGCCAGAAATTCCTGTCTTCTAAGTCCAGCTGTGGCACTGGCAGCGGCAGCGAGACCCTCCGTATCGCTGCTGCCGGGGATGGCCTCTTCTCCTCCCTCGCGCCGGTGGCACCAGCCCTCAACATGCGGCGACCCAGGCAGAATTCGGAGGGTCCTGACCGCTGTAGTGCCCGCGGCTGGATGCGGCTGTCCCACCAAGTCCCAGCTCACCAGCTGCGCTCTTATCTCCGCCTGGCATGGAGATCAATGAGGAGAGGCTTTGGCAGGCTGGGCTCCATCCACCCCCACCTCCTGGCAGCGCCGGCAGGTTGCTCCTTGCCAAACGGAGGCTCCAGCTTTGCCGGGTGCTTTGCTGATTGTCAGTCTGGTCTGGGCCTGGGCAGGTTTTCCACCTTCCTTAAATCAACAAGTGAATCTTCTAATTATAGATAAGGGGTTGTCATGGCTCTGATAAGCGAGGAGGTGCTGCGGCAGGTGCCACAAAGCCTCCCCTGGGGCACCCATGAGTTCTAGTAGGAGGAATTTGTTAGGATGCATTTAGTTAATTGTGGGCGGTAAAATGAAATGTGTTTACTGAGAGAGGTGCATGGCAGCGATGGTTGGGCTCTTTGGGAGAAGCTCCGGGAGCTCACGCAGCTGCAGGGATTGACCCGTTGGATATTGCCCTGTGTCCAAACAAGAGCAGATGCTGGGATAGTGAAATCTCTTTTCTCATGCATGAAGGAAACAAGGCATTTTTGATTCTTCTGTTCTGCTTGCGGTTTTGGATGACATCTGGGTGGTTATAGTGCTTTTGAAAGCAGTAAGATGTGGTACATCCAGAAAGAAACACGTGGACCCTCTTCTAGCTGGTTGAATTCAAGCCTCAATTTCCTTCTTTTTGATGGAATTGCGTTGCTGATGTCATTGATGATCAACAAGCAGCTTGACAAAAGTAGATCTTTGTCAATCTGGGACCATTAAAACTCTGGGAAACCCTCTCCAGCATCAAATACAGTGTGAGGACCATTTTGAAGGTGCTTATAAACCTGATAAGAAATGAAATTCCAGCTTGGTTGGAGTTCGCTTGTAGTTGCTGTTAACATTTCTTTGATCATTTTCATAACAAGTAAGAGTTAAGAGTCCAGACTGCAGGACTAGAAATGTTTTCGTACATATTACCTGCTCTCTACCTCTCTTTTGACCCGCTAGCTAAGGATTTGCCAGCTGCCAGGGCTTCATTGCCCATAAAACAAGCTCTGGTGAAGCCAGCTTGAGTATGGCTTGAGCTTTATTTGTACTTTTCATGTATTTAATTTTACCTCTTTTTGCTGTGGGAGAGAACACTGCTTCACTCTATATAAAACCCCACCAGAAAAAGGCATCATAACATTTTTCACCGGTACCGAGGGAGGTGACCCTTACCAAGGTGACACTTTTATGTCGGTGCCACTCACAGTTCTTGTGTTACGGCTAACAAATGTGCTCATTTCTGGTGCGGTGGGAAGAAAAGGGATCCAACCTCCCTCCTTCTCCCAGCCCGCTGCTTTCTTCTGCAACAGTGCTTTAATTGTACCAGCGACAGCAGATACTCCTGGTGCTTGCCCAAATCTCCGCCGACTGTGGTTTCAAACTGAGAAATGATTTTACTGCACGGAAAAAAAATTTTATTGGGACTTGAAGCAAATCCTTGCGCTCACGAGAATATCTTACAGTGTTCTATTGAATTTTCTGCAAAACATGCACAGCTTTGATTCTAACGATGAGTAGTCTGGGTAGAGAGTGTATGTGGGATCTGATTTTTTTTTTTTTTTTTTTTAATTATCCTAATGCACTGCAAGTCCTTCCCAAATCACAAAATGGACTGGAGGCACCACACTACTAAATTATACTGGGTCTGGTTCTGAGGGTACAAAGGAAAAGTGAGACGTCAGATATTGTATGAAAAAGTTTCAGAACACAAGGTCATTTTAATTCAGACTTTTTTTTTTTTTTCAAGGAATCCTTTCTAAGCTTTGATATTTTGCTCAGAAAGGTCATTTCTTTTAAGCCTTTGTCATTAAAGAAGACTTGTTCTGTAAAGTGTGCTATCAAAGGATGCAGAAATTGCAAGTCACTGAAACTAAAATGCATGATCAATTTTAAGTCTGCCAACTAAAGCCCACTTAAAATTAGATGTGCTCTGGTACTGGTGGCAGCTTTGATAAAGCCAGTGGAAGATACGCAGTTGGTCAATTCAAACCCCAAAAAAATGAAGATAATTAAATAAAACTTTTCCTCCCTAAATTAGAATTTTTTTTTTTTTTTGTGAAAACACATTGAAAGAACTGCATGAGGATCTGATCCTGCAAGAATGTGAGAGAGAAAGTGTGTCTGTGGGCACCGCGTTGGGGGGCAGTTTGTAACACTCCTGCATGGCGGCTAGGCAGCTCTCCTTCATGTCACATCTGTAATCACGTAAATAAGCCAAGCCCCTGGACAAAATATCATTTATTTACCCTTTGCTGCCATGGGATGCTCTCTCCTTCACTGACAGACAGATGTGGTAACAGAAAAGAGTGCAGACCTTGTGTCGTGCCCTTGCTTTGCAGTCCCTGATCCCGATCCCACTGATCCAGCCTTTATCCCATGAACCCGACCCTTGGTTACCGGCCGTAAGCGCTGTGCTGGCTTCAAGGCCCCCTTGGGAGAAGAGAGGGTTTCCTTCCTGACGGATCTCCTAATGCTGTTGCTAGCAACGGTGAACATAATTATCGTTTTAACCCAGATACATCCAATATTCAAGGTAGTATTTTCAGGAGAGCCTTGGGAAGCGGGGCACGCTGCTTACCTTCACACAAGGAGGGTTTAGAGCTGCGACCTCCTTCGAGAGAGCTCTCAAACCATTTTATCTGCAGAGCTGGGTCCCAGCAGCCTGTTTTGTCTCGCATGCTGCATAAACGTATAGCTCCATGGAAAGGGGGATGTGTGTTATGTGTGTCAGCACGTGTCTCAGACTTAGTCTCAGTACTTAGGGCTGAGAACAAGAAACGTGTGTTTGTAAAATGGGCAGAGTAAAGGAATACCTTTAGCTCAGCCGGACAGTTAAGTTAGAAGACAATACTTCCAGCTTTGTAACATCTACTCAGCAGGTTTATACTCTAGGACTCTTGTTCTCCCATTTGAAGCCTGATGCCAAAGTTTAAAACCAGGCAGATTTGGCCATTGTTTCAAAAGAAGGTTCTGGGTCCCAGTTCTGCAGTCATCTTATCCCAGCCAAACTACTGCTGGAGTTAACTTTGTCCAGGTTTGCCAAAAGGCAGGCTTCAAGGAAATGATGAAAATTCTGGACCTAGAATCCATAAGAAATCTGTCGGTCAAAGTGATCCTGAGCTGAGATTGAGGACTCTGTAACACCACCCTTGTCTCTTCGCTGAGGACGAGTGCAATAGTGCTGAGAACTCCTGGAGGGTGCAGGACAAGTTTAGTGAGATTCAGTTGATGGTCTACATGACCCGAGAGGTAACACCTACCCCGTTCCACGCAATACCGATGCAGCTGAGCAGCTGAACTCCACCATTAGCTATAGCGATAGCATCGTTCAGCGCGGCACTGAAGATGGAACAGGTCAGCCTAGGGACTTTGTCTGCAATGGCCTCTGGATTCGCAGTTGACCATTCTTCTTCCAGAGCGAGCATTTTTAGGAAGGGATTCCTCAGAAATGGCTCTTTCTCTTTAAATTCGGAGCCTACCTCAATCTCAGTATGTTTTTATACAGTCAGGCTCTCGTTCTGCATCGAAGGGTGGTGGAAAAACAGCCCTAAGAAGGCTAATGACTCCATATGGATTTCATGAACCGCCAGAGCCTGGATGTTTGTAAGGCTGTGTTTAATTGTGCTCAGGAATGATGTTACGTCTTCTGAGACTTATCGACACTTGCTTGTCATCTTCTTGTTTGTTCATTGCTGTTGGATGAGGTCACTGGCTGACTAATTTCGGTGTAGATTTGAATCAAGAATGAAAACTCTGAATGAAAACTCTGATTTTAATCAGCTCTTCCTCCCCTCTTCCTCATCTTCCCTGGGCTGCAGTAGATGAAGTGTCACTTGTCCTGGAGGGCAGCGCAGGGACGGGGAGGAGGTGCTGGGGGACGGGAGCTGCTCCTGGCCCCCCTGCACCCTGTTGTGGTGGCAGGGTGCGTTGTGTAGCCCACCAACAGAAGGTGCCCACAGCCGCCTCTCCAAAGGGGTGCTGGAGCTCACGTCTGTAAAACTCAGCTGGATGAAACCCTCAAATTCAGCTGCGTGTGTACCTGATGCTCACAGACCACACGGGATATCTCAAATGCTTTCTTCAGCATTCCCATTTGAGCTCACCAGCAGCCTGAGAACACCTCCCACCCACGGAGCCCGTGCTTGCCTGTCCCCAGCCAGCCGCACCGCCGGCAGAGCGCAGATGCACCACGGCCCTGGCAGCATGGATGGCACTTGAGTGCCAGCACGTCCTCCACCAAAACCACCCAGCCCATGGCTCGTACGGCCCAAACGAGCTCAGCATCCTCTTTGCATCAGCAATAAACATGTTTGCATCAAAACCGCTGTGCAGAAGTTTGCAGGCAGAGGGGGAAGAGGCGCTTCCCCTGTTCCTTTTCCCCATTTGCTTCCTTTGAGAAAAAATCAGAGCTCAAAGAGCAGAGCAGCAGCTGGATCTGTGTGGAGATGCTTTGGCAAAATGGAGTGAGGGACCTCGAGTTGTATTCCTTCCGCCCTCGGCTCAAGCCAGATTTTTAGCCTCCTTGTGTAAGGTTTATCTGTTGGTCAGGGTGCCAGCCTTGGACTTCGGGGCACCGGCAGCAGTTCGCTGTCCTGCCACAAATCTGGTAACATTGGGTGTAGCCTAAAGCTCCTCAGGCATTCAGATACCTGAAACATATTGTTTTCATAAATTCCAGACTAGCGCTGTATGGAATTTAAATACCTCTCCAACGTCTGTGGCTGAGGATTTCAGCAAAATGCCTACGTTTGGGGTGCTCTGAGCACCAGAAAGTCTCCCAAATGCTTGTTTAGGGAGCATTTTTGGCACTAGAAACCTGTTCAGCAGATGATTTAGCCACTGGGCATCCAGGCCTCATCCAGGCACAGATCTGGAGCAGAGCAAACATGCAACAGCTCCATTTACCCTTAATTACTGCTCCTAATGGAGCTGAATATTGCAGCTGAAACTGTCAGTGACCTGTGCTGAGGAGATCAAGTTTTGTTGGTTTTTCCCTGTTTATAGAGCAGCATGGGCACTCCGCTTGAAGGGCGTTATGGAAAAATTTCTAGAAGTCCTAAAATTAGGTTGTGTGAATTTATCCACACTCCATATGTATTGCAAATGCAAGTAGAAATGACACAGAACCAAGTGCTTCGCACTTGAAATAATTGGAGAAGGCTCTCCCGCTTTATTAGATCTTATAAAGGCAACGGGCTCTGCCTCGCCGGGTCCTGCAATTCTTCGGCAATCAGGAGGGAAGAAAACCTGCCACCCATTAGGAGACAGCGAGTCCTAACGGTTCAGTGGGAAGCTGAGGTTGCCAAAATACAAAATGAACAGCCCCCCCCCGGGTGTCAATGTAATCAGGTGATAAACCCATCAGTAACGGGGAGCCAGCTCCCAAAGGGAGACCCTGGCTCCCCCTCAGGCAATTCCTTCCTTTTCTTTGGAGGCTGTTTCTCAAAGTGATGGTGCCAGGGGGGTCACCGCCACCGAGCCCCTGCAAGAGGGAAGGGAGCCTGGCTCTGCTTCCAGGAGGCTTCTGAACCCCCCTAAAATTACTCTGCAATTCCAACCTTTCCTCACCGATTGCAGCAAAACGCCTGGAGAAACCAACTGACTCAACCCTTTTTGGTTTTTTTCCTAAAGTAACCCCCGGGATTGATCAATTTGCAGAGAAAAGGAATGCAAAGGTGGTTTTCAAGGCAGGCATCTCATAGCTGAAGTGATGGGGAAGCTGCAGAGCAGGCAGGGTTAGGTGGAGGCGACAGGCAGGTCATGAGGCCAGCCGTGGTCCAGCCACCTTCTTTGCTCCTTTCCAAAGGCTTTGAGTAACGCACCGTAAGCGCCGGCCTCCGTTTTCTCCCCCAACTTCATAGCAGAGACCCAATTTTGTCGCAGCATTTGCTATCCTTGTGTTTAAACCTTTCTTGCCTTTACAGCCATGAAGCTGGGCCTAGTCCAAACCCTTTAAACTCAAAGAGAAACTTTCAGGAGACTGCGGCTGGCTCTAGACCAAGCCCCGTAGGCTCACTCCGCAGGACCACCTATGTTACCAACGTCTCCGGCAGAGGGTACAGCAAGCGGGGCAGTTCACCAGGAGCTGCAGGACCAAGCTGGTCTGGTTTTGGGGACTTGGAGTTGCTCTCTTGGCTTCTCCTCTCTTGGCACACGAGCATCGAGCGGTGTTGTAAGATGGCGGCTGCCACATACGTGAGGTGGACTCGTCCTTCTGCCAGAGGCAGACACAGAAATGCATGTTCCCGTTTTGCTGCTCTGGGCACAGCTGGAAGGACACGGGTTTGTGGCTGTATCTGAACCAGTGCAAAGTGGTAGGACCTACCACAAAACAGTGAACAGGCCCTCCGGGTTGTCATCTGCACACGTTGGTCCAACTCCTGGGGCTTGTGTCACACAACCCATCCAAGCTCACCTTCCTGTCGCTGGAGCATTTAGCATGGAGAAAGGGGATTTGAGCCTCCCACGGGCACAGAGGTGGGGCACGTGGGGCTTCACGTGCTGCATATCCCCTGGCTCTGTCCTGAGCAAGGAGCAGCGAGACCCACAACTTCTCATCTAGAGCCAGCTTCAATCTCCAGAAAGTTTCTCTTAGAGTTCACAGGGTTTGGACGAGGCCCAGTTTCCTCACTGTAAAGGCAGAAGTAGTAAAACAAGAGGACAGCAAACACATGGATCCCCCTTTCTGCAGCAGCACGCACAGAGCAGCCAGCATCTCCTGCCACCCCTGGCCCCAGATGGTCACCCCAGCGATGCTTCAGTGCTGTTTTTCAGACCTTTGCTATGGTTGTCCTACCAGCTCTATGGGTGCTATAAACCACTGGGCTACTATGCTACAGTTTGAAATATAAATACTGGGTGTAGTAAAAAAGTAAACCAGGCACCTGCAAGAGAAGCTCTGATTACAGCAACGAGGTCCAGCTGCCACCCCACACCCTGCCCCAACAACAGCGGGGCCAGAGCTTGCAGATCATGGGCAAAAAGGAGGAGGACAAACCAGCTTTATTGAATTAGGGCCAAAGCACATGTGCAAACACTTAACCTTAAGCCAGCACTTAAGTCTGGGCCCACCCCCATGCTTGGATGGGCTGATAAATAGGGACCTTCTGGGGGGCTTCAGACCTATAGATGGGTTTGATGGTCAGTCTCTGCCTTTAGCGTGGGTTATATCTGAGCTGGTTTATGCTCCTAAATGTCTTTCTCAAAGCTGAGGCAGCTCTCTAAGCAGCAGTACTGTGGATATCTCCACCTTCTTCTTGCTGAAAAATCCTCTGGCACCCCATGAGCTGTGTCAGCAGCTCCAGCTTTGCTGTTGGGTGACTCTAGAAAGGCTCACATGAACATCTTCTCTGCAAAGGACAACAGAAGGTCTTACCCTGTGGTAAGTTGGTGGGGTTTCATATGAGTCAAAGCAGCTTCCCGCGTGGAGTGGGTTTGTGCATCAGTAGTGCTTTGTGATGGTTTGGGGGAATGAAGTTATTTAACCTTTCTGATGGATCTAATAAGAGCTGTGGACTATTTTCTTTCATGTAATTCTGGTGGGGGTTGATCCTTTCTCTCCAGGCAATGCTAGACCATATTTTAGGAGAGATGCAAGGGCTTTTGTTCTCGGGGGCGAGCCCGCACTGTTGTGACAAGCATCACTAAAGTTGGCCTGGGATGCTGAGCCTTGCTCAGGACCCAGCCTACTCGTGACTTGGCGTGATGCCACCTCGACAGATGGGCCTGAGCATCCAGAGATGCGTGTGAGCATTGGGGGCTGGACCGCCCCGGCTGCCCTGCGAGGAATGAGCCGGCCCCAGCCCCTTGCTCTGCCTCACTTTTATCTTTGGGGAGGAAGAGGAGGGCTTTGCTCAGGTGGAGCCTCTGCAATGTGCACGTGGTTTTTTGAAAATTATGGCTGCTGTTATATTAAATTATTGGATGGGAAGTGCTTGGGTGGAGGAGGGACCGATGGCCCCTCGCCACCATGTGCTGCTGTTACAGAAGATGCTGGGGTTTGGCCAGTCGCTGTAGGGTACGTAGTCACTGTGGGGAAGAGGGGGAGAAGCACCAAGCCTAAACTGAAATAATATTTTGAAATTCATGCGACTGCTAGAAGCTTTCTAATGGGTGTGTGCAGATCTCCCAGGATCTGCAGGCCTTTGGCTTTTTTTCATATGATGGCTATTTTCAAGTAAGCGTACGTATACTCAGATGAGCACCCAGCTGTGGAATAGCTGCATGGGTGCTTAGAAACTTGTAATTAGAGAGCTAAAGACCAAAAGGGACTCGGGAATGGCCTGGGAACACCATTCCTAAAACTTCCCTGACTAATGTTCCACTTCAAATCCAGCAGGCTTGGCTGAAATAGAGCATCTCTATTAGGAAAAAGAACTCCTACCCAAATATTATTGAAACCCTCTTCTACAGCTTGCTGACTGTGATCAGAGCTTTTCTGATTAAACCTTTTTGAGCAGAACAGAGCAAGTTCAATTGTTTACAGGTTGTAATTTCTTATCTCTTAGTTATCATTGTTCTTCTTCTCTAAAACCCCATGAAAAATAGAATCATAGAATCGCTTTGGTTGGAAAATACCTTTAAGATCATCGAGTCCAACCTTTAACCTAACCCTGCCATCCCACCACTAAACCCTGTCCCTAAGCACCTCATCCATCCTTCTTTTAAATACCTCCAGGGATGGGGACTCGACCACCTCCCTGGGCAGCCCATTCCAGAGCCTGACAACCCTTTTTGTGATAATACCAAGTTAATTCAATAGGACACTATTAAATAGGCTGGCATTAATGATAATGCATTCTTTTAAATCTTTATTTATTGAGACTCAGTCTTTTTTTCCCCATTTGGAATTAAACTCAGGGCTTAGGTCAATAATAACGTGGAACATCCCACACAACAGAATGAAGCCATCTTCTGTGGTCCCCCCAGACCTTCCCCTCCAAGCAGGACATTTTACCAAGCGTGGCAGTGGCCTGCAAGCTTTTGAAAAAGTCATAGGCAGCTTTGCCGATGGCCATGTTTTGCTGTAAGATGCACAATAGATTCTTGTGTTATCGCCATTCTAATTGCTTCCCTGGCTTTTTTTCCAAACATGGAACACTTTTGACTTTTTGCTGTTAGTCTTCCATTTTGATCTAAGAGTGGGCCTACATCATGCAAATCATCTTCCGTTGTGACATTTTCTTAAAAATAACTGTCCTTTGAACTGTCGTCAGCTCTGCTAGCTAGAGATTGACTGTGTCCTTTTTCTTGATTTGTGATTTCTTCCTGAATTTGGTGTCTATTAATGACCTTCTTTTAATTTGTGATTTTTTTATTTTACTTTTTTGCTGTTTTCACTCCCTCTTTGCACACTTTAATTACCTGCAATACTGTTCTGTTGTTATAAAAACATAATTGCATATTATACATTGGTCTGGTCTAGCTAAAAATACTTCAGGGGCTGCAATTATCAGTTGCAATTTTTTGACAAAAGTTCCGTCCTGAGTTGACTTTTTTCTTCTGATGGTTTCCAAGCTGGCGAAGAGCGATGCTATAAAATGCACCTCTCACCAGCGCAGCCTCGGAGCGATGCCACATGGGCACAGGCGGTTGGGGTTGGGAGCCCCACGGCAAAAATGCAGCAGAGGAAGCACCTCCCTCGCTCTCCTGCGGTGTGGTGGCTGCTTCAGGATTTGGGTGAAGGATGTGGTTAAAGCCTTGCTGAAATCACCCTCCATTGAGTCCTGGGGCTCCCTGGAGGCTCCTGCAGATGTTCATCCCCCCGAGGTCGCAGCCTTTGCCCTTGTGTGTGGCCGGCTTTGTAGCATGGAGCCCTTCCAGGACGTGCTGGTTACTGGGCAGGCGAGTTCAAGCCTTTCCCCTCCAAAGCTTGCATTTGAAGCTCTGTTTTCAAAACAGCTCTGGGTTTTGATGCTTGCCTTGATTTGAATGCCTTAAGGGCTCTTTGATTGAGACTCTTTGCAACCTAATGTTCTCCAAGAAACCCAAATACCCTCAGTAATTAACAATGTGCAGTTATGGATGGTTTTATTTGTGTCCTGACCTGTCATCTGGGCCGCATTTATCGTGTTGGAAGAGTAGAGAGGAGATCAAGCTTGGGGGTGGGTCTGGATCCTCCTCCAGGGATGGGACTTTGGGGGGCTTGGGCCATGGCTGAGCTTCGGGAGAGGACAGAGCAGGGGGAGAAGGTGTCGAGCCCCAGCCAAATTTGTATTTTCACATCTGCAGTCACACTTGGTTTTAACCTTTTCTTGCCTGTGAAGAGATGAGGTCTGCGTCCTGGCAGGGTCTCTCTCGAAGCGCTCGGCGTCTGTTGTTTTTCCTCCCCAGGCAGAGCGAGGTTGGGTTTACGGTGAGCAGCTGTAGCTCCAGAGGGAAAGCGAGGCAGAGCATTACAGGGAGGACGCAACGGCTGATGTATTTACAGCAGCGCTGCTTCCTCGATCTTCTTAAGACGCAGATGAAAGTAAAGCTGGCAGCCGCTCCACACGATGCAAATCGCGCGCCGCTGCAGCAGCGGCCCCGCGGAGGTATGCCATGTTTAACCGTGGTTACGCGAGACGCCGCTGCCAAACCATGTTTTCCTCTGTATGTGGCTTGACAGAACATTGTGTTTAACCTCAGACTAGATGGGATAAAACACGGTTCTCTGTCAGGACTACAAATTCCTATTTCTGTCTGTACCTCAACTCTACCTTCCGCTCCTAACTGTGGTTATTGGCATCGTGTAGGCAGGTAGAATACTTTCAGGGGGACATGGGATCCTAAAATCTTGATTTCTTTAATCCGAATTGGGTTCCTAGCTCAAGTGACAGCTTTGAATTTATGCACCTAAACAATTTAAACACTTTTCAAAAGTGCCTTCCAGTCCCCAAGGGAAAGCCCTGGCAGTTGTTTGCTCATCAGCTTGGCCCACATCTGCTTGTACCCAGATGTTGCCCCAGCTAAAAGCAGGCTCTCTTTGCCACCAAGCATTACAAACGTGTTCAAAACGTTTTGTGGAGCCCTGCGCAGGGGGGGTTAATGTGTAACAGGGCTCAGCATCTCTGAAAGATGTCCAAGGCAAGCACATCCCCAGCCCACGGCTTTCCCATATGGAGAAGAATGGGGTCCCAGCTCCATCCCGTGCGGTCCATGTATGGAAACGCTCGAGTGCTGATGGTCTATAGCGCAGCTCCCCAGTATAACGGTGTAATAATTAACAGCAGCCGCTGTGGTTCCATGGCACCTTCCACCCAAGCGTCTCATGGTGCTTTGCAAGCCTGATTCCCTCAATGTGTGATGCTGGGTCCGAGAGCCCCATCTTGACAGATGATCTCCTCAGGGTGGATTTGTGGCATGGCAGATTTGTTGCTCAGGCTTTGATGCGTCTGTTTGAGAAATCAGATCTGCCTTCCCGCGAGGTGCCAAGAGGCGGGAGCTGTCGAGAGGGCTGCTGCAGATCCTGTGCTGCATGGGCCAAGGCTCGGGCTGTGCTCTGTCGGCATCTCTTTATTGTCAACCCTAAATCTGGCCCCGCTCAGCCCCTGCAGGAAAGAACCCGCGATGGGCAGCGTGCTCCGTCTGCCCTCAGCCTGATGAATAAGTGGCCGTCCATGTACGGGAGCCAAGCGCGATGCCTTCTTCTGGCCGCAACCTCCTCAAGGTGGTTTGATTTCAGGGCTCCTCCAGGACAGCACAGAGCAACCCCTGAGTGTCATAACGAGCCCCCTAATGAGCTTTGTTCGGGGGCTGCAAGCACAGCTGCCGTGGGGACAGCTGGGAGATGCACGGAGCTCCTGGGCCCTCCATATGGATGCTCTTGACCTCTGAGGCCTCCGAAACTCCATGTGGCTGCTGAGGACACTGGAAAGGGTCAACCCCCTCTCTACACCCCCAACAAAGGGAGGGGTTTGGTAGACGTGGCCAGGACCAAGTGGTGAAGGGGTCCTAGAGGGAGATGGGGGGGGGGAGAGGAAAAGTGCTGGTTTTCAAGGGGCATGGATTTGCAGCGCAGGAAAACTCACTTGTCAATGCAAGTTGAAAAAAGCCCACTCTTGCCTTCGCAGCCCTCACCGGGTGCCTGGTAAATGGGGCCAGACGGGTCGAACGGGGCTGGACTCTGGCTGCTGCTGTCCTGGCGAAAGGCTCTTGCAGCTCGCCTGGGCGGCGTGGGGGTGTGGGGTGACTTTGAACCCCCTCCCCGTCCCCGGCAGCTTTGTTATCGGCGCTATTGTGGGGCTGGCGGAGCCAATCCCCGGCAGCCCCGATTCAAAGTCCAGGTGCCAACCAACTTGAACTCTCCAGCATCCCCGCCGTGAAGCAATTATTCCCTCAGACACATTCATTGTTCTCATTACACCATAAATTGTGAATGAATTAAACATGCACTTACCACTATGCACCACAGCTGTCAGGGAAAATAACACACAGATATCACGCGGGGCTGGGTCCGGCTCCTGCTCCTCTCCCAGGAAGGTTTGCTGCTTGCAGGGAAGCAGGCAGCAGCCAAGCTGGCTGGAGCTGGTATTTTCTTCGTGGTGAGGCCAAAATCCCTGTTCTCACTTAGAGCAGGGCAAGATGGTCTCCATTGGATTTAATGTTTTAATTGTGGGGTTTGGGTTTTTTTTTTTAATTTTGGCCACATTTATATCACCGTTGCGCAGAGGGCAGCCTGGCCCCTGAGCTTTCTCAGATCCCAGTTTGACCGCGTCTTACTCGGGGTGCAAAATCCTGCCACAGGTGTAAGAGGACAAATTGAGGATGGCTT
>NW_009260266.1:118173-135075 GCF_000687185.1 Egretta garzetta | reverse complement strand
TGGGATTTCATTGCACATGACCGATAGCAGGCGAGGGAAGCTGCAGAAGAAAGGTAATTCCGAGTGCCCGACTTCATCTTCCAGCGCTCTCTGTGTGCTTGTGCTTTCCCAACGAGAAGCGTGGGCGGTTTTTATTTATTTTCTAATCTCTGCTCCATGTCCGTGGAGCTTACGGAGCTGGGAACAATCTCCTAGCGTGTCGGCGGATAAATTCCCCGATTGTCCCGGCTCCAAAGAGGAGACCTGGAGCTCACGACTACCTTGGGGTACGACGTCGGGATTCACCAGACAGGATTACAGAGGGGGCTTTTCTTCCCAGCGCGGGAGCTGGAAGTTTGTCTGCATTTCTCCTCTCGCGCCACATCTCCAAGGAGGTTTTCACTTTCTAAGAAGGATGTTACCCACTGAGCTATTCATCGTAGTTAAATGAGAAAAGGGGTTAATAAAATACATGCTAGAAAAAAAGAAAATAAGATTAGGAGGACTGACGGTTTGGCTGTGAGGCCTTCTATGGGCTGCAGGGACGGGGGGGGGTAAAAAAGGAACAAGATTATTATTTTCTTTTTTCTAGCTCAAAGAACTTCATGGCCAGAATGGCACCGCTAATCCAATTTGCTTTCTAACAAGTATTTTATCAACACCTCTTTCTTTTCCTCTCTTTCCCCCGGTCTCTATGCTGACATATGATTAGTTGTATTAAAATTAAAGTTTTGAGCCCGTCTCTGCAGAAGCATGAGCGGGGTTTGCAGGAGCTGGAGCCCCCGGGGCCCTGTGCCCACCTCCCCACGTGTGCCCGTGCGTACGCAGCCGTTGCACTCCTGGGCACCTGGTTTTCTCTCGCCAACCACAGAAAAGTATCTTTTACGGCCATTACGCGCCGCTTGGCAGGGGATCAGATAGCAGCTCCCCTGAAAGCAAACAGCCGCCTTTCCGAGGGAGTAAATATTTCGCAACGTGTTACTTCTGTGTTATTTATTATGAACATATTTTCCCTTTTATCCAGGGATTTGCCAGCTCTTTGCAGTCACAAAACCTCGCCATGGTCTCGCGAAGGGCAGCTGTGCCTCTCTTTCCACACACACCCCCCCCAAATTTCAGGGGGGACCTGGGGAGGTTTCATGGAGCCCCGGCTCCCCTCCAGGAGAGGAGGATGTTTTGTAGGAGTTGCCCCCTGCTCTTTGAAAGGCAAGGGACACCTGAGATGGGAGAGTCGGATCAAGCGGTGGTGGTGGGTGATGTATCGGAGTAGGGAGAAGTTGCAATAGGACCAGTCTGCCCCAGTATGCATGTGGCACAGCGTCTGGGAGGCTTTTGGGGCAATATGTTAGAGGAATGGGAAAAATACAGGGAGGGGAGTTGCGTGCTCTCGTTGTCTGCCTTCTCTCTTAAACCTGATGGAGGGAGAAAAAGGGAAGATCTGGTGGAGTGGAAGGTGCTGCAGGAGGAGCGGGTGGGGGAACCACCAACCCGGGAGAGGACCATTTATCTTGGGTGGGAGAGAAAAATGAATTAAAGCCTTAAAAGAACCTGCTTGATCTTCATTAGCGTGCAACTCCCGTCTGGCTGTGGGAAACTGCTGCTACGCTGAGCGCAGAGGTGTGATGGGGCTGGGGTGGTGTGAGGTCCTGCAGCTCCAGGCACCGCTCCTCTCAACGCATGCTCTTTTGGTGGCACCGGTTTTTCCCTCTCCCAAGGCTTAAAGAAGCTGGTCCCCTCCCTGCAGGGCTTGCCTGGGTCTGGAGGAGGACCCGAGGTTGGGTTTGCCCACCTGTGAGCATGGCAGCAGCTCTCAGGGGTGCAGGCACCAGTGCAGCCTTTGCCTGGGTCATTCCCAATGCTCTGGGAGGAAAAAGGCCCCGTGCGTTTATCGGGGACTCGGTGCAGGGAGCAGGGCAACACAGCAGTGTGTGCTCGGCCACCTCTGCTGCTTTGCAGCGGGGTTGGGATGCTTTAGAGCAAATCGATCTCTATGATCATAGAATCATTGAGTGGTTTGGGTGGGAAGGGACCTCCAGAGGTCACCCAGCCCAACCCCCCTGCAGGAGCAGGGACACCTTGAACGACATCAGGTTGCTCACAGCCCCGGCCAACCTGGCCTGGAATGTTCCCAGGGATGGGGCCTCCACCCCCTCTCTGGGCAACCCCTGCCAGGGTTTCACCACCCTCAGTGTAAAGAATTTCTTCCTTGTATCCAGTCTAAACCTCCCCTGCTTCAGTTTAAAACCACTCCATTCTTTGATATAATGAGCTTAAAAAAAAAAAAATTAGGTAATAATCATAGTGCAAGAGGTTATGTCATTGCAGCCTGCCTCGTCCTATGGGATGGGGCTCAGCCTTCCATGGGATGGTGCTCAGCCCTCCACGGGATGAGCCTGTGCTCCCCGCAATGGAGCCAGCTGGGATTTCCAGTGGCCAAGGAGGCTCCCTGAGAGCTGGGCTGTGCCCCGACCGTCTCCGGGCAGGCTGTCTAGCAGAAGCGTTATTACAGAAGCAACAAGAACTTGAAAGTGTTTCTTCCTTCATTACCTTCTTACATTATGTCCCTCTTGCCTGAGCATCCAGGTGCTGATAATTGGCCAAACATCAGAGCAGCAGGAGCAAGTGGCTCAGCCCCAGCCTCGCTGCCACAATTTGGGATTTCTGCTTTGCCAGGAATTAGGTGGGAAGGGAGTCCTCCTGGTCCTCCTGGGTTCATGCATGAAGGGCTCTGGAGGTAGAGGAGCAATGAGCCACAGTGGCTCATTGTACGAGGAAGCCATCTCGGGCTGTTCCCGTTTGCTTCTAATCCTTCCTGGCCCTTGTCTTCACTGGAAAATTAGACCGTGTTGGAACATGACTTTGCTTCAGCATATTAATTACTAGAATGATTAAGATAGGTCAGCAGTTAAGCGTGGGCAGGCATGGTCATGCTCAGTGTAACGTCAGGTGATGGGAGTAAATCCTGCGATTCCAATAAGATTCACTCGGGACCAGATGGCGTGATTATGACCAAGTGAAATTTTTTTTGTCAAATTTGGATTTTGACGGGAAATAAAATTTTCTACAGAGGGGAGTTTCCAATTCTTGCTTTTTCCCCTCTCTGTGGAAAAGCTGAAACTCCAGGGCTGATTTCAGCCAAAAAAACCCCCAGAATGCATAAATTCTGAAATGCAGCAGCGATGTGTGGCAGAGGCCGTGGGGTGGGATGCCTGACGCTGCCGTTGCCCAGCCACACGTGTGCTCCTCTGCTCCCTTGACCAAGCCCAAAGCCTAGCCTTTTGGGGGAGATGCAGCCTAAGTCTATGGAAAAGCACAGAGCATGCGACATAGCTCCCATGTATTGCAATTTAAAAAAAAAAAAAAGCTATTTGGTTGCAATATAGGTTTTATCAGGATTTTTTTTTTTAAAAGTCAGCTTGGTTTTCTTTGGAAAACCCTTCCTGCCGGTCCTTTTTCAACTGGTTCAATGCACAAAGAGCAGCAGGACCCCATTTAACCAGCAAATGACCAGCCGGTCCAGGCTGTAGTGGCGTGAGCATCCTCCCGGGGTGCCCTCCCTCGCCCTGTGAGGCTCCGCATCTCGCTGCACCGCTATCGGAGGTCTGCTCATCGCAGACGTGGTGTTTGATGTCCCCAGCTGGTGTCCCCTCTCTCACCAGACCTCCCGCACTGGACCCATGGTGCCACGAGCCCGCTTCATGGCCGCCCCTCGCGGGCGCGCTCCTTTGCAGCCCGGGGAGACTGTCATTAGCATTTCTCAATCAACGCTTTCTCGTTAGTGACTGGGGCCAGTGGGAGCTTTGAATGAAGGTGGAGCCAAGCCAGAAAAAGATCCTCTCCTGAAAAACTATAATGAAAGCAATAATGGTTGGGTCCTTGAGCAATGCCGGCGTATGACAATCGCTGTCTGGAGGCTACCTTAATTACGAAACAGTGTTCTCCGCCGCAGGCTTCACAGTC
Organism: Egretta garzetta; assembly: GCF_000687185.1. Lineage (NCBI taxonomy): Eukaryota > Metazoa > Chordata > Aves > Pelecaniformes > Ardeidae > Egretta > Egretta garzetta. The sequence continues at coordinate 131,136 of NW_009260266.1, read as the reverse complement.
TCGGTGCCTTTACTCTCTCTTGAGCAATTTTTTATTGCTATTGTCTTCAACCTATTTCATATTAAGTTCAGAGTATCTGAAAGTTATATGAAATATATGTTTGTTTTCTATTCTATTTGCACAAATTTCTTGTATTGTTGGTTGGGTTTTTTCTTTTTTTACCAGTATCTGAAAGCCTAAAGCTGGGATTATCTAAAGGATTATAGGAGAATTAGGCACCCAAAGCCAATTGATTTTTCACTGTGAATTAGCCAAGTGCATTTGGAGGGCTAGAGACTTTGGTCTGTGCTTGTGATTTCAGGTCTACCTTGTTCCTTCTCAGTAAAGAGACCTCAGCACCTCTTGGATGGCCTTAAAAAGGTGCTGAAGCAGGAGCAGTCAGTAAGAAACTGCAGGTACGAGACAGCAGACGTGGCCCTGAGACATTAAACTGCCTTTGAAAATCTCCTCCTGACTCCCTTAGGCTCTTTTGAAAATGCCACTCTAAGTTACCATCAATTTCGATAATTAAGCACTGATTTAATTTTAGAGTAACAATAATTGTCAACATTTTCCAACCCAAGCACCTTAAATTAGACACGCAGATCCAAACGTTGGCACCGGATCAAAGCGAAGCTGTGCGATTTTCGGCGATGCTGAGCACACGCTACTCTCGCTAGACGGTGTTGCAGGCTGTGCTCAGGACTTCAGAAAAACCAGGCCATTTGGGCTTGATCCCCTGCCAGACTCGGCGTGCTCGACATGCGTTTCAACACCTTGCTTGTAGGCACCTTGGATTAAAAAAAAGAAAAGAAAAAAAAAAAATTGGCCAGGAGTATTACACCAATTTTCCCCCGACGGAGTGAAAGTGGAGCTTGGCTGCTTTACCATGGGGAAGGTGCTGGGTCGTGCGCTGGTGTCCTCGCGGGGTGTGACCAGGGATGTCCCCCGCATTCTCGCTGACAAGCTGCCAGGTTAATTCCCTGAGCCCCCTTCCCTGGGCCTGCCTTCCTCTATGATGGGACTCCAGTGTCCCGCAGTGGCTTTGTAGTGGGTTTTGGGAAGTGTGGGGGGGGGAGGTGTCCAAGGACCTTCTGGGGGCCAGCGGGATGCAGGTGGCAGAGCTGCTCCCTGGCAAGGGCAGGGACCTCTTGCTGGGCCAGCCTGCTCTGGCTGGGATGGCATCACCCGTACCCCGCCGTACATCTCTTGGGGCCAACGTTGGCCCAGGCACCACTTGCTTGGGGTTGGGGGTCATGGCTGGGGCCAGGGAGGGCAGTGGGACCCCGGCGTGGTGCACCCGTCCCCTCTGCGTCCCTGCCGAGGCTCGGCGGGGTGAGGTGCGGTGGTGGACATCAAAGCCATGATTAAGCCAATACTTTAATCGTATCGCCGTGCCTCATTACTCGTCCCGCGCCTTTGATGAGGGCTTCACCTCTCCACGCTCTCCCCACTCCCAGCCCCACCCCGAATTAGTGCTTCTGCTTTATTTTTAGCAGTGATTTGGAAATTGCTGGGGCTCCTTTTTTTCTTTCTGTCCTTCCCCCCTTTTTTCCCCTCTTTCTTTCCTTCTTTTTTTTTTTTTTTTTTTTTTTTTTTTAAGGATCATGTCAGCGCTCGGTGTCCCTCCCAGCCCCTCCAAACCCCCAGCCAGCCGTTAAGGGCACATTCACACCTATTTTCCTTGCCTTGTCTCCCCTTTATTCTTATGAAGCTCTCATTGATTATTGCCCTTAAATTCCTCAGTCCGGTCATAGATAAAAGGATAACCACTTCAAAGCGAAGTGTTAAGAGTTTAACCTCGAGCTAAAAGAGTGGACAACAAGGTAATTGAGGGTAATAACTGATCACAGACCTACTTTCAAAGGCACATGCAAGCCTCACTTTCAGATGGCTTTAATTTTATTAACATTTGTAGCAGCTCTAGATGCTTTTGAATCATTACAAACTTCAAAGCTTGAGGTAACACTCCAAATGGAGAACCTGACACCAGGTTTTTTGTTCAGACCCACATCATATTGATAGTCTCTGTTGCAAGCATGTAACATCTCTTCTCAAACTATAAAAACCTAGATGAAAAAAATATTGCCAATAGAGAAGATCAAAGCCTGAACCTCCCTTTGAATGATCCCAAAGAAGTCAAAACAGAAAACAACATGGGGGGAAAAAAAGAAAGTATCTATATTATTCCAACTATCTCTATCCATATTTAAACTTGTCTGCTGAGGTGGGTGGATAATTCTCCCAGAGTTTCACCAAACTATTTGGCTAAGCATCTGTTTCTCTTTGGGCATTTGGGCTTTTGCTGTCCCTATATGAGGCGTTTAAACCCCAGAATTTGGAAACAGCACATGAAGGATCAGCCCTGGCTCAGCTGGGAGGGGGAGCCATGCAAGGTAAATGTAAAAAAAAAAAACAAAAACTAAAACAACAACAAAAAAAAAAAAAACCAAAACAAAACCCCACCATTTATAAGCTGAAAACATGTGAACTAAAATCAAAATTATAAAAGCACACAGGAATCCGTCTATCTCCAACCCCCGGTAGTTATAGGGGGGGGAAAAACCTCCTCTCTAGATGTCCAGCTGTTTTACAGCCGAACGGGGGGTGTCCCCCCGCGTTGGCGCAGCCGTTCTTGGGGCCGCACGGTGAATCAGCCCCAGGAATTGATCCCGGGTATAAATAGCCTTTTTCTTTGCCTATTTTTTGTGCGGGGGGAGGGTTATTTTTAGAAAATGGCATTGTGGTGGTTTTTTTTTTTTTCTTTTCTTACTGGTTTATACTGGTGTCCGGCAGGTTTTATACTGGTGTCATTTTTTCCCCCCGATTTGCATCGGTGTAATAGCAGAGAGAAGTGTTAGGCGAATTATTTATTTAGTGTGCTCCGGGACAAAGGGCTGGGTTTGAGTCCAGGGTGTTTATCAGCATCTTGGCTGCGGGACGGGGCTGGTCCAGTGGTCCCACCCTGGCTCGAACTCCCCCGCCTGCTCCAGCTTGGAAACGCGGAGCCAAAGCCACCGGCAGCGCTGAAGCACGGTGGCTTTATTAAAACTGTGGATAGGCCAGGGCTGGGGGTGCAGATTAACCCCAGGTATCTGGCCCAGAAGTTTTTGTCATCTCCCTTGCAGCCGCCTGTGACAGACGGATGTTCCCGGAGCTGCCTGGTGTCAGGTGCATCCCATTAGGGCCTCGTCATCCGTGGGGCTCGTGCAGCGGCAGACGTGAGCCTGGAAACCGCGTGCTTTTCAATGTACTAAATAACTTGGGGTTTTTAGCCCGCACTGCTATTACATTCTTTATGAACTGAAATCAATTTAATAGAAGCTGTTCTCTCCGTTCTCGTGTTAGGTACGTGCCCGTGTAATGAAAGGACGATGGCATATTGGTTAAATCTATGGAATTTATGTTATTGTCTAAAGTTATGGCTGGAATAATAAGCAGTTATTTCTGTGGTGCTTTTAATGACTCTATTATCAGTCGCACAGACGGGGTGGATAAACGGGACCCAGCGCTAAAACACATGTTACAAATGCCCAAGGCGATCCCCAACGCGCAGACCTGGATCTGCACAAAACGTGCTCAGAAATCGCTGCCTCTGTTGCCCGTTTGGGTCTGCCCTTGCCCCGCCAGAGCTGCCACCCGTGCCAGGGCTGGGCATCCCACCCGTGCCTCCGCCAGGGCTGGCAGGAGCATGGAGCCCCAGGGGTGCCCCGTCCTCCCTAGGGCTGACCATCATCCTGCACCATGTCGTTTAATTTAATGGGGATCGCAGTTGTTGCCACTGTTGCAAAGCTCTATTTCCATGATGCCGTTTCCAAGCAAAACCCTTCATGCATGGTTAAGATGGCAGCAGTACCCTCCTTTCAGCTTCCCAGGGACTCGTGCGGAGGTTCTCGTTCGTGTTAATGGGAGTTAGGTGCACAGAGGTAGACAGACCCGTAAATACATCGCTGGCAAAATGCTCAGAACCTGTATTTTTTATAGATTTGAAATACTGCAGCAGCGTAGCTGTCCCGTAACCCTCACAACCCAACTCTGCGTTGGCCGCGGGAGGATTTCAGCTTCTTCTGCTTTCTAGGAGTTTTCAGAGCTTCCCCCAGGTGGAAATGTTCCCATCCCAAACCCAACTCATCTCAGGCAGAAGCAGCTGGGACTCAGGAGGTGACAGCAACCTCCTGCTCCCCTTGGTGCTCCCTGCCATGGCCACCGTCCCCTACTAGAGCCTCCCGCTGCATCATCGCTAATGAGCTGATCTGCATGTTTGACGAGAAGACCTTGGAGGGGGACGTGGGACACGTGGGAGGGAAGGCGCTGGCCTTTCCCAGTGTTAAACAGCAAGCTAGGAACTGCTTCAGTCCCCAGAGGACCCTCGTGGGGATGGGTTGCGTCCTGCACAACCCCAGGAGCTGGAGGGGCTCCTGGAGGACCGTGGGGAATGGTCATCCTAACAAATGCAACCGCTGAGAAAAAGGTGGGGGGTGTCAGTGGTGATGCGAAAGGGCCGGGAAAATGCTCTCGAGATAGCAGGAGACTCAAGTTAGATTTGTTTTCAAAGGAAAAAAAAAAAAAGATGTCTTAGTGTCAGCCACATTGGGAAGAGAGGGAGAAGCCCAGAACGTTGTTTCAGTGGCGATAGCTGGAGACTGCAGAAGTGGGATGAGGGCTAATGGCACTGCCGTTTCTCCTGATTTTCAGTGATACAATGAAGTTCCCAGTCCCCCCAGTTTCTTATGGGGAGAAAGGATACTGGGTAAGTGGTTTCCAGGTGTCTACGGAAGGATTAGAAAGCATAGCTAGCAAAAGGAGAAAAGATTAAAATAATATTTTTATGGTCTCTCCCACAGCACGATGACTTCTACTAAAAAGAAAAAAATCATTAATGACTCTTAATGAAAAATGTCCAAACAGCCATTTTTTGGGCCTAGTCTGGGGAGAGATTGACCCCACGCTTACCTGAGCTTCCCTTACCTTTAATGAAAAGGGGAAACAAAGATGCCAACGTTAATTGTTCAACCTTTCTTGAAAGGATTACGGTGGAGGTTCCCACAGTGGAAGAAAACGCCTTTTCATACAATCGATAGGGCTTTGGCAGAGGAAGATATGATCTACTAAAAAAAAAAACGTAGATAAACTGGGAGAAGGGGGAGCAGTGCCTGCTGATGCTAGATGAAATGGTACCAAAAATTTACACTTAGTGCTCCTTGGGCAGGAAGGGCTCAACGCCCAGGCAGAACTCTCCCAAGCACCACCCAGGTATTTGCTTGAGAGCAGGATGGCAGGTAATAAATTTGTTTCTGGATGTTGCTGCCCCTCTAGAGGTCCAGGGCTGGCAGCTGGGTGTATTTTGTGCCCCAAAAGCACAATGAATTTTTTTCTGTTTCTAGAAAATTGTGTGGCCAGCAGGTCGAGGGAGGTTCTCCTCCCTCTCTACTCTGCCCTGGTGAGACCCCACCTGGAGCACTGTGTCCAGTTCTGGGCTCCCTGCTTCAAGAAAGATGAGGAACTCCTAGAGAGAGTCCAGAGGAGAGCAACAAGGATGATGAGGGGACTGGAGCATCTCCCCTATGAGGAAAGGCTGAGAGAGTTGGGCTTGTTCAGCCTGGAGAAGAGAAGGCTGAGAGGGGATCTTGTCAACATGTACAAATATCTTAAGGGTGGAAGTCACAAGGACGGAGCCAGACTCTTCTCAGTGGTGTCCAGAAACAGGACAATGGGCTATGGCCACAAACTGAAACAGGTTTCAGTTGAATGTGAGGGAGAACTTCTTGACTTTGAGGGTGATGGAGCCCTGGCCCAGGCTGCCCAGGGGGGCTGTGGAGTCTCCTTCTCTGGAGATATTCAACCCCCGCCTGGCCGGCTCTGGGTGAGCCTGCTTGAGCAGGGGGGTGGGACTGTGTGAGCTCCCAAGGTCCCTTCCAACCCTTGCCATTCTGGGATTCTGTGATGTGCAAATGCTCCTGATGTGGAGGTTCAGGTCCCACCACACAAGCCCCGACGGACACTTGGTTGCTGGTTTGAACGCAGGCATGCGTGAGCAGCAGCCTTTAGGGCTGTTCCTTCAGTTCAAGGTAATGAGGTAGAGCTTTGTACTCAGCCCATCTCAACCTGCCAGCGGTGGCTTTTGTGAAGGAGAAATCCAGCCAAAGGGCATTTGTTGTCTTTTGGGGGACTGTGCTGATTTTCGCTACGTGATGGCAAGTCCTCTGCCAGGTGTAGGTTTTTTGGGTTTTTTTTTTGTTTGGTTTTCTTTTTTTTCCCCTGAGAATTAGCTATTCACTGCTTCCTCTTTTAACTAAAATTCTCCCTTTTGGTTCCTCTCTGGTTATTGTCCCCTTTGTCTGATAGATACTGGGGATGTTCTTGGTGCTGTTTCTAGCATCGAAGGGGCTCAGGTGCGGGACACAGTTGTGCAACTTGTTGTGTGTAAGAAATTCCAGTGACTCTGGGGGCTGGGTCTGCATCTGAGGACCCAGTGTGCAATGTGGGGATAAAGCTTTCTCCATGCAAAGTCTCTTCGCTCCAGTATTTCACACCTGGAGATACAGGCAACCATAAAAAAAGTGTTTCTTTGGTGGCATCAGTACTGGTCCAGCTGGTGAGCAGCAGGGTGGAGGCATCACCAGTCTCAAACCCTTCCCTGTCCTCCTTGATACCGTGAATTGAATCGACAGGCAGAAACAAACCAAAGCAGGTATAATTTTAGGGCGCTCAGCTTTGACAGTGCACCTAAAAATAACTGCATAAAGGGTTTGGGGTGGTTTGTTTTTTGTTTTTTTTTCCCCCTGGAAGTGAAGAGTTTTGACTTTGTGAGCTGAAAGTTTTCCGCTGGTCAGGAAAGCCTATTGGCGCGTAAGCGTTGTCTCTCCTCCTGCTTTTTCCATTACCATCACCCTCTGAGGGCGGTGTGAATCAGGATTTTCAGGGCCCTGCTCTATGTGGGGGATGCCCAGCAGGCAGGCAGGGGTCAAAACGCGCTGTGCCAGCCCAGCAAGCCCCCCCGCTGCATGGGAAGGGTTAAATTCCCTGCCGCAGCTGCAAAGCCCCATTTCTTTATTTCCTGTTAATGATATTATTGCCTACATAAAACCATCGAAACATGTTTCTTTCATTTGTTTAATTTCAAATTCTGAGCACACTAGCTGGAAACTATGTTTAACAGTTAAACTCAAAACATTTGGATTTCCTTTCCTCGCTGAGATTTGCAGTGAGGACACTTCATACTTAGTTGAGTTTTTAAGCAACCATTTTTACACAGCTATAGAAGCCGGCCAGAAAACAAAAAGGATTATATTGCAGAATCAAATCACATCAGTTCAGGCTGGTAACACATCATATATTTCACTTCCTCCGGGGTTGTGCCAAGATACCATCAGCCCCGACTCGTTACCGAGCTGGCCCATGTTCCAGGGAGCATCCAGCCTTTGCAGGACGAGAGCCAGCACACCCCACTTGCTCTGCGCACGCAGAAGGAGGACTTCCCTGAGCATGCATGGAAAAAATGTTCCTGTTTCCATGAAAAAATGGGATGGAATCTACTTCAGGCCTTGCTAGCATTGATGTTTCAACCACCTCCCTGTGTTTCTGAACCTCACGTGCCGGGTTCTTGCTGCCAAGGGCTCTCTGGGCAAGGGCAAAGGGGGAGCGCAGAGAGGGCAGGACGAGCGCACGCGTCGGTGGGTCTGAACCATCTCAAATTTGAAGGGAAGTCCTTAAATCTGAACCCGTTTGGCAGATAAAGATCCAAGCGGCCAGAGACACGTTATCTGATGATGCTTTTAGCAAACTGCCACAAACTTTGCCAGGAGCAGGGGGGATTTAGCCCTCTTGGGACACCTACGAGCAGTTGTGTAAAGCTTGACTGCTTGCATGGCCAAGTGTCTGAAAGTCCCTTCATAAGCACTCCAGGGATTAGTGCATGGAGAGGGAATCTCAGTGAAAACTGGGCTTCAAACCACTTTAGATTCCAATTCTCCTTGGCATGTGATCCTATATATGAAGCAAACCCAGAATCAATACTATGCCTAGCAGAAGCAGTGAGTGGAGACGGAGCAAGGAGGAATGTGGCCCCCAACGGGAGACTCTAAGGAGTTATCACCTGGTCCTGACAAGAGGACTCACTCAGTGCCATGGCATCACAGATATGTCCCCACCAGCCACAGCAACGCTCAATTTTCCATCAGAAGATGCATATTTGATTAAAAAGTTTCAGTAGGACTTAAATGTCACCTTCAAGGGTGAAATTTGGGCTCCGTGTTGCCTGTCAAGGACTCAACCGCTAGGACTAGGGAGGATGTAGCCCGGCTGCATGCCCGAGCCGTGGTGTTTGCACCCCTTACTCCCATCCCAGTGGCACGCGTCTGGGCAAGGAGTTGCCCATCAGGAGTCTTGCAGACCTGGTCTCCTACTGGTTGCTCAAACCAGAAGCCAGCAGCGAGAGCGAGGTCTCGTTTGTGCGTAGTGAGGAAGGAGCTGTGGCAAAAATCAGTCATGGGGAGTTGGTCACAAATATCCTCCTTTGCCTCTTTTGCCCCCACCCTCTTTTCAATCGCTTTTCCGCGCAGGTGAAGGAAGCAGTTCAGAAATGCTAATAGATAGCAGAGTGCTTATATGTGTTTTATCAGCTCTCATAGAACGGTTAATGCTGATATGGTGCCCCTTTTAAGTCTAAAAAATCTGGCCAAGCGTGTGCAGATAGCAGGGAGTGCGCCGAACAAAACATCAAGGCAAAAAAGTCTGTAGGGGGGAATGGAAATGTTAAAAGGATTATAGGAAGAGAAAATGTATCGGACTTATCTGGCAATACTCGGTAACAAAAGTATGTCGGTTTATGAAATGAACTTCAAATCCCATAAAACTAATTGTGTGTTTTCTTGTCTTATTTTTTATTATCTCTGGCAGTGCTTTTTTTCCCCGCTGCAAAAGCGTGTCTGCATGCGGATAATATTCTGTGCTTGCGGTGTAGAGAGAGATTATACAGCCGATCGGTTTTATACCTCTTAGACTAATGATGTTAAACTAGTTTATAAAAAAAAAAAAAAAGGGAAGAATAACTTCAAAGGTTCACATGTGGGTTGCAAACCTCTCATGTCTTCTGTATACAGGGCCTTCCTCTTATTTTGATCAAGACTGTTCCCAGCACTTCTGTTGAAATACTTGCGAGCCTTTGATCTTGTTATCAACGTGACCACCAGTGAGAGCACCGCCGCTCGCCGAGCGGATGACAGAGCGGGTGACGTCAGGCACCCTCGCTGACTAACACCGCTTTTGGGTTTAGCTCGTACTGTCGCGCGGGTCCTCCTTGGGCTGAGCTTAGCGCCGAGGAGCCTTCCTGCCGAAATTTCCTGGCAAACCAGCGCTGCTCGCCCTCCTCTTGCTTGGCCAGGGAAGGGGAGGCGAAGGGATGGAGCGGGGAGGGGAGAGGTTTGAGGGGTCCTGGGAGGGGGGGGATTTGACCTCGAGCGGGGGCCAGTGAGAGGTGTGGGGCATGGAGAGGAGGGGGTTCAGCGTGCTCGTTTCATTCTTCCTCCGTAATTCCCATCGTCTTTGTGATCTTACCATAGTTTTAGCAGAGAAAGCACTTCTGAGCTGCATTAGGAAAACCAGTGCCAGGCAGCGGACTCTGGCCTGGGCGGCGGGGGCTGCCTGGGGTTTGGTGGCATCTCTTGGCTTCATCACTGCTTCACTGTTGTCCACAAGGAAGGTGCTTCCCCGGCGCCCGGTGCCTCCCTGTGCACGGTGAAGGACACTGACTTTGGCCTCTGGTACAGGACCCAGGTAGTCACGGCAAGCACAGTTTAAAATTTAGGCGTTACCATCCTTACGGTTTGCCGAGGCCGTTAGGTTTGATGATGCTCCTCGGACCGCTGTCACCTCCCCAAAACTGCATATAGGGATGAACAGAACAGCCCTGGTGTAGCCCTCAGAGCTGTCACAGCCCTGGTGTTCAACCTGGTTTGTCTGCAGGAAGACAACAACCCGGAGCTGTCTCTTTTGGAGCAAGACACCAGCAAAGTGTCTGCCTGGTGGGCAGAGAAGGCGGTGGTGGAGCCGCGTTAGTTGGGTGCAGTTAGGACAAGATGGGGTGTTATGTTATGAGCCCAGTGAGCGTGGACTGGCACATCCATCAGCACTGAGCACGATGCTCTTGGACCGGCACTCGAGTCCTTAATGGCTCCGACTGCTTTTTTCTTTCCTACCTTTTTTTTTTTACCCTGCTCTCCCCCTGCCAAAAAAAAAAAAAAAATTAATTTCTCTTTCTTATGTAGCCTCACTGTGAACGGTCTCTTTCCATCTAAAATTATTCCTTTTTGGTGCCACAATCTGACTTCCAGCTTCTTTGCACTGCCTGTGAACGTGATACACAGCGGCAGCCAGCGAGGAGGGGACGCGTCCGGCCTTTGTAGCGGCACCAGGAGGGCATTAGCCCGGCTGGGGCACGCCACTTTATGCAGCTTTTTGCAGTCATTTTCTCACACGTTTACTGATTATTTTTTTTTTTTATCTAAAATGCAGAAGGGCTAACAAATGAAATATAAATAGTTAATTTTCCTTCTGTTCAGCCTGGGAATTCAGATTCAAGTTTAGACTGGAAAATCAGAAGAAAATTCAAAGATACTCTGCTTTCTTGATGACTGCAGCTGCTACCTGAACACAGAGATTCCCTGTAGATCTGCGAACAAGGACTTCCAGAAACTGATAAAGATGAAGAAAACTCTGGAAGACCTTCTTGTACCCGCCACCGCCTGCCTAGTTCAGCAGATTACTTTCAAATCTCAGGCGCTACGTGACTCTTCCCCGTTGGCAGGAGGAGAAAATAGACTCCCTGACGGGACACGCAGAACATGAACGGGGCCACCGCAGCTTTGGGGAGGGCAACCTGCTCCACGGGCCCTTCCACACAAAGCTGTGTCCCCGGGGGCTTGCCCTCCCCTAATTTTGTTCCCAAAGCATCCCTTTTTGGTGGCTGTCGTTAAGAGGATGGTGGGCTAGAGAGGTCTTTGGGTGGGCTGCTCTTATGCACGTCCCAAATAATGCGGTACCCGAAATACCTGGCTGAGTTACCTGATTGCTTGGTGCGCTCCCGGGGCATCGGTGCAGGGCGGTATTATTGCACATAGAGATAACTTGTTGGTTAAATGACATTTTTATGAAATGTAATGAATGAGATTTATTAATAAGAGATTTTCTTCCGAAGTGGGGAAGCCCAAGGCTTTCAGCCTCCATTAAAAGCGCTGAATTTTCTGTGCTATGGTAGTCAATGGGACTCGGAGAGCTTTTTATGCCAACATCCGTTTCAAAGCAAGTTCAAGGTGTGAGTAGCAGGAGGTGATCAATCAGCTTCTGGTGGCTGGAGGTCCTGGGCTGGGGTGTTCCCACTTGTCACCATCGCAAGGGGCCCAGGGACACAGGCAGTTCATTCTCCCGGGAAAGGACCATTTTGTAGGGCTTGGTAGCATCTGACATATCGATACCTGGCAGCAGCAAAAATATTTGTAATTCTAATAATTTGTAACTGCTCGTTGTGCCTAGAAATGGCTTTTACCGCTCGGCTCATGGGTTTGGCAGAAAGATTGCTTTCTGTGCCCAGTGGGAGCCATTCCCTGGCCTGAAGAATGTGTAACTGGGCAGCAGCAACACATTCACCCACATGTTATTTCATGTTATCAGCCCAGGTTGTCCAGCCCGGGCACCTAGTAACGCACATGGCTAGCTCCTCGCTGCTGCGCGTGGCGCTCGGATGGATTCAGCCATCCCAGAGCTGGTGAAACAGCGGCTTCAAAGGATGCCACATCCAGGGCCACCGTGGCACGTGGCCTCTTCGGCGTGTTGCTTGTCATCTTGGCGGAGGTGTTGGTTTGAGCAGGGCCTAGCGGAGAGGAAGAAACGGGCTGCTCTTCGGCACAGGGCAAAGCCAAGCTCCGTGTTTAGCGATGTTGCAAACCAGCCGCTTTTTCAACGGGGCGTAAAGAGAAGGCGGCTTGGGTGGGAAGGGAGACGCATGGTTTTATAGCCATGAATCCAGTTTCTGTCCTCCCGTTTAGGATCAGGTTAAGCCCCTGAGTCCAGAGTTGGTGTTTGCCCCCATGTGCCTGCTGCTGGAGTCCCCTGCGCCTCGTCGTTCCCTTGGGGTTTTGACACTGGGGGTGGCAGGGCAGGAGGGAGCTGGGTGAGGCTGATGGGGATGACCCTGGATGATGGGAGCATGGTCCGTCTCTGCTCCGTTTCCTGAGGCTGTGGGTGTTTTTGCTGGCTGGTATGGGCAGCTCTGTGCTGGAGGTGGTCGGGGGACAGGGGGCAGTGCCTGTGCCCCCGGGGGGTGTGGGCGTGGGGAGAAGGGCTGGTCAGATGATGGGCTGCACTTCGCTGTCGCGTTTTCCAGGAGATGCTGTAAACGATGTTCAGGCACACCAAAAATGGAAGGTGCCATTTCAGGGGTTTTTTTTGCCAGAGGCATTGCTGCTGCCTGCGCTCCGTGCTCCTGCCTGCGCTCCCCTGCCCGCGCTGCCCAGCCCTGCCCAGCTGCCCACACCGTCCTGGCCCCACGTGCAGGCACACGGTGGGCCCGGTGGTGGAGGGGAAGAGGGAAAGGGGGCTCATTTTCCAAAGCTTTTTCCTAGGAAAAGGCGGATCATGGAGTGCTGAGCCCAGCCGCAAGACTGGGTACAGGGAGACGTGGGTCTCCTTAGGTGGTGGTGCCCGTGGTGGTCCCTGCCCAGGGGCTGGCATGTGGGGTCTTCTGCTTATGCGTAGAAATCTTCCAGGAGTGGGGCTTGATCCCAAAGCCTTTGCTCGGGGATATGGTAGAGAGAATCCATTTGGGGCCCCTAGCAGGGCTTGCAGTCTAGGAATTAATGACAGTAACCGCGACAGAAGTCAAGCAGAGCTTGACCGGAGACGCTCGCCCGGCTGTGGCATCGCCCTCCATCCTGCTCCGTCACCCGGCTCTGAGCTCTGCGAGGCTCGGGCGCCTTCGCTGCGCTCCGG
>NW_009260266.1:102491-108516 GCF_000687185.1 Egretta garzetta | reverse complement strand
CCCCTCCCCTTGTTTTTCCCCCCCCCCTTTTTTTTTTTTTTTTTTTTTTTTTTTTTTGAATGTGAAGAGTTGAAAAGCCTGTTTACTTTCCGTCTTTGATGTTGGAAGGATCTGGTTTTGATTAGATCAATACTCCTTTTTTCTTCCCCCCCCTGCAGCGCGGTGGTCCTCACCCACCTCCCAGACCCCAGCAGCAGCTTCAGGGAAGACGCCCCCCGACCCCCCGTCCCCGGGGAGGAAGGAGACGCACCATGCCCGCAACTCGCCAGCTCGTTTCTCCCCAAAAGCCAAAGCTTCAAGGCCATGCCGGTGCCTCCTGCCCCGCGGAGGAATGAGAACGGACTCGGGGAGCCGGAAGGCAGCGCATCTCCAGACTCCCCTCTGGCCAGATGGACCAAATCCTTGCATTCCTTGTTGGGAGATCAAGATGGTGCCTATCTTTTTCGGACCTTCCTGGAAAGGGAAAAATGTGTGGATACCTTAGACTTCTGGTTTGCCTGCAATGGCTTCAGGCAGATGGACCTTAAGGATACCAAAACTTTAAGAGTAGCCAAAGCTATATACAAAAGGTACATCGAGAACAACAGCATCGTCTCCAAGCAGCTCAAGCCTGCTACCAAGACCTACATAAGGGATAGCATCAAGAAGCAGCAGATAGATTCTATCATGTTTGATCAGGCACAGACTGAGATTCAGACTGTGATGGAGGAAAATGCTTACCAGATGTTTTTAACTTCTGATATATACCTCGAATATGTAAGGAGTGGAGGAGAGAATCCTGCTTACATGAACAGCAACGGACTGGGGAGCTTAAAAGTTGTCTGTGGCTATCTCCCGACCTTGAATGAAGAAGAGGAATGGAGCTGTGCAGACTTTAAAAACAAAATCTTGCCTTCGGTAGTTGGACTATCCAGCAAGACGTTGAGGGTTACAGCGAATGTCAGAGCTACGGAAACGATCGAGAATGGATACAGGTAAGGGAACCCCTGGAAATCGTGCTTTGTTTTAACTTTCGGGACTTTGAGAGTGCTTTTGGAAGGCTGTTGGGGTGGTGGTGCCAGGCGGCTAGCAGGGGGTCGAGGGGAGGCTTCCCCTGGGGCTGGGAGCACGGTTGCCTCCCTGCACCTCCAAACGCTGGAATCTGGGGGGTGTTGGCTGGGTTTGAGGGGTTTTTCCCATCTATGCAGAGGAAAACAAGATACTGTGCTCTTAAGCCCTGTTGGCTCTTTCAGTTCTCTTATAGATCAAAAACTTCATAGCAACTATGTCCTCCGGACATACGTTAATTATTGGTTCAACTTTCAAACCTATTAAGAGCAGTAGTAGAGTGGATCATATAGACACATGAATAATGTAACCTACTAGTTCCCCAACTCCACCATCAACCAGTGTTTAACTATGTTGGTTATGTGGGAAGCAATTGTGTGGTCATGGAGGAGGAAATGTATGCACTTACTACATCAAACTCTGCAACTCACACAAAATCTGCTTTTATTTTGACTCTGTGTGTGTGTGTGTGTGAGATCTACAGCCTCTCCCATCGCGTTGGGTGTTGGTATCGTGTCAAAGCCATTTAGGGTGGCTTTGAGCCAATGCATACAGGAGGATACTTAAAATTGAGTACTGAAGGTAATAGGGACATCCCAGGTATAGAGTAATAGTGGATCCTTGGTGCTCTCCTGTGGATCCTTGGTGCTCTCCTGTGGATCCTTGGTGCTCTCCTGTTGGCCGCGTGCTCAAAGTTAAACTCATTAAAGCGTGGTTGTGTCTAACGGCAGCTCACGAGGATGCGGGGAGTGTTGTGTGGTGGTGGCGGGGTCTTCTTGCGCCCTTGTCTTGGGGTGCGCCTGCGTTGCCGAACCCTTCTCTTTTGTTGGAAATGTTGATGGCACGGCGGTGTGAGGGTAAAGAAAGTAAGAGCCACCTCGAAGTGAAGGGGTGGAGGGGGGGGGATGGGAAAGAGAGACTGATGAGCAAATGATGAGTTGTATAATCCTCTGAAAATGTATTCTTTCCTCTCCCCACCCTTGCCATAAATGTGGATTGTTGAATCAGGGCTGAGGGGAGAGGGCTCTGTTGGCAGATGCGTGCTCTCCTCTGCTGGCCCAGGAGGCTGGGGTTTGGTATGGTGAGTGTTTGACATCTCGTTTACAGGAATTTTGAGAGCGTGCCTGTGATTCATGGACATCAAAGGGCGTCGGGCTTCTCTCGGGGAGGCTTTGCTGGAGCGTGCCCTCCTCTCCTGCCCGGTGGAGAGCTTCCAGCTGTGCCAGGCTTCCCGGGCAGCTCTGGGAGGGTCCTCTCGCCCGCGGGGGTGCTGTGGATCCAGAGGCCTCTTGGTCCCGTCCCTCTCTTGGAGGGGTGATGGGGTGGTGGGCGTGGGTGCCGGCGGGAGGGATGCACTTGGCCCCGCGCCAGCCCCTGGACCTCTGCCCCCGGGGGGGGCTGCGCGGGGGGCACCACTGGCAGCTGGTCTGCGGAGGGCTTGGGGTTTGGGATCCTCATCTCGCGCCTGGGTGTTACTGTCTGAGCATCTGCTGTTCTCCAGAACTTGGTTTGAACTGCTGCCCTTCGCCGGCTTTCCAGGAGGGGGACGTTTGATGCTTTTATCTCTCAGCCTTTGTTGGTATTCAGTGCTGGAAGGGCTTGGCTGTAATGTTCTACCAGAGCTGCAGGCCCTGCTAAAAACCCACATGTGCCTTGTCCAGGAGAGCTCTCGCAGAACAGTGGCTGCTTGCCTGATTAGTGCTGGGTCTTTTTTCCTTGTCTTTTTTTTTTTTTTTTTTTCCTCCTTTTCTTTTCTTTTTTTCTGTCCAGGGATTAATGCAGCTTGCGCCTAACATGTCAGATCTACCCTCCTAGGACGTTAGGTAGTGCATTTTGCTTTGATCACCTTCTGTTGAATTTCCAGGAGCTTTTGCTCTCCATGGGGCCAGGAGATCTCAATGCCAAGAGAAGGGAGGTCAAGCTGAGATGCCTCTCGGTTCCTCCCCGAGCTATCCGTTTGTGAAGCCACTTGTGCGTGCATGTGCTAGAAGCTGAGGAGCATATGGATGGGTTATCTCTCATCACTCAGCGTTTAGGATTGCGTTTAGGATTGGAGCTGAAGCTTGCACAAAGTCTTTCCTGGTGAGTGGCCAAACCACACCTCCCACCTCGTGTGTGTGATGGAATTAAAGAATTTCTGCTCCGTGCGTTACGGTTGTGAAGTGCTGTGCAGGCTCTTGCCATTCGCTTCGGTGGGTTTCGATGTGATTATGGCAGCGAAAGCCGGGAGCGCTGGGCTTGAGCGCACCTGATGGTGGGAGCAGAGCAATCGTGGGCCAGCCCGGTGTTTGGACGGGAGACCACCTGGAAATCCCAGGGCATGGAGTCACGGCCAAACCCACAGCAAACGGGAGACCGCAGAAACCGTACAAGTTGAGAAAGACTTTGCTTGGCCCCAGCATCCGTGATGGACAGGAACAGGAGAAGTCAAGCGAAAACACGGGGTTGCGCCTGGCTGCAAAACAGGCGCATGCATGCAAACTGCTGGTTGTATATTTGGAGCCCTAATACAGGGAATATTTTAAATGTAGAACCTCCCTCTTGTCCTTCAAAGCGACTCCCCTCCCCTGTAGGTTGTGGTGTGGTTAAAACTGGCGTCCCCGCGCTGGACCTGGCCCCATGCTCCAGGAATTCCAGCTATTATTTATACGCGCTTCTAAATTTATCACGCACGGGTTTGTGTACACAGAGAGGGCGCTTCTTCCTTTGCCGCGCCGCCGCGTAGCGTGGTTTTGTTGGGGCCAAGGTGGACTCATCTGCCTCCCATTAAGCTCTAAGATCAGTGGGACTGGCCTCGCTGGGAGGAGGCTGGGGCTTGCAGATGGCCTTCTGCCGGCTCCCAGGGCTTCCTGGCCTTTGAAAGGACCTGCAGCTGGAGCTCCTTGTGTGTGAAGTTATTGGAACCAAGTTTGGCTTCAATTATCAAAGTAAATGATGCCATTGTAAAGCTATGCTCGAAGCAGTGTTCTACAATTAGAGCATGGAAGCTGTGATTAACATAGTTTTGTTAAAATATACTTTTTTTTTCTTCAGGTTTGCGCATGCTTTTTTTTTTCCTTTTTTTTTTTTATCTTTAAACCCATGATTGCCCAGTGATGTTTGTCCCAAGAAAATACTTAATGAGATTCAGTTTTGCCTCAAAACGCTCCTTGTAGATTTTCTGCTCTCTATAAACCTGTGGTTTGAACTGCCAAAGTGCTTTTATTTCTAAGAAGCTGAGTTTGACAATAATAAAAAAAAAAACCCCACCATGCTGTGAAATTGCACCCTCATAACAGGGGACACAACCAAGAGCCCCCTGAAATTTTCATGGGGGTAGAATATACCTCCGCTATGCCCATTGCCTGACACAGTATATAGAGAATTACATGCTGCGTGTCATGGCATCAAGATAAGAATAGGCGGAGAACCATCAGACATTCTCCTTGAAGCTCCAGAGCAACTGCTACCTGACAGCTGAAAACACTTTGCACGTTGAGTTTGGAGCCAGGCTGGGTGTTTGTGCGCACAGCATCTGCGGAGAAGGAGACCTCTGCTTTCCACTGGAATTTAAAACCCTTGCAGGCAACTTGATGCAGCTGGGTGCAATTACTGTTGTAAGGTGGTCAAATTAAAAAAAAAAAAAAAAAAAAAAAAAAAAATTAAACATAGCAAACCAGCCCCCATTGGTTTCCCTAAAGGATGTGGGAGGTGGGAGCGGTGGGGGCTGGCTTTAAAAGTATGTAAACTTTGGGGATTTGTTTTGTCCGTGAGGTGTTGGTAGGTGAATCGGTCTCGCAGTCCAGTACTGATGGGAAGATGAGTGAGCTCTGGCCGCTTTCTCTAATTATATCTTCCCAAACGCTGTGTTTGGACACACCTCCTCTCCCCATGCCGTATTCATACGGACCCGCTGCCTCCGCCCCTACCCCAGCCTCTCCAGCAATCCCGTCTGCTGGAAGAACATGGCAAATCATGGCAAATCAGCCCTCCGGAATGCAGCCAGGGATGATGCAGCCACCTCCCAGTAAGGTGGTGGTCCTGTGCTGGGGGGCATCCTGCACCTCCTGGGGCCCATCCTGCGCCTCCTGCAGCACTTTGTCTGCACCCCTGAGCCTCCTGGGGCACCCCACACCCCTGGCCCTCCTGAGCACCCTGCACCCCTGGCCCTCCAGGGGCACCCTGCACCCCTGACCCCCCCTGGAGCACCCTGTCTGCACCCATGAGCTTCCTGGGGCACCCTGTACCCCTGTGCCTCCTGGAGCACCCTGTCTGTATCCCTGACCCCCCTGGAGCACCCTGCAGCCCTGGGGCACCCTACACCCCTGACCCCCTGGGGCATCCTGCACCCCTGGGGCATCCTGCACCCCTGTGCCTTCTGGAGCACCCTGTATGTATCCCTGACCCCCCTGGAGCACCCTGCACCCCTGGGGCACCCTGCAGCCCTGACCCCCCTGGAGCACCCTGCACCCATGGGGAACCCTGCACCCCTGGGGCACCCTGCACCCCTGAGCCTCGTGGTCCTCAGATACGCTGTCAAGACCTGAGGTGGCTTCAGATCAAATAGTTGTAAGAGCTGTATCCTTACGCAGTTGACCAAAAAACTCACCAAGGACCTAGGAAGGGTCACTTGGACTGCACCCCCTCCACCCCATCCCCCCCAAATCAGAGTGGAAGACCACATGGTTTTTAGAGGAACTTTTTTGTAGTAGTAGTAGTAGGATAACTTAGCTTTCACCCACATGTGGAATTAATTTATCTTTGAAGATTTAACTTCTTTCCTGTGGCATTCCTTACTATCTCCTTTTTTATTTTTTTTCCTCCCTTCTTCCCAGATATATATTTTTTAACATCTTGATCTCCCCATCAGAAATGCCTTGGCCTCCTTTGGAAAGGAATGCAGCCCCGGCTGGGCTGAATACCTGCCTGCAGCCAGCCCCGCGCCTCTCATACCAGAGAGGCCTATCTTTCCCACCATGCTTCCCCCCCCCTTTTCCTT
>NW_009260266.1:93574-102120 GCF_000687185.1 Egretta garzetta | reverse complement strand
TTTTTTTTTTTTTTTTTTTTTTTTTTAATTTCTCTTTCCCCTTTTTTATTTTTTTAAAAACTTAAGCCTTTGTGGAGGCTCCCGGTGCTGGCGGGGCTGCGTGGCGGGGGGGTGCAGGGTGCCTGGGTGCTTGCGAGGGATGGGGAGCGGGCGGTGGGAGGACATTGCTGCTCACTTCAACCCAGCTGGTCCCCTCCAACCCCCCGTGGGGGCAGGGAGGTGGAAAGCCCCTCAAAAAAAACCTGCCGAGCCTGCTGGCACATTCCTTAGGCCCCCAAGTCCTGGGTAAGTGGCCCTAATTATTAAAATCAGCAGTCCTTATCAGATGACAAGGCCTTTTGCTTTGATATACAAAGGCTGAGGCTTAACAACCCCATCTTCCCCTGGAAGAGGAACAAAATGTGCACCTTAACATGCGGCTTTCAAACCTCCCTGCATAATCCCCTTATCGCCTGCTGAAGATATGTATATTGATCCCAGATATGTATATTGATCCCGGCTGGGAAGTTGGGAGGTAGCGGGCAGGGGGATGCCCAGGTTCCCCCCTCCATGTAGTGACCTCTCCATGCTCCATCACAGCCCACGTCGCTCGCCCATGAATTTTTCACGCGACCGCTCTTGGGTACTGAACTCAAACATCCAGGCTGGGCTTTGGGTTTGCTTCTCCAAGGGAAGCCAAGGGTGTTAGTATCGGTAACCCACGTACCCGTTGATAAAACCTGCTGCTCCTGTCCTCACAGCCCCCATCCTTCCTCCTCCCCACCCAACTCCATGCGCAAAACCATAAGTTGAACAAGTAGGGGGTCCTCCTAAAAACTGGGCCTTTTTATTGCGTGGTTTTATAATACCAGGAAGATGGGACCCATCCTTGGCAGGCCAAGCCTGAACCTGAGCAGATTTCAGCCCTGTCCATGCCTCCTCTGATGCTTGGTGATCCTGCTCCTGTAGTTTCAGGCAGTTCTCTTGTTTCGGGCAACACGGACACTGTAACTTGTATTCCCACAGGGGCCCTAACTCCTGTCTTCAGGGTAGACTTAAAGCATTTATTAGCTGGTGCCTCAGTGGCTTTCAGTGGGACTTGAGCTATGAACTTCTTGATCTTTTGCCTGCTGATGCCAACAGCGAAGCTCCTGCTGACCTCAGCAGTGCAGCGCCAGGCTTTAAGGACCAAGTTTTTGAAGGTATCAAAGTGCGTAGAGGTGCTTCCTGGGATTTTCTTAAGCGCCCTTCCAATGCTAAAAGCAACATCCTTGAAGTTGGACATTGGGTGTGTTCAGACAGAGCGCGTCCTGGCTGCTGCTGGTCCAAGTGATGGGTGGTTAGTTGCTTCTAAGGAGGTTGAGCAGCCGGTGTGCATGGTTCCCATAAGGAGAGCGCTACCACAGAACTTGTGTGGTTTTCTCTAGCCCAGGACTGGCTGGTAACTGGATTCCTGTTTTGCTTGTCCTTAGGTCCTTCAAGAGGAATGATCCCGTTAACCCATACCATGTGAATTCTGGCTATGTGTTTGCCCCAGCAACCAGCGCGAACGATAGCGAAATATCTAGCGATGCCCTGACGGACGACTCCATGTCGATGACGGACAGCAGCGTGTGAGTATCTTGCGTTGGCCGGCTCTTTTTGGGATGTGTCATCTGTGAATCAGCTGCACCGATGGCACCCTGGGGGCTTATGGGAGCGATGGCTCCAGGGTCATCACCCTGCTTCTGCTTGCCGTTGAGGAGGGGCTGCCGAAATCGGGGTGTGCGCCCAAAGCCAGAGGTGTAGCAGGGCATGGTAGCCTCCTTCTTCATGCAGTCGCCGGAGGTATCGGATGGAGTAAAATAATGAATCCCTCTATGGCTGTTTTGCAACTGCAGCTGAGCAAACGTGTTTTCCCCAATGCTAATGGTGCTGCCTGACTAACGCGCGGAGCGTATCTCCCTGAGCCTTTGTCTTAAGGCCAGGCTTCCTTAACTAGTTATCAGTCATCAAAGAGGAGGAGATTACTTCCTGTAGGAAGCACTTTCTGTAATTAAGGTTCGTCATTAATGTCAGAGCGTACATTAATAGGGCCAGTGACCTGAAGGGGCGAATAGCTGCTCATCTAGTGTGGCTGGGGCGGTCTTCAAAGAGCCATGTGAATGGGGCTGCATGGATCAGGTCTGGGTGTTTCAGGAGGGTAGGGATGAGGGAGGATGCTGTGGCCGAGCCAAGGGATTGCAGGACCTGGCTGTTCCTCCTGGCTCTGCTGAGATGCGTGCCACCAGGAGCAAGCGTTGGACCGTTCTTCCTCAGTTTGCTTTCCCCAGCAGGAGAGAAATGGGGGCCTGGGGGTAGAGGAGGTGGTAGGACTCACTTAGTGCTCCTTAGGACCATTTTCTTCAACCAGGTAGAAGGCAGGTGTTGCCGTTTGTGTTTCATGATCTTCACTGAAGTACAAGTGCCCTAGAAAAGCCCACCTGTAAATGGAGTGCTGTGTTCTTGGGCTTCGTCTCGTAGGCAAAGCTTCTCCAGTGTCCAGGTGTGTCCAGTGATTGCTGCCTACTCCTCCGAGAGGTTTGTATGCTGGGTTTTTAAAGTCAACAGCGCTGCGTGATGATGCACAACGGAAAATGGGATTTACCAAAAATCCATGATGTGTAAACAAAAGCGTTGCTTTTTTTTTTATGCACATGGTGTATTTTGAACAGATATGACGGGAAAAAAAAAATAGTTTGTTGTCCCACCAGATTCCCTTATTGAACAATATTGGCATTAAATAAAAGAGCTGAATCATAGGGTGACTTCTTTATTTCTTCTTGCTGGCTCTGGTTGTATGTGCTCATGTGTCAACAGAGCATTCATGGGGTTAGTCATTTCTGGACCAGTGTAGGGTCACTTGGGATTCACAGGGCTAGGATTATACCCTCTCTTCACAGCAATGCCAATTGTAGGCCTTATACAGATGAGAGCACTGAGTGAGAAATAAAGTGCATGGTGGATGAAAGGCTTAACTGAATCGCTTTCAGCCCATTGTTAGGCCAGGGGAGCTTAGCGGGGATGAGAGGGCAGCAGCCCGCTTTGAAATTTGCTTGAACAAGTGAATAGGAGCTCCCCATAAAGCAGCGCCTGAAAGGAGCCTGCCTGTTTTTTCCTGCCGTAACAATGGCCCGCGCAGGCTGTGAGAGTTTGGGGAAGCTTGGCTGATTAAACTGCCCGCAGCTCCAGGTTGGGGGGCGGCGAGGGCCGGGAGCAGGCAGGGGCGCTGGGGATGTCGGGGTGGTTTTGGAAGCGGGAGAGGTAAATTTTGGCACTTTTGGAGGCTGGGCTTAAAGTTAAGGCTGATGTAAAACTTCCTTTTACTGCCAAGATGGCAGTAAATCCTGCGGGATCCACAGCCTCTCCGGGCACCGGGCTCTGCCGGTCGCTGGTGATGCTGTACGGGGCTGTGGGGCACAAACCCATCGCGCTTCCACAGCCCGAGCCCAGCTCCGAGGTTTTTCCCCCCCCTGTAGCAGCAGACCCAGGTTTATTCCGTTTCGTCAGTGCGAATGCAAATTAGTTCTTTTGGCTCATATTGGTATCAATTGAAGAGGAAAAACTTGTTCTGGAAAAGTCTGTCAGATGTAGCAGTAAAGTGAGTGGTGGGGTTTGTTTTTTTTTTTTTAAAATATGTCTAAATCTGAACTGCACTGGGATTAGGAGAGGTCTCCAAATAATCCTTAATCTGCCCTTTTTCTTTTTTTTTATTATAGATGCCAGGGATCAGTCTGTCCGTATATATTTTGTAATAGCCGCAAAGCATCATGCAAATTTGTATTTCCATTTCTGGGGGGGGGAGGAAAGGGGATTTTTTTTTTTTTTTTATTTGCTTATATCTTATTTATGGATTTACTTTGGACACAGGGGAATGCTGCTGAGCAAACTTCAAATATTACCTTATCTTACAAACCAGGCTTTTGATGTTGGCAAGATCAGAGGCTTGTTTCAGAGCCGTTGCCAAATGAAGATGGGAGTGAATGCATATGCGCATGAGTCTGATATTTCAAAGCAGCAGTAAAACTACATTCAGGTTAGGTCAGGCACATCTGAGTCAAAAGGCTAAGATAATTGGCTCAGCTTAAATGGCAGCTGACTTGGTAGAAGACTTCAAACTAGTGTTTCCCCCAGAAACAGATTGGCTTAGCCCCAGCCTGGTTAGCTGAAATGTTTATCATTAAACTCTACTATTTGGTGGCCAAACTCCGCAGCTCTTCAGCCCGCAGCTTTTAGTAGCCAAGAAAGTGAGTGCGAACATTTTGCTGCTGGAGCAAGGGGAGAGGTGGCACCTGGAGAGCTGGGCTTAACCCTCGTCCTGCCCCGAAACCTCAGGCCAAGCTCAGCCTTTTCCTTGCAAAGGCGCTTTCTCCTGGCCAGGGGAGTCTGCTTCAGCATCAGGGTCGTGTCCCCCCCCAGATCTCTTGCTGTACAGAGCCTGGCTGCAGCTCCACCCGCCCGTCCCTCTGCAGTCGGGGATCACCCTTGCTCACCCCTTCATCCCTGGCGTTCGTTTTCCCCCCATTTTATACGGAGGGCCTAGGTTTAGGCGGCGCTGATCAAAGTGGCTGCCAAAGTCCCTCCCCGTTCCCCAGGCTGACTTTCCCGCGCTGCTCCACAGCCTTCCCACCTCACTGAAATACCTCTTTTTTTTTTTTTTTTTTTTTTTAAATCTTTTTTTAATTCTGCACGTTCTTACAAGTTGTAAAACTCTTCTGGCGAGGCGGGGCTGTAGAAGCAGGGAGCAGGAGGTTTGATGTGGGGTTCTCTTCTGCAGCTGGAGGGGGAAGGAACAGCATTCGTAGTGACGTGAACGAGGGCAAATCTCAAATATAGTGAGGAGCCGCGCTGTTGGGTCAGCGTTGTTTTTCCTCCTCCTTTTTGAGCCACGCAGCCTGGGAACGGTGCGAGTGCCTTGTCTGTAGCCTGTCCCAGCACTGTCCCTTTGGCCAGAGATGTCCCCCAGGGCTGGGACACCCCGCAAGGAGATGTTCTCCCCGCTCGGTGGCCGCAGCAGAGGGGTTGGGGACGGCATCTCATGCTTGCAGACCTGGAGGGAGGTGGGAAGCGGAGGAAGGCTACAGGGCTCCCCGTTGTCCCTTGGTCATGTCCTTGGGTGCCTCGTGTTGAACGCACAGACCTTCAGCTCTTTCCCCGCTATTCCCCATCTGGATTCTTGGACTGCCATTTACAGAGGACACCTCCTCTTTCGTGGAATATGTTAATGGGATTAGTTCCGTAGGTACATATGCATGTAAGGTGCTCATGCTGATATTTTTACTTGCCTTTAAAATGCCTATTTTACTGGTTATTCCCTATATTGAAGGTCTTCCCTAAGAGACCCTTATCTCAGTAAGCCTCAGTATAACAAATACTTCTCTGAAGGTACAGGTGATTTGGTTTTCACCTTAGATTTGCTTTTCCGCCATCTTCCCCCGAAGCTAAGGTATATCCTGTGTCCCAAGCCCTGTTGCCCCATGGGTTTGTGAAGCAGAAATGCTTGGTGGCCACCAGCGCTGCAGTTGCTGGCCATGGCCGGTTGTGACGGCCAGTGCTGCTTCCTCAGAAAGTGCCACAGAGCCCTGTGTTGTGCTATGGGGACATTAGGACAATTAGCTCCTTTCACTTTTAATGTTACACGCATTCATGGGCCATGTCTAGAGGAGGCTGATGTTCATCTGGTGGTGGCATCAAGGACTTTCTCTGCAGTCCCAGCATGCTCTCCTTTATTATAAAGATTTTTCCAAGTTTTTTAAGATGAAGTTGTTCTGGTCTTTCACTCTGGGCTTTTCGGCTTAATCTTGCTCATTAAAACAGTTCAATGGCAACTGAACGCTTTGGCCAAGATCTTCGCAAAAGCCCATGATAGCGTGCTTCAAACCTTGAGTGTGGAGCGATGGCATCTAATCATCCTCCTCAAGAGGAGGGACCCAGCGTCCCTGGGAAGGCATTCCCTTGTGCCTTATCTCCAGCCATGTGTCCAAAACACGTCAGTGTGTGCCCATCTCTGCCGTGGCCACGGGAGGTGGCAGGTGGGGACGCCGTGCCATGCCAGCTCCCCGGCCGCCGCCGCTCCCCCGGGGGCAGGAGCTATTTTCTCCTCTCAGGAGATGAGTCAGGTGTGGGGGCAGGTGGATGAAAGGGATGGGACCGGAGATCAAGGTTATTCAGCCAGTCTTAGGGAAGGGGTGGAATTAGACATTCAGGATCTCCAGGCATGCTCTTCCGGCTGTCTCTGCTGTCTGTAGAAGTCCCTTTAATCCTAACTGAAGGTAATTTTTTTTGTGTGGCCAGATGAAAACACCCTGTGTTGCCTCGGGCGGGCTGTGCAGGGGGCTGTTCCCACTGGTGCTCCTCACCTGGTCTCTTCTCATGGCTCCCTGGCCATGGGCTGGCGTGGCCAAGGAGAGCAACATCATGGCCAGAGGGTATGTCCCGGCTTTGCTCATGCCTCGCGGTGGCGTGCCTGTGCCGGCCAGCCTCAGGGCAGGAGAACCATCCTGGATCTTAAGTAGAGCTAGAGACAGGGAGCAGCCTTCTGGTGGCCATCCACCTTCAGCCTCTTCCTTCTTGTTTCCACCATGCCAACACTCCATGGGGTATTCCAGAGCTTGAGGGAAGTTGTGGTCTCTGAGAGTGTAATTCGATGGTGAAAAAGCAACAAAAATAAAAGGCAGAAGCAGAAACCTAGCACTGGAAGGGTCTTCCTGTAAGATGCCTCAGAAGTGAATCCAATGGGATTTTTGGGTTGTCTTCCTGAGCAGAGTTACCTTCAGCTGGCTCTTCAGCTTCTGCTTAGTTACTGCACATCCACGTCGATGGTGACACAGGCGCTTCCCAAGCTGCCAGGTGTTGGAGGCTTCAGGTGATGTCCAGAGGGCTCAGCACCTCTGGGAACCTGTGGCATGCCTGGGTGGTTTCAGAGGTGATGGAGAGGTGTCTTGGTTAGAGCGTGGGGAGAGCCCCGACTGACGGTGACCTCTCTTCTGTGTGCAGAGATGGGATCCCCCCGTACAGAATTGGGAGCAAGAAGCAGCTCCAGCGGGAAATGCATCGGAGCGTCAAGGCCAACGGTCAAGTTTCTCTACCTCATTTTCCGGTAAGTTCAGGTGGGAGCCACAGGGTCTGGGCTGGCTGTGGGAAATGCTGGAACCAGGAATGGGCACGTGTGGAAGGAAGGGAGCAAGAGAGCATTTCCATCCCTACGTGGTACCAGGGAAGAGATGCTGCTTGGTGGTGGGCAGGAGCCACGTGCTGGCAGCATCCTTGCAAAAACCTGCTTGTGTACAGTCACATTTTGGTCCTTCCCTGAAAACCAGGTGCTAATTAAGGCTTTTCAGTGGCACTGAATTTGTCCTCCTGGTCTAAATCCAAGAAGGGATGCCCTGGTTTGGTCTAGTGAGAGCCTTGGCTCTGGCCACCTCCCTGACACCGGGGCTTGGCCTTCGAAAGCACATGTTCTGCAAGCTGGTGGGAAGCAGCATCTCCCAAAAGAGAGGGGTTTGCTGCAGATAGGTGCCGTGCTTTGAGGGGATCCTATCGGCGGTGTTGCCGTGCTCTCAAAAATTAACTTGCTGACTTGCTAATTCACTTGACTTGCAGACTCCCAATTCCTGCAGCGAATAAACTGTTTACACAGACAAGTATAAACTTATCTTGTCTTGAGATTAATACGCTGAAATTCCTCTTTCTGCTGTCTTAAGCAGCAAGAAATCAGAGAGATGATATTTCTGGTGTGTGTGGGGGGGTGGTTTATGTGGTTTTTCTTTTTGGTATTTTTTTTTTTTTTTTCCCCTTCCTCCCTAAAGAAAGTTCTATAGCCTGAGCTTGTAAATTAGATTATTTTGTCCCAGGGCGTGCAAATCGACTTTCTCTGTAAGGCAGTGCTTTGATCAGGGACTGAATAGAGCCAGCTTGTGTAAGAGTGACAATTTCCAGCAGAGTGGCCTTTTTCTACCCTCACATCATTTCTGGAGCTAAGTGGTTGCCGGAGAGAGGCCCCACCTCATCTGGTGGGTAGTATGTGAAAGAGTTGGCAGTTCAGCTTTCTGCTGTTGGGGGGGGGAGGAAAGGGAGAGAGAGGGAGAGCGGGGGCGAGGCGGGGGTGCTGGGGGTGGCAGGAGGGAGGGCACAGTCGGGTGGGGGGTTTCTTTTTCCTCTTTTTTTTTTTTCTTTTTTACCTCCCCTTTTGCCTGCCATGTTTGCTTCTTTTGGCAGAAATTCGCATTTTGCCTTTTTATATTCTGCACTTGATTTGGAGATGTTCCCTTTTTCCCTTGATAGATCTGCTTGAGGCAGCCAAGCTCAGCAGTGTAGCACCGCTAGCCTGCAGCAGCTTTCTTCATTTTCTGTACAAAGAGATGGAGGGGGGGGGAAGAGATCTAGGACACTGTTGAGACAACACTACCTCAAAGGTGCCCAGTGTGTAGCCAGGAAATAAATTACCAGCACTTCTCTGATCTGCAACCGTTTGACTTCTTTTTTTTTTTTTTTTTTCTTTTTTTTTTTTTTTTTTTTTCCCTTTTTTTCCCCCCCTTTTTTTTTTTTTT
>NW_009260266.1:93121-93544 GCF_000687185.1 Egretta garzetta | reverse complement strand
TCCTTGGTTTAAAGCTCCCCCCCCCCCCCCTGGGGGTTTTTTTTTTTTTTTTTTGGGGGGGTTTTTTTTTTTTTTTTTTTGATGTTTGACAACAGTCTTTGAAGATTTTCTACTTCAGAGTAGCTACTGATGGGCTGGTTGTACTACAGAGAGAACAAGCGGGGTTCCTCAGAGTGCGACCAACTGCTCCTGCCGAAGGCAAACGCTGGTGGGGAGGATGTCACTCCATGAGGCCACAGCACTAGCTCATAAAAATCCAGAGCAGACCATGCCTAGTTGCGGTTGTCTTTTCATCCAAACATGGAGACACAACAAGCGTAGCAGGGCCGGCGATGCCGCTCCGGCTAAGCGCCCGTGCCGCCCGCTAAACATGCCTTGTGCCTTCTGTCCCCGCTCCTTGTAGAGGACCCACCGTCTTCCCCA
>NW_009260266.1:87816-92253 GCF_000687185.1 Egretta garzetta | reverse complement strand
GGGGGCAGCGCCCCGGGGGCGAGGCGGACCGGGCGCAGAACGTCTGGCAGTGGATGCTGGAGAGCGAGAGGCAAAATAAGCACAAGCCCCATAGGTAAATACGCAGCTGTCTACAGCAATATCGCTCCCGGTAAATATTTATATATTACATGGGCTGTCTATTTTTACAATCGCTAAAAACAAATGAGACTCTTTGCTCCTCCGGTTTAATATAAAAGCTGTTCCGCAGAACCAGAAAAACCACAAAAATGTCATGTTTTTGGCAATAAACCTCCTTTCATGTTATGACAGACTTTTGAGAGGGAGCGAGCAGAATAGGAGCTGCTATTAAAGTCATATTTTCCAGCTTTTCTAACCCGACTTCTTCCCCTCCCCAAGCACACAAAGCGTGGAGGCGGCCGGCGGGCTGGCCGGGTTCCCCAAGCCGCAGAAGCAACGGTAACGGTCGCGGGAGGGACGGTCCTGGTCCCGCGGTGGGGTTCGGGGAGCAGCGGGGGTAGGAGGGGGTTTGCTGGGTGCTGGGCGGGCTCGTCTTCAGCCAACGCTCGGGCTGATGGCGGGCAAGGCGGGGGGTGAACGTGGACGGTGTCCTCCCCGTCTAGGTAGATGGTCAGCCGTGGGGACGCGTGACGGCGCGGCTTGGCCGAGCCCCAAGGATGAGCCTCCTTATTCCAACCCCACCCTACCCCGGCAAATAGTTTGAATCCTAGACTATTACTTCCACTCTTTTGATGGCTGTAATTTGCCCATTTTTCCTCTGGGACGGACTCCAGCTACATACCAAGTGGGGAATTGGACTGGTTATCGTTCATTTGGGTATGGAAGGATAAATTAGCCCACAGCATTTGTAATTCTTCCTTTGATTGTTTACAACATGTGAGGGTTGATACAAAGAGCGAACTTAACGACCCACAGGAGACTTCAATTAAGAAGACTGTATTTCGATGATTTTTTTTAAAAGTTGTTGTGTTTTTTTTTTTTTTTCCTCTCTTTTGGTTTTTTTCCCTCCCCCTTCTTCCCCACTTGCCCTCCCCCTCTCCACTTCAGATGTTCAACCTCAAATCAGCAGAGGGATCGAAACCACTCCGCTGCCATTCCGGGGGGAAACACCCCTTTCTGCAATGCAAGTCTAACGACAGAAGAGTGAGTATTGCATGCGCATAAAAGGATTGGGAAATGTATATATATAATAATTATATTTTCATTAAATGGATTGCGCTTTGAAAAGAGAGGAAATTCTTCTATCTGAAATTTCGTCTTTCAAACCTTCTTCTTAAAGAAAGAACAAAACATTTTCAAATCTTGTCTCTGGCTCTTTTTAACTTGCATTCCTGTAAAGTGGACAAAGATTGGATTAGTCTAATTACAGGATGGTTCTTTTAACAAGAAATCTGCTACAGAGAGGTCTAAAATGGCCTAAATAATTAAAGTTTTCTTTCTAACCCTCTTCATCTTAAGCAATGAGTAATGTTTGAAGTCCAGACTGAGCCACCTGACTAGAGCCTTTCATTTTTAATTGGTTGACCTTAAGTCCACCAGCTGTCTTTGCTAGCAGCTTTTTTTCTGAAGCCACTCTACAAAGACTTAGAACAAATTAGGAAGACTAAATTACTGCGGACTAACACTTTGTGACCTTTTGACATGCCAAGTGTACATTGCCTCAGAAGCAGTCGTAGATTTGGCTGCATGGTATTCACTAGAGCGTTGCCATTTTGCCGGGTAATATTGTTTTAATTATTCTTTAAGAAGGGTTTCTTAGTGCAAATGGCAAGAGCCAGTTAATTTTATCCTCGCCGGGAAAAAAATAAGATTACCTGTGTACTTCAGGTGAAGAACCTGGCGGTGGGTTTGCTTCGTGAGCTGTTGGTGGGTTTGTGCGTGGGAAGAAAGCTCGGTGGACGCTTTGTATGAAGGCAGATGAAACAAGCCTTTTAAAATCAGCGACGTACAGTGTTGGGGCTCGTTGGGTAGAGGTTCGCCCATGGCGAGCCCAACGCACGCTCACCCGGCCCGCCGTCCGGCTCCGATGCTTCCAGCAAGCATCTAACCCCCACCCCCCAGTTCTCCCAGCTATACACCAGTAACAAGGTCTCTGCTGCCCGTAGCCGGCCGCTTCACCGTGCTGCCATTCCCGAGCGGGAATGCCGTGGGAGCCGAGCGAAGGGCTGTGCAAAGGCAGCATGCCGAGCTCACGGCGCCTGCAGGAATGGCTGACGTTTTGGGTCACACCCGGGATATTCCTGACCAGAAACGCTGCTGGATTGAACACGGTGACACGGCCTGTTCTCAGATGGAAAAATAAAGGGGTTTTATGTGTGTTTTCTGTTTTCCAGTCACAAAGAGCCAAAGAAACTGCCAGTTGTTCACACCTCTCAGTCGAGCGAGTTGGTTGTCACCTATTTTTTTTGCGGAGAAGAAATTCCCTACAGGAGGATGTTAAAGGCCCAGAGCCTGACACTCGGGCACTTTAAAGAACAGCTGAGCAAAAAGGGAAATTACAGGTAAGACTCCGTGATTCGTTTGGTCTTTAGTATGTATTCAAAAGAATATCTAAGTCTATATTCTAAGTCAAAAGAATCAGCAGGTATTTTGCAGGTCTACCCGCAATGACACATTTACCTCGTGTTTCAGAGGCTGTAGATCTTCTTCTCTTCCCCCTTGAACCAAGAGCAACTTGGAGATGGAGAAAGGGGCCTTTGAGCTGGGGCTTGGCTGCAGGGCCACCTCCTCCCCAGCCTCCTCCCCCAGTTGCATAAGGACGAAGGCTGGCAGGCTTCGTGCTCCAACCCTTGTCCAAAAAACTTGAATACCAGGAAAAGCTGGGATGGCCTTGCGGCGAAGGCATGGAGTTGGGTTTCCAAACGGGTCAGCATTCATCTTGGTGCTGGCCTCCTTTTTTGCCTGCTCATTTCATTTTTTTCATTTTTTTAATTAGTTGTTGTTTCGCAATGGTGTGGCCACAAGTGCGGGCAGTGAAAGGTTGGGATGTTGCATCCGCGTGGACGTGTAGCTGAGGTGCAGGGAGCTCGCTTTTCTCTTCATTAGGGGGAAAAAAACCCTCTGCCCTGCAGGGGAAGCTCTGCCAGTGATACCGAGTTCCTCCTCAGAAGCACCAACAAACCCTGCCTGTCTGGTTTCCAGGGCCCAGCTCCCAGTTTAACCAGTTTGCTGCTGCCCCTCCTCTTCTAGTTCCCATGGCAATACCTTCGCATTGGCTATTTTTTTGCTGTCCTTTCCCAGTGGATCTGGGCACTAGTGGGACCATCCGTTGGCCAATTCTACAGGGTGAGCAGGAGAAGGAGGTTCCAGCTTTAAGGTTTGAATTTGCTCTGAATGTGGGGGTGCTTCAGAGAGCCAGAAGGCTTGCCCTGCAACTGGCAGCCTCTGCTTTAACCTCTAAATGGTCATTTGGGTTTGGTATGAGGACTTCCCAGCTGGTGCTCCATCACTGGCTTTGGAAGGGCCACCTACACTGGTCAGAAGTTGGTCACCTAAGGGCTTGCTCAGGCTGGGGGATGCCAAGCTGGGGGCTGGGGCTGAAACACAGCCAATCCTTCTCCCCAAAACCCATCTTTGCAGCCCGCCCAGCTGCCATCAGATGGCAGCAACCTGCAAGTCCACCCAACCTGGACACCCTCCAGGAGCTTCTTGCCACCACTGCACCATTGTGCAGCCCCCAAAGCCTCTCCCAGCCCGCTGTGCTCCTCCTCCAGCTGATGCAGCCTCATGCCCCAGTTGCAGAGCAGTTTCCCTGGCCTCACCACTGGTCTGCCACTGCTCCAGTGGGTCTGTAGCAACCCCCCCACCCAGGAAAAAAAAATCCTTTTTTTTTTGTTGTTTGTTTGTTTTTGATGACATTTTTTGTGTGATGCCCAAGTGCAGGAATAGGCTACTAAAACCTCTGTGGCCCAAAAGCCCCTCCAGGTGCAATTATTTGTGCCTTGTCAGACTGTAATTACTTTAGAAAATGTTTTTAAGTGACTGACAAGGATGAAACAAGGTTTTGCTTAGATCTCACCCCTTTACACCTGGGTAAAGACAATACAGAAATTTATAAAAGGAACTTGGGTACGTGCCCAGTATTTTATCTTGCACAGACACAAGGTGAAACTAATTACACAAATGTGTGTACCTCCAGGGAATCATTTTGATCTAAGCTTTGACTTTTGGCTGGACTTTGAGTGAAACTGCGGGTGACCTTCAGGGAAGAGGGCCGCAGTGCCCGGAGTAGCGTGTGTGTTACGGGGAGGCACTAACTAGGCTGCTTTGGTCACATCTGGCATTGATTTCTTTTTAAGGCACATTTAATAAGCATGTCTTTGAAGCCGTTGCCTTTCATTTAATGCACAAAGACATGCAGAAATGCTCCGCTCTCCAAATTCTTTATTGATTGGATCAGTTTGCGAGGCGGGTACCTCGGGCTCCCGGGATGCCAGA
>NW_009260266.1:86419-87370 GCF_000687185.1 Egretta garzetta | reverse complement strand
AGGGGCGGAGAAGGGGAAAGGGAAGAGAAAGTTCTTTGTAATTCATTCAGACTTTCCTTGGGTTTTTTTGGGTTTGTTTCAAGGCTGCTGGCCTGGGGAATTGTGGCCTTGACCTGCAGCGTGAGCGCTGGGGGGAGCTGGGCCATGGGCTTCAATGAGAGCAGGCTCGGAAGGACTTAAATAAGATGTTTTTCCTTGCTGAGCCATTAAAGACACAACATGTGTCAGCTTGGAAGGACTTTACAAAAATAAATCCTAACCATACCTTGACTAAATGGAGCTGGTTTCATCTCTTTGACTAAAAAGCCAGCTTCATCCCCCCCCAAAATAACTTTTAACGCACCCTAAAAATAAATAGATTTGCAGGCTGCTCTTACTGAGTGTTTTAAAAATGTGTAATAGAACAGTCACTAAAAAAAAAATAAAAAAGAAATCAAACAAAGGCTCAGACTCTGCCATGGCTTTTTCAGTCTGAGTAGTAAAAGTGAGCTTAGCTCTCCCATCCTAAAAAAAATACCCACTGCCAACCCCTTTCTCCTAACAAACGTCCGCTAACCCCAGTTGTCTGCAAACTCCAGGGGAGGGGTGTGGGAGGGGCTCATTTTTTTTATATATATATTTTTTTTTTCTTTGTAATCCATCAGATGAAGGTTTTTTTTTTTCCCATCCCTGGTGATCAGATGGCAAAGCACTTTTCCAAGGGAGCAGGCATGTCCGAGGAGGTGTGCGGCGGCAGACGGACAGGCTCCCTAAATGCTACCCCTCTGAATGGAAGCCCTTCATTTGTGCATATGCAATTAAGCAGCCTTAGAAGGAAGAAAGCTCCAAACGGGATAAAAGGAACCTTTAATCAAGAAGCTGAACGGTCTAATTCAGGATAATAGAGGGGTCCTTACTGTTTGACACGGGAGGGGTGGGGGTGCTTTTTGTCTCTGGGAGCGTTGGCTTCAT
>NW_009260266.1:84930-86399 GCF_000687185.1 Egretta garzetta | reverse complement strand
AGGAATGCAGGACACTGCTACTTGACCTCCCCGTGTCACGTCCCGCAGGCTGGACCGGGGCTGCTCCGGCCTCTGCCTGCTCGGAAGCGTTGGGAAACAAATCCAGGAGTTTCTGTCCCTTAAAATGGATCCGTGAATTAGGCATTTGGCTGTTCCGAATGTGAGGCTCCTGGGTGTTTTGGTTTTTCTTTTTTTTTTTTTTTTTTTTTTGTCAGTGGGAGTAGTACGGCAGAGTTTCAGCTTCTGCGTTGCAGGAAGCTGGGATGGTTTTCTTTTAATCCATCCGTATGCCTAAAAAGCCTCTCCTTTTAATAACAGTTGCTAATTTTAATGTTGGGCTTCAGCTTTGAAACAAGAAAACACATGAAAGAAAGAAGGTGGGGAGAGAGGGGAACCCTGAGAAGGCTTTGCTTTGAAATTCTATTTATTTATTTTTTTTTAAATAAGATACTTGACCAGAAATCACCGCGCTTTCTCATTTGCTTTATGGCTGAGGGTAGCCACTGCCCTCGCGTATAATTTACTCGCTGTAGGAGCTGTTGTCACCGCCGAGGAGCCTGCACGGCCCCGCTCCCTCTGTCCCATCACCATCCCTGCAGCCCTGGGGATGCTTTCATGTTGCTGGACCTGAGCAGCCCCGAGGTTTTCCTGGGCGCTGGAGGAGCATCCCTAGGAGGGAGAGATTGGAAATGTTGTGGTTAAAAGAACTGCCAAAGCATCCTCTGCTTTACCTTTTGATTTTTTTTAACTGTGTTTTAATTCTCCTTACCACAGATACTACTTCAAAAAAGCAAGCGACGAGTTTGACTGCGGCGCGGTGTTTGAAGAGATTTGGGAAGACGAAACCATCCTGCCGATGTACGAAGGAAGGATTCTTGGGAAAGTAGAAAGGATCGATTGATGGCATCTGTGTTTCTTAAGAAAAGTTAAGCTAGAAAAGTCTTTGGACACACAACAGTAGTGATGACAAGGAGAAAAAAAAACTCTGAAGGAAAAAAGTTTTGAACCAATGAAGAAAAAAAGTGAAGTCTATGAAGACTTTGCTGAAATAGCCTTAGAGGGGAAAAAAAAATGGCATTTATTATTCATGAGTTGGGTACTGAGATGATAAAAACCCTGAACTATTTATTAAAAACATGACCACTGTTGGCTATTGGAGATGCAGACCGTGTTTGAGAGACTTCCATACATAATATATGATTTCCTGGGGATCTGAAATCTATGGACTAAGAGAAACTGTGTATAGCTTACCTTAACAGTAATCCTTATTGATATTTATTGAACAGTCTGTTTTCCCTTAAGTCCAGTTTTTGGATATGCTGCTTTAACAATGGAGAAGAGAGGGGCCGGGCGGTGGGGTGATGGGAGGAAGGATTTTATTTTTTTATATTGTTCCCAGTATCTAAAATTTAGGAGTTTGGCTATGAGCACATCATGATTTTTTTTTTTGAAGGGGGAGGAGGGAAAGA
>NW_009260266.1:71757-84919 GCF_000687185.1 Egretta garzetta | reverse complement strand
TTCTCCAACTGAAGATAAAACTTTTCTAAAGAAATAATAATCATAATGATTAAAAAAAAAAGCAAAATAAAAATACTGTCCCACCATTCATCTAGAGACCGGTGCATTTAAATCTGTGCTGCTCTAATTTGACATAAAGGTCTTAAGCGTTAAATACATTAGATGCAATATAACAACAGCAACTTGCTATTTTGTCCATGGATTTCTGCGGTGTGAGGGTTTTGCTTTGCTGCTGTCAGGGGTGAGGGGGGTCCAGCGCCTCTCTTGGGTTAAGGCAAAGCAGAGCAAAACCTTGAGCTTGGGAGAGCTGTAGATGAAGCCATCCCCTTCCCAGTTCCATACTTAGCACACCAAAAGGACACGTTGCAAAAGCCAGATTAAAAAAACCCCATATGTGTGCCACATAGCTAGCTAATTTGGTTTTTTTAGCCATTCAATGTTAGCACAACTTGTATTTCAAGGACACCTAACTACGGTGGGGCGTGTTTTCAGAGCGGTTTGGAGCGTGTGATTTGTTGTCTGGGGGCTTGGGAGTTCTGTGTTTGGTTTTTTTTGGTTTATTTTTTTTTTTGGCCTTACCTTCACACCACCCATGTGAGTCCGTGGGAGCTGTGGGCGAAGGCTCTGAGCTTGGTGTGTGCGTGGGTGCTGGGACAGAGCCACCCTTTCCCGAGAGAGAGAAGACCTTGCATTTCTACAGTTGGGTTTTGTGTTGATTAAGTTAATCTGTGCATTCTGTTTGCCATTGCTACATTCTGTAAGTCTGTATATATTGTAGAAAATGTATGGTGAAAATATTAATACACTATCTCTAGTGTTTTTAAAATTTAATCAGTACAGTACCTGTGCCTGCATGGTGTTACGAGACCATGCGTCGCCCTATATTCAGGGTTCAAGCTTTCCCTTGTTTGTTTAAGGGGTTTATGTATAAATATATTTTATGCCTTTTATTACAAGTCCTGTACTCATGACTTTTGCCATGGCATTTTGTTCTACTTATACTGTAAATTATGCATTATAAAGAGTTTCATTTAAAAAAAAATTACTTGGTACAATAATTATTGTAATTAAGAGATGTAGCCTTTATTAAAATTTTATATTTTTCAAATGAATATTTTCTGACTTTTTTTTTTTTTTTTTCCCACCCTTAAAAGGTTTCTTACGTACGGTGGTAGCTGGGCCGCAGGTGCAGCTCCAGTGGGCAACGCAAAGGCTGGGGCTGCGCTTCAGTGCCATGATTAAATCATTTACAGCTCCTTCAGGTAACTCGGCTACAAATTTAGTGGAGTCTGCACCCCCCAAGCCTACCTGATGGGGCAGGACCAGGCTGATGGAGGAGCGGGGAGTGCCTCTTGCTCTTTAAGGGGGATAACGAAGCTGGGGTGCGATGCTCAGCGGGACGGGGTGGTCCGTGGCACATCAGGGCTTCATCCTTAGGTGATGGAGGGGGGGTCATGGCCTTGCCTAGGTGTGATTGAGCTGGGACTGCTCACCTGCTGGAGCAAAACCCAGCTTAGTAAAGCCCTGGCTGATGTGGCTGCTCCAGCCAAGCTGGGCTGGGGAGAGGTTTGGTGGAAGGAGCCGAGCAGGACAAATGCCAGGGCGCTCTTACCCGCGCCCCTCCCCTCCCACCGGTGTTTGTGGTACAAAACCTATTTCATAGCTAAATGCGCTTAATTTGTTCGCGAGGGAAGCTGCCCATTCCAGGGATGGATTTGTCTCCCAGCTGTCGCCCAGACCTTCCCAGCTCAAGCGAGTAACCCTGGGAAAGCAATTGTGGACCCGCTTTTGGTCTGCCCTATTTTTTTCTTGCAGTTTTTAAATTATCTGGGTTATTTTGTGTGTATGGGAAGACTTCGTTTAAAACATCAGTAAAACTTCTATCAAAGGGCTCAACTTCACACCGAGTACACAGAGCTCAGGACTGAATCCTGCAGTTCAAGGGAGCTGCAGGCAGTTTTACACATTTAAATGGATGGTGCCTTGTTTTAAAGAAAAAACCATCTGAAGTTCATGGGGTTCATCTTAATTGATAAGCTGGACATAACGGATGGGTGTAGGGAGACTTCAACAACATAAGGGAAGAAAGGTATTTTTTTTTTCCCCCCTCTCTCTTTTTTTCAGTCTACCATCAAAGGTTGGGAACTTAGCACTACATCGTAGTATTATTTTTTCTTCTGCTATTAAAATGAATCACACTGTGCCTAATTCTTCTGGGGAAGATGAATGTGTTTGAGGCAGCTTGAAGCCATTCAGTGCCTCACAAGCCTTTGCATCTTTCAATCAATGTTCCAAAATACTCACCTCTGTTTTTTTGGATGTCTGTAGAAACAAAATATAAAATGGCTTCAAATACATGGCAGGCTGTTTAGCGGAGATGAAAGGGTATTTGAATAGTCTTTTAAAAATGAATGAAAAGTGAATACTCTCTTCTGTTTCAATTATAAGTGGGACATGGAGCTCGTTAGACACCACCTTAATATGTGACACTCTGAAAATGTTCACCTACCTTCAGCGGCTCAGAAACATTTTGTTTTTCAGCTTGTCTCGGGATAAAGATCGTGATTACAGGTCTGGCTTGTCAGCTGCTAAATGGAGAGGCAGCGTGGGAAAGTTCTCCTGTTACACCTTAAAAAGTGGAACAGCCAACCAATTTTTTTTTTTTTTTAAATGGTACAGAAGATGGGGAGGGAGCAAGAACCTTATTTGGACCCAAGTGTTTTAGTTTAGCTTAAGTTTATAAGGTTTAATGAAAGCTATATAAGCTCATGATGGTAAAAAAAGAGCCCGCAGAGCCGCTTGCAGCACTGCGGTACCTGCTGGAATGTCCTGGGTTGGTCCTTCCAGAGGAGAGGACATCAACAGCAAGAGCCGGCTCAGCAAAAGCAAACTTGAGCAGGGCTCGAGCGCTGCCCCAAGGACAGCGTGAGCGAGCCCGAACCGCTCCACATGCTTAAATCACACTCATGCTGAACATTCAGAGCATTTCTCATCTTCAAAGTGTGCGGGAAACATTCATGAAGCCCCACAACACCCGCGGAGGTAGGTAAACCTGCCTGCCTTAGACGGTCGAGCGGCGGATAATTGGCGGCGTGGACGGGGCAAGCGGCGGCCGGGGGAGCTTCAAAGCTCTGCGTCTGCTCTGCAGGCTGGGTCACGGTCCAACAAAAACACTGGCCCTGGTTACTGCACAATTAAAACGCGTTGACGGACCTTTAACGGTCTTCGGGAGCGTTTCGGCCACGGAGCCCGGAGGGAGCAATGGACTGGGAATCATGGGCGTGCATTGCCTAGAGGCTTTTTGGGGGAAAAAAAACCTCAGGTTCCCAAGTATTTCGCAGCTGGGATTTGTTGGGGGCACGTGGCGAT
This sequence comes from Egretta garzetta, assembly GCF_000687185.1. Lineage (NCBI taxonomy): Eukaryota > Metazoa > Chordata > Aves > Pelecaniformes > Ardeidae > Egretta > Egretta garzetta. The sequence continues at coordinate 81,550 of NW_009260266.1, read as the reverse complement.
GAGCAATGGTCTTGCTCGGTCCCAAATAAAGGCTCGAAGCGGTGGGGAGTGGGGCTGGGCTGTGCCGGGGAGGGGGCAGCCGTGGGGTTGGGTCTCCTCTCTGAGATGAGTGGGGACAAGGACCCTTTCCTCAGCAAAACCCAGGCTGTGTCTGGATGCAGAAAGCATCCCGGCTCTTGCCCACAGGCCTCTCCGCTGGCCCGGCGCTGGCAGGGAGGTCACGGCAGGTACAAGGACGTATTTTGTTCTTCTCTCTCTACCCTGACTGTTTGGCATTGCTTGGCTCAAAGGGTGCAAAACATCTGAGTCAGCATCCAAAAAAAAAAAAATGCACGAGGCTGCCCCCAAAATCATGAGCTTAGAATAAAACAAAATAATGTTATCAACCCCGTCAGGTCATGGTTTCTGTCTGTGATTTCTCAGTTCCCGGTGTTTGGCGCAGGAGCAGGAGGCGACCATGGTGTCACTGCTGGTGACTGAGGGCACTGACTCAGATGCACTGGCGTGTCCTCCTGGAGCAGTTGGAAGGGGTTTGTGCCTTGGGAAGAAGAGCCCCAGCCCCGTGTGGGGCGGACACACATCCCCAGTACACGAGCCTACATCCAATGGTGGCCTCAAGTTGGTAAAACCAACTCAAACCTCTGAAATTCCTGGCAGCCCCCCACTGGGAGCGGGGGGTGGAGGAGGGATGCTGTCTGCCCTCTGCAGCACCGAGGACTGGCAGTGGATACAAGGACCGGGCAGCAATCATTTGGGGACGCTTTCTGTGGGAAACCAATGCACGGACTAAGCATCCTGCCCCCGTCCTACGTCCCCTTGGGGACGGGAGGCTCCCATCCCTCACAACACACCGCTTATAGCATCCCAAGGCGTACCAACTCCACCCATACCTCCCAGTGCTCTTTCGCAAACCCATTTCTCAGATGGTAAAACAAAGACCGCCAACCACTGACAAAATCCCCCCTCCCTTCCTGAAGATAAAGATAGACTGTATGTTATTTTTAACAACGGCACCGATATCGGGGAGGGTGCTTTGCCTTGGTGAAGTCCCATGAAAACTCCTTCCTTTTCCCAGGTGCTGGGATCAGCAGCGCTGCTGGTTCCCCCCAGCCTTTCCCAAGTCCCCTCAAGGCTGTTTCCCCCCTCCATCCTGGGAGTTCATTCCCGCTGAAGTGGCTGGGCTGGAGCATCTGCTGGTTCCCACTCCGCTTGGCTCGTATTGGCCATTTTATTCTCTTCCTCTTTCACCTCCCATTAACCTCATGTTCCTCAAACACCTTCATCCAACTACTCCACTCCAGTAGCAACCTCAGATTAATTAAAAAGGAAAAAAGAAAGGAACGCTCAGTCTTGAAATGAGGTTCCTATCCCATTGCTTTCAAATGCTCTCTCTTAATCACAGAGCCCAGAAAACACCCACACAGAGGAGGCTGGAGAATTATTTAAGGCAAATCAGCTTCCTTCCCCTTATGAAAAAGGATCGGCCTAGTTCTGGGTGGTGGAAGGAGCTCTGGTTCAGGTCCTTTCCCTTCTTCCCAGCGACATCCCCGATTCCCACCCGCAGCCTTGCCCGGCCTCCTCACACAGCCCTGCACGCACGCTCCTTCCCCCTTGCCTTCATTTGCATATTCCTAATCATAATCAAGAGTCCCAAGCTGAATTTTTCTAATGTTTAAACCATGGCAGGCCATATGTTTCAGCCTCTCTTTTCAATTAAATGAGTGTTGTGATGCGTTTAATCTTCAGGGAGCATTGAACCCACATAGCGAGAGGGGAGGCTAATTTTGGACATCAGATGGAGATGATATAGCATAATTTCAGACAATTTTGGCTGACCTCCCTGGGCAATGCCCTTTGCCTCTTTCATGAGAAGGTCTATTTTTAGGGAAGAAAGCCCATTAAGTCTTGCCTTCCTTAATTCAGCGCTTCACTTGATAAGGTTGGACAGGTAGATCCTTTTTTTTTTTATTATCATTATTATTAGTCTTATTTTTTAAAAAGAAAACAGAAAGACCCTCTGGGAATTCTGGCTTTCAACATTTGTCTCAGGCCCTGCAGGAGCCTGGAACATCCCTGAACCCTACAGTTCATTCTGCTTTGAAACAACCACCTCGTCGCTCCTAACTCACACCGCCAGCGCCGCCGCCTCATCTGCAGTCGCAGCACTGCCGGCTCCCGCTCCCACTGGCATGGCAGCTCTCCTCACCTTCATCTTCCTCTTTCCTTCTGCCATGCCGCCTCAAAGCAAGCCCTCATTCCCCCCAAATCCTTCAAAAGTCAAAGGATAAGTGGGATGCATGGCCGGGATGCTCCTACCTTGGCTCTTCCCTTTCTCCCTGCTGCTTCCCGGAGAAGCGCCACAACCTCGGCATCGTCCCTGCCAGGGAGCCCTGACCCCTCAAGGGCTCACCCAGCCCTAAAATACGAACAGCAAGGAGTCCAGAAAAACCTCTCCACCCCTTCAAAATATTTGCAGGTGGTTGCAGCAGCCTGGCAGAGCTTGGAGCAAAGGCTTTGCGCCTTTTCCAAAGCTCTTGTTTCCTAAAATCCTCACATCTCTAAAGCTTTCTGGTAGCCCTACAAACACAACATCCTTTCCAAACATTTCACAGCAGGTAAGAAACCAAACCGCCTCTCCTCTACGGGCACACATGTCAAAGGATCACACGGCAGGGCTCTGCCTTCAGAGACCAACCAGCCAACCTCCCACCAAGCCCCAGCAGGATGGAGGCGAAGGGCAGGGTCTGGGCACCGGACACTGCTCCTGGGACAGATGCTGTAAAACCAGCTGGTATCCAAAGATAATTCGGGAATAACGAGGGGGCAGCTGATGGAGCCTGTAGGGTGGGGAACCCACTCCAGGCGGAACGGCTGGGGAGGGGTTAAACCCTGCCCCGTGTTGTTGCCATGCAAAAATCAGGCAAAGCACCAGGGTTCTGCATTGAGATTCAAATGCCTAGATGAAAGCAGAGCTCCAGGAAGGAAGGGCCAATTTAGGTTGGAACCAGAGAAAACTTTCTCAGCTAACTTCTGGAAAGGGAAACAACCAGGTTTCAGAAAGCTTCCATCAAAAGGGTACCTTGAAGGGAGATGAGTTGCCGCAGGACCGGAGGAGGTGGCCCTTTCCCTATCCTCCCAGCCAGGGAATTATTATTGGACACTGGATGGCAACACACCCCGTTACAATACCCGCCCCGCTCTTCTGAACCTGCCACCGAAATGCCCTTGTTCTTTCACAGGCTTCCAGAAAAGGATGAGCTTGAGCGAGCCCTGCCAAATGCAGCCTAGCACTGGTGTCCCCGTGCCACCCGGTGCGGGTGGCATCTGCACCCCGGCGCTCCTGAGAGCCGCCGGCGCTGCACCGAGCCAAACGCCCAAAGCCTTCAGAGACAGCTCGTGTCCAAATTGGGCTTCATGGCCTTTTGGGATGGCCGCTGGCCCGCACTTCAACATTTGATGAAGTAGCCAAAATACTATTTCCAACTTTTTCTTCCTTACTGTTTATTCCAAAGCAAACAAACAAATGAAAAAAAGAGTTTGAGAGCTTAGCTTTGCTAATTTATGACTCTCTGCTCTGTCCTTTCTCCTTCGGGATTCACTTCCCTACCCTTGGTTAAGCCGGGAAGAGGAGGGCGAGCTCGCACCTTGCCTCTGTGACAGGTTGCCAAAGGAGGGAGAAAGTGTCTACTCACTTATTCTAGTAGCATGTAGTGCTTTTGTGTTTCGAGTCTTTGTAGATTTGCAATGCCTTTAAAAACCCTTGCAACTGTCCAACATGGGGTGTTTAATTACCAGGTAAAAGAATTTTTTTTTAGACTCCATTTAATTATTTGATTGCACAGTAACCAAAGAGTGTAAGAGGGCTGTAGCCAGAAGGCACTTCAAAGCAACGCCTTGATGTTTCTTAGTGGGCATTAAAGGTTTCTGAAGGCAGGAGATTGTTTAAAAAAAAATATTAAAACCCTCCTCATGATCCCGCCAGCAATCTCAAAAAAATGCATAAACACTGGAATCCTCTGCCAGGGAGGAAAAAAAGAGTTCAAAGGGATCTGAGAGTTTTCATGTAAAGTTTAGAGTTTAAGGCGTGACTGTTGGCTATGGAGCCCCACTGTTTGAACTCTTGTTTATTAAAAACAGTTTCCCAGCATTTCACAGGGTTCAGAAAGACCGCTCTGCAATAAGGGTTTGACTTTATTTTTTAAAATACTTTTTAACAGTTCACTCCAGCCTCTTCGCTGCCCCAGAAGGCTGGAATGACAGCAGCAGCAGTATTAGGAAATGACAACTTGGCTGGCCCCAAACTCCGACTGCCTTTTTGATATTATCGCCAACCCTCCAGCCTTTATCTGAGCCCGAGCTCTCAATCAACGTCCAGCCAAACAATCGGCCACTGGGAAGAGGCTTTTTTTTTTTTTTTTCTTTTTTTCTCAGGGTGGGAGATAATCTTTCAGCCTGTCTTGTCTGGGCACGCATCTTATTTTTGACGAGCCCACCGCCACACCGAGAGCGCTCTCATTCTTCCCTGTGCTTATACGCCTCTCGCTCCTGTGGCTTCAGCCAGCCTCATTTGCTTGAAAAATCCTACTTTTTAAAGTCAAGGGGTTTTATCCAGCAACAAAGTCAAAGAGAATCCATGGCACGTTGCAGCTTGGTCCCCTTGGCGGTGGCTGGGTAAGAGGGGGGGCTTTGAGGGGGCAGCAGCCAGACCGGCTGTACGGTGTGCGGCGAGATGCAGTGATTCCTGCAAGGAGGAGCAGAGGCAAACGGGAGCACTGGGAAAATCCTGCCCTGTCCTGGGAAAAAAGCTTACAGCTGAGCGTTTTAGCAAGTTCTTAAGTCTAACCGGAGAGATCTGAAGATAACGCAGCTCAGAGCCGCCCCAGTTTTGCCTTTAACAACAGAGGCTATCATCCAGCCAGCACAGGTCTGGAAGTATTGCCAGAAGATGTTATAAAAGGCACATTAGGAGCAGAATTAAAGTAAACATAAACCAAAACAAACAGAAACATCTGCTGAGCAGGTAGCCTGAGAAGAAACTCCTTATTAAAGTTGTTCTCCGGGCTGAATCCTCAGCTCCAAGTCACCGGGGTGCTGCCGAGTGACACCGGCCGGGGTTCTGACACGGGAGAGAAAGAGCTGATAATAGCGGGGTGTCAAAGCCTGGCCGTGCACAGACACGGGAGAGGGAAGGGAAAATAGAATGTGCAGGAAACAAATGGGGTTTGGTTTGAGTCTCTGGGCTTGGTCCTGCCAGACTCCTCTGCAAAGGCAGCTGGGAGGTGACGAGAGACCAGCGATGCTGCAGAGACCCTCCGGGCTTGGAGGGCTGCAAGCTGGAGCAGGATGGGGAAGGATGGAGGAGGGATTTCTCGTATTGCCTCCAGGGAAATGGGTGTGTGCAATGGAGCAAGGAGGCCGAAGTGAGATCAGACCCTGGGCATTGAAATTACACTCGGGCTTTTGCACCAGAGGAGCCGTGTTCAAACCTGAGGACAAGAAGCAGGGTCGCCCTGGATGAGGGGATGCTTGCGAAGAGGGACTGCGTGTGAAAACGCCTCATGTGTTTGATAGCTACGGAGATAAACTCAGATTTTATATGCAGCGGTAAGAGAAACAGGAGAAAAAAAAAAACCACAAAAAAGTCTAAAGAAGGACGGACAGAGCACCACATCTCTTATTCTGAGCAGCTGATGGCAGAGCGTTGCTCCGAAGATGCTCCTGCCTCACTGCCACCGCCCGCTGAGCCCGGTGATAGCGGCAGAGCTGAGGTTATCCTCCTGCCATCCCCACTCACAGTAAAAACCTCCTCTTCCCAAACTCCAGCGACTGATGGAAAATATGAACTTAATTTTGGGTTCTGTTTTCCTTAAATCGGCGCAGTTCCAGTAAAATCAGATTAAAATACCTCCAGTTCCTGATGTTTGGGAATATTTAAAGTCAGATCAAAGCACTTTTAACCAGTCCTTTTGGTAGCACGTTTGATGAGAAACACAGGTGCACTAATATCTGAAGCTCGCAGCCGGGCTGATTTAAATGCTGCCTTGCAATTCTGCTCCTGATCCCCGTAAAGATCAGCTGGGGGCAGGGGGAAGGAATGGATAGATGATGTTTTAATAGAAGACTTTTTTTTTTTTTCTGGATGCAATTTGAGCTGCTTTGCTTTCTGCATGAAAACTTTAACTTGCTTTTTTTTTTTCCCCCCCCCTTTCTTTTCTTTAATAATTACAAGGAGAAAGAGACTCTCAGACAAGGGAGAGCCGCAGAAAGGTGGAGGGTAAAGTGATTTACAGGCCATAATCTTTCAAGTGCAAGATGTTGGCCTGTGCTCGTGCTTGCAAGGAACCAAGCACAAGCTGCACATCCCAAGCACAGAGCCCTGAAGGTTTAACCCTGACACACGGATGAATTTTTTATTGTTTTCGTGCACGCACGCAGAAGGAGCTGGCTCTGGCGGCACCGTGAGGTTGAATCTGGCCGGGTGGGTCTGGGCAGGTGAGGAACTGGGACCAGGGTGGGCTCGGCCCCTCGGCCATGCTCCCACATCGGATGGGGAACGCTCCCCAAACCCCACAGAGCTTCACGGGGGAGATTTTCAGAGATTTCCCTGGAGGCATTTCACTGGGATTTTTTGGTTTTGGAGATTAGAGAACAAACCCAAACCCAACCATGCTCCAAACCCAACCATGCTCCAAACCCAACCATGCTCCAAACCCAACCATGCTCAGCAAACAGGGAAGGGTTTTAGATAATTCTCTGCAGAGTTAACCCAAGCCCCAGCAGCGCTGGCGGCGTAGGGGACAGGATGCAAAGCAGAGCTGTTGCAGGGGCACAGATCCTCCCCCCGGTATTTTGGGTACCAGCATTTGTCAGAGATTTTGAGGTGACGCATTTCACCCAAGCAGGCTCGGAGCTCTCCCGTCTTTCTTGTCCTGCCTCCAAACAATACCCTTCAAAACACACCCTGTTGCCCCAAAATGAAGACGAGTTAAATTTAACCATTTGACATCACTAACGAAAAGTTGTTGCTGTTATACTTCAGGAAAACCAGCGTGTTTCTTACAAAGGGTTCAGCCCTGTTTGTTGACAAACGACGTGACCCCAGCAATTCGTCCCCAGTGGGACGGGATGGGAAGTACTATAGGATTTTCTCTGCTGGGAGCTTTCAAGTTTTATTGTGTGCAATTAAAATGCAGATGAATAACACAGTAAAATAATAAAATGCTCCTCATAAAAGTGCCCCGGCGAAACAAAACTGTCAAAACACAAGAAGGGGGGAAAAAAAAAAACCAAACCAACAAAAGAGCAAACATTGCTTCCTCTCAAAAAAATCATGAAAGTTTAAACAAACTCATTGTTATCTGGAGATGGCGAAGTCAGCAGTTTGGTTACAGCTTCCCACCTGCGCATCTATGGCTCCTTGAGAAGGTGGCGGGGCTTGCAGTGGTGTGTGCCCCACAGCCCTGCTGGGTCCCCAGCGGGTGTGTGCCCCACAGCCCTGCCGGGTCCCCAGCCCCACGCTGCCCCTGGGACATCTCAACCCCCACACCACCCCAGCTGCAGGCCACCGTCCCCAGCACTGTCCCCACCTCCACCCCAGGTGGCACCGCCCAGTGCTGGAGAGAAGCAGATCGATGCCATCCCATCCCAAATCCAGAGCCTGCCTGGACCAGCAGCTTTTGCTAGCGTGCAATTACAAACGGCCCCCAAGCTTCAGATTTGTGAACTTTTCATCCCTTTTTCAGAAAAGTCACATGAAAAATGCAATTGAAACCTTGCTGGCACTGCAAGATCAGAGGATTGCTGCGTCCATGTAAGATATATTGTTTTAACCGACATATATTGTTTAACTGGACATGAGCCGGCCATGGGCGCTGGCAGCCCAGAAGCCAACCCTACCCTGGGCTGCATCAGGAGAAGCGTGGCCAGCGTTGAGGGAGGGGATTGTGCCCCTCTGGCTCTGCTCTGGGGAGACCTCCCCTGGAGCCCTGCGTCCAGCTCTGGAGCCCTCAGCACCAGGAGGACATGGACCTGTGGGAGCGGGGCCAGAGGAGGGCTACTAAAATGCTCTGAGGGCTGGAGCCCCTCTGCTGTGAGGCCAGGCTGGGAGAGTTGGGGGTGTTCAGCCTGGAGAAGAGAAGGCTGCGGGCAGAGGGATGGCTTTAAACTAAACCAGGGTAGGTTTAGACTGGATCTAAGGAAGAAATTCTTTCCAGTGAGGGTGGTGAAACCCTGGCAGGGGTTGCCCAGAGAGGGGGTGGAGGCCCCATCCCTGGGAACATTCCAGGCCAGGTTGGCCGGGGCTGTGAGCAACCTGATGTGGTTCAAGGTGTCCCTGCTCCTGCAGGGGGGTTGGGCTGGGTGACCTCTGGGGGTCCCTTCCAACCCAAAACATTCTATGATTCTATGAACCGAGCTACTGTCAAGTTATTTAATAAGACGCATAAAAAAAGCCAGGCGTAGACCATCCGCTCAAGTGCTGGGAAGTCAGAAGACACCAGATTTGTGATTCCCATTTACACTGAAGGCGCGCACAGAGGAGGTTGGAGTCAGGGCACTGGCTGCGGTACAGCCCGGGCTGGACGCAGCCGTGGGGTGGGTGGTGGCACACGGTTGGGACACGCTCCTGCCGGCATCACCGCCCCGTCCCCTCCCCAACAAACCCTCTCCTGCAGATCCCTCCATCCTTCCCCCAAACTCCACCTGGGCTTTTACACGAACAGGTTTCACCCTGCGGTTTAAAGCACCGTAAAACCCTAAAAATAAAAAAAAAGAGCGCGATCCTTCTCTTGTGCTAAGTTATGGGGCTGAGCAACAAACAAGGCCAATAACAGAGAATAAAAATAAACAAGCAACACAGCCCGGACTTCAAGAAGGAAATCAGATAATAAAGCCGAGGGGCAGCAGCTGCTTTGCAGCGCTCTCCTGGCGGCTTTGAGTCTTACAGCCGAGCACTGCTCCGAGAAGCCCAGGCACAACTTGGATAACGCACCTGCGCTTCGCGGTTAAGGTACCTGATCCAGCAGCGAAGTAAAGAAAAACCCTGGACGGAGAGCACTGGAAGGGAGTGTGCTGCTGGGAGGCAAAACATTCCTCCAGTCTGTGTCTGAACACCCTCGGTAGACGCTATGGCATATTTTGCGTGGGTATTGGGGATTAGATGGCCATCGCTACCAGATTTATCTTGCATTAGCTTCATCCCTGGGGCTCAGAGCTCCCCTGCTGCAGCTTCTCAGAGCAGGTCCCAATTCTGCACATAATTAACCATTAATGCTGAGGCACAGGCAGGTATTGGCAGGGTCACGGCCTTGCACTAAACCCCAGGACCAGCAATTGCTCCCCTGTCTCGTACAGCATTAAGAGAGCTGGAATCCTGAACTCTGAGCCGTGGCATGGGCACAATCCATGGCCGAGCCCAGGGCACCAAGACACCCCATAACATCCCCAAGGTTACCAATAATTAACCATTAATGCTGAGGCACAGGCAGGTATTGGCAGGGTCACGGCCTTGCACTAAACCCCAGGACCAGCAATTGCTCCCCTGTCTCGTACAGCATTAAGAGAGCTGGAATCCTGAACTCTGAGCCGTGGCATGGGCACAATCCATGGCCGAGCCCAGGGCACCAAGACACCCCATAACATCCCCAAGGTTACCAAGACCCCCCATAGCATCCCCAAGGGCAGCCAGACCCCCCATAGCATCCCCAAGGGCAGCGAGACCCCCCATAGCATCCAAGGGCAGCGCGAGACCCCCCCATAGCATCCCCAAGGGCAGCGAGACCCCCCCATAGCATCC